>NC_090442.1:380842668-381145698 GCF_031143425.1 Pleurodeles waltl
GGTCTTGTTTTGTTTAGATAAATATTTCCTATTTTTCTAAACCTGTGTTGTGTCATTTTGTAGTGTTTTCATTGAGTTGCTGTGCTTGTTGGTACAAAAACTTTACACCTAGCACTCTGAAGTTAAGCCTACTGCTCTGCCAAGCTACCAAGGGGGTAAGCAGGGGTTAGCTGAGGGTGATTCTCTTTTACCCTGACTAGAGTGAGGGTCCTTGCTTGAACATGGGGTAACCTGACTGTCAACCAAAGACCCCATTTCTAACACCGGCCCTGTGTGTATGGGTATGTTTTTGACTAGATCAGAGCATTTATAAAAATGATTTAGTAGATAAGTAGTGTGTGAGTGATAAACTTGCTGCTTTACTATATGTATGGTAAAGTCAGTAACTATCTGTGACCTGAAATTAAGTACAAAGAAGTGAATAATTGCATTATTATACGAGTAAGGAATGGGGACGGCATTTTTTATCTTTTCAGATTCATAAAGTCAAAGTAAAAGTGTTGAATTGGTTTGCATGTAAAAAGCTGATTCCCACAATTTATAAATTGTGCATAAATGTTTTTTCTTTTCCTGATTTATTTTAATACTTGCTGTTAGACCTGACAGCCTTAGGGTGGTCACCTCTAGCTTTTTGCCTGCCTCCCTCCACTTTTTAGATACTGTTTTTGCTGGTTTTAAGACTATGCCACTTTACTACTGCTAACCAGTGCTAAAGTGCATAAGCTCTCTCCCTTTAAACATGATAACATTGGATCATACCCAATTGGTTTATTTAATTTACCTATAAGTCCCTAGTAAAGTGCACTATAGGTGCCCAGGGCCTGTAGATTAAATGATATTAGTGGGCCTGCAGCACTGATTGTGCCACCCACTTAAGTAGCTCCTTAACCTTGTCTCAGGCTTGTCATTGCAAGGCCTGTGTGTGCAGTTCACTGCCAATTCGACTTGACACTTAAAAGTACTTGCCATGCCTAAACAAAACCCTTTTTCTACATATAAGTCACCCCTAAGGTATGCCCTAGGTAACCCATAGGGCAGGGTGCTGTGTAGGCAAAAGGCATGACATGTATCTGTGTAGTTTGCATGTCCTGGTAGTGTAAAACTCCTAAATTAATTTTTTACACTGCAGTGAGGCCTGCTCCCTTCATAGGCCCACATTGGAGCTGCCCTCATATACTATTTGAGTGGTAGCTGCTAATCTGAAAGGAGTAGGAAGGTCATATTAAGTATGACCAGAATGGTGATACAAAATCCTTCTGACTGGTGAGGTTGGATTTAATATTACTATTTAAGAAATGCCACTTTTAGAAAGTGAACATTTCTCTGCACTTTAATCCTTCTGTGCCTTACAATCCATGTCTGGCTGGGTTCAGTTGACAGCTCTCTTGTGCATTCACTCAGACACACCCCAAACACAGGATACTCAGCCTCACTACCAACTCAGACACTTCCTGGAGAAGAGAACCTGAACCAGAATCTGCAACCTGCCCAAAAGAACTACCTGGCTGCCCAGAGGACTCACCTGACTGCTTTCTGTGAAGGACTGCTGCCTTGCTGTTGCCCTGCTGCCTTGCTGCACTCTGGCTGTGCTGAGAAGTGCTCTCCAAGGGCTTGGATAGAGCTTGCCTCCTGTTCCCTGAAGTCTCAGGACCAAAAAGACTTCATCTCTACAAGAAGGACTCCTTGTGCAGCGAAAAGCGATGCACAGGCTGCCAGAAATGCCACACAGCCTGCATCACAGTGAAAAATTCACGCCGAACCGGAACGATGCAGCCTGACTTCGCAATGAGAAGATCGATGCAGTGCCAGCGTAGCGACCAGAAGTTCGATGCACGGTCCACTGGATCAACGCACAGCCGAGCCAGAACGACGCAGCCCGACTTCCAGAGAGGAATCGATGCAACACCTGCCATGCAGTAGAAATTTCCACACAATGCCCACCGGATTGACGCAGCCCCTCTCACTTCATCCTGTCAGTGCAGGAAATCCACGCATCGTCCCCGGGGCGTCTGAAAATCCCGCAACCCGAAGAGGATCCATGACCGAGTGCCAGAAATCGACGCACAGCCGTCCCTGCATGAAAACTAAATGACGCATCACTGTGTGCGGCCCGAGAAATTGATGCACACCCCATGGTTTTCTGCGCATCTCCTCCTCTGCGGTTCTTTGCAGAGATTTTGAATACAAAGCAGGTACTTTGTGCTTGAAAGAGACATTTACTGCTTTTAAAAGACTAAGGGCACTTTGTATCACTTTCACAGTGATATCTCAACATATACTTATTGCACCTTAATCGTTTTGACCTGCATCTGATCAGATAAATATTATATATTTTTCTAAACACTGTGTGGTGTATTTTTGTGGTGCTATACTGTGTTATTGCATGATTTATTGCACAAATATTTTACACATTGCCTTCTAAGTTAAGCCTGACTGCTCAGTGGCAAGCTACCAGAATGTGGGCACAGGATAACTTGGATTGTGTATGACTTACTCTGACTAGAGTGAGAGCCCTTGCTTGGACAGGTGGTAACCTGACTGCCAACCAAAGACTCAATTTCTAACACTTGCTCTAACTATAGTTCCACTGTTTTGTAGTATACTGAAGGAGTGTATATATATATGTGGGATGGTTTGTGTCCTACCCTAGAAGAGTTTACAGTTGAAAGGGTTTTTTGGGTTGTACTTCTGGAGGGATTTTAACTCTAGGGTGATTTGGGGCCTACTCCAGTAGGGTTTATATGTGTGAAGTAGTTTAGCGCACATCCCAGAAGGATTTATACCTGTGAGATGAATTGTGGTCTACCGCAGGAGGCTTTATGCATGGGGGAGGCTTTGATTGATATATCTATAGGTGTTATGTTTTTTGGATGCTTTGTGGCCTACCTTAGGAGGATTTATGATTGTGCTCTGCTTTGCGCCATACTGCAGCATGGTTCATGTCTACCAGGTGCTTTGTGCTCTTCTCCAGGATGTTTATAATTCTGGGGTGTTTTGTAGCATAACCTAGAATGATTTACACCTATGTGGAGTTTCTAAACCTACTTCTGGAGGGATTATATCTAGGGGGTGGACAGAGCTGGCTTTAACACAGGTTGTGACCAGTGTGACAATGTTTGTTGGTGGCCCCCAAAACATCCCTTCACCATGGATTCCCTTAACACAATCATGTTTTAACACTACCCTTAAAGTTTACATGACCCCCCACTCATATTCACTCATTTTCTTTTATATAGCTAGTTTTATCAGTGTAGGGTGTCAAAGTACAGAGACAATGAATTATACATGTGTGAAGCAGTGTAAAATATGGCCTATATTTAAAAGAAAATGACGGAGCACGACGCTGCACCATAATTGGCAGTGCCGCACTCCGTACATTTTCACAATGCAGGGATGTGCTGTATTTAATTGAATACGGCGTACCTCTGTGTTGTCCCCTGCGCTGGTGCTAAATTTAGCTGCCAGTATCAACGGAGGCATCCTTGCACCATTGTGAAAGGAGGTCTGCATTGAGGGGTTTGATTGTTTATGTGCGGGAAGGTGTCCCATCCTGCACATAAACAATCACTAATGGCTATCTGGCACTTCTGTGCGTGCTGCAGAATGCAGCACATACTGAAGTACCAAAGCATCATTTTGAAATGATTGTTTATGTGCAGGAAGGGACAATCGTTTCAAAATTACGTTTTTGCCTGGCATTTTGCTCTTTTTATGCGTGCTGTAGAATGCAACACACATAGAAAAAGCAAAAAATTAGGAGGAATAAAAAGTATTCCCCCTCGTTGCGCCTCGCTAACGCCACCCCTGGGGTGGTGTTAGATTTTGCCACTGCCTCAGGTTTACGAAAACTCGTAAATCTGAGGCAGTGTCAAAATGCCATGGGTGTTGATGTGGCACGCCTACAGCAACACCCATTGCATGCACCTCCCACGCAAAGGGCTGAGTGTGAAGGGGTCATATTACCTTTTAAATACGGTGCAAGACATAGTGCCACCGGAACATAACGAAAAGTTTTGCTCCGGTGGCGCTAGGGACTCATACATATACCCCTATATATTTAATAAGGCAGAGGACTTCAAGGTGTTGGACTCGTATGTCAACCATACTAGAAGTCAGTATAGTTTAAGACTGCTTGGTCTGAGAAGCACAAACTCTAAATGTTGTGTTAATAGTTCTTTAATGAAAGATAAAATGTATGATTTATATAGTAGGTTTTTAACTCATAAACTACAAGTAACTGTCAAGTTCAGTAAACCCACTAAACTATTTAAATTATATAAACTTTGTTATCGTCATTGTACACATTCATTGGAGGAGTATTGTTAACCCTCTCCTGTACATTATAATGAGTAAGAAGTTCAAGAAGGCAAAAGTACAATCTATTTCCAGGATGCTCATTAATCACCGAAGTAATCTTGACATATTTAGTGTTGTCTCAAATTTAATGTAGCCAAGAAACGGGCAGTAGGGGTGTTTCAAGCTATAAAATACTTCCAAACAGTGCTTCCCCACCCCAATTCAATAGTTCCTGTGGTGACACTACTTATACCAGTCTAGAGCAGTTTGTGTGGGTGCAGCTGAGCCTCAGGCCGAGGCAACCCACTTCTTTTTGTTTTATTAGTGTGCATATAAATTGTAATTTTTTTGTATAACAGTAGCAGTACTGTGCAATTACTGGTACACTTACTAGTATAGTATTGGAGTTGTAGTGTCTTAGCAAACGGTTGTCAGTGCATTTGAGGTGTTTCATAACAGTGTGCGCTTAACCACTGTGACGTTTTATTTCATGATGACATCATTGCAGCGCCGTTCTTGTCATGCCATCCACAAACACAGCATGTTAATGACAAAGTGTAGTATGAATATATATATATATATATATATATATATATGTATATATATATATATGTGTATATATATATATATATATACATATATATACTTTATAAGTAAAATGTTTACCACTAGGGTTTTACTAAAAACTAAATTATACTTTTAAATCTGTTTATTGTCTTTCTTCAGAAACAGGCTTGTATCATATTTTCTTTTTTCGCTGTAATGTCATTAACCGCGATTATCACATGACCCAAAAAAATAGAGATGCAATTGGAGCAGAGTGTTTTCATTTGCCTCAATAGGAAGTTCTCACCTCTTCTTCCTTTCTTTCTTGAACATTCTAGTCTCTTGAGCCTATTGTACAGGTCTTTTAGCCATGTTTTAAACACGTTGTGTTAGCTAACTGTGCCTGCCTCTGTGCACTTTAACCCAATTACATCTTAATTGGCATTGCTTTATTTTTCTAGCAATAGCTACATTTGCAATGCTGTTTTATTTTCTCTATCTTATTGTTCTTTCGCCTAGTAAAGCATCACGTTCTTAGTAGGACATGTAGTTCACTTTGTGCTTTCTGCAAGGCTACAGTCAGATAGAGTGGTCAACAAACGTGGTATGCTGTGTTTCCAACATTCATAGAAAAACACACACTCATACGTGGGGGCCATTTCTTAGAATCTTAGCTGTGTTATTATAAAACACCCCTTCGTCCCAGAAACGTTAGAGGGAGATTCCAGACGGATGACCACGACTGTGTGCTGATTGCTGTAAACTTCACTACAGCTACCTGCATAAAATGACCGAGCCCTGATCCAGATGGGGACGCTGTCTTTTTAGACTTCAGGCCTTTTCTTCAGGTATGAGAGATAATGTTCTCCCAGGGGAAAACCAGAAGTGCAGATTAGGCTTAGTATGATGTGCTCACACTTGGCATAGGTGAGGGGTTATAGATCCACTCCCCTGTCTAGACAGCATGGTAGGACTGTTTTTTTGTTATACGCTTTTAGTCACATGCCTACTCTTATTGTTTTTTATCATCCTCATTATTGCTACGCACATGCTCTTATCCAGGATGCTGATATTTTAATAAATGCTTATTAAAACATATTCTGTTGTCTTTGCCTGAGTGAGATCTTGGCACTTGAGAGAAAGGGATGAGATCTGATGTACCACGATTCCCTAGGGAGTCTATCTTGCCATAAGCCCGGTTGCCACAATCATCTCGGTAAGAGATGGGGCGCTGCTAGTTAGCCGGAAACCCTGGATAAGGCCGACAGGTGCCACCTGGTGTGGAATTGTACTCGCTACCCACAACCCAGGCAATCCTACCACCCAAACCCAGTAGCCTCATTACCCTAATGGGAACCTCTGCGACAAGCCTGCTTATCAAGGACCTGGAGTACTCTTTTACAGATCGAAAGAACGAGTATTTTCTGGTTGTTTTTCAAAAACAAAATGGCAACTGTGCAAAAGGAGGAGGAACAACTGCCATTACAAGATGAACACCAGCAGCCTTAGGTACAATCTGAAGATATACAGCAAGTTCATGGAGATGAGGGGAGTGATAATTCTGTGGGAGGTGTGACACCAATTAAAAACCAAAGCATTGCATAGAAGTTTTTTGTGATTCTCTCTGGTGAATCGAAAACAGTCACAAAACATGTGCCATGCACATTGTGCAATAAAATACTTTTGAGGGGAACATCAAAGAAGTATAGTTGTGGTACAACAAGTATGCTTTATCATTTAAAAACATGCCACAGACAACATCTAGAGACAGCCAAAAGGAAAAGAAAATGGAGCGCCCCTCAACCTCCACAGAAACCACCAGCGCTACTGTTCACAAAGTGTCTGCTGAAGTGGAAAAAGACACCCAGGGATTTACCCTGAACTTTGCCATATGGGCACATACTGCTTAGACTGCTTGAACATCTCTACTGTTTTTCTCATCTTTTTTTAAAGGGTGTTGATTTTGGTTTTTGGTTTCATTGTTGAAAAAAACAAAAAAGTGTTAGAAAAAGAAATAAAAATTAAAACCAGTTCCTCAAAAAAAAAAAAAAACGGTCCTTTTCAGGACCTCCTTTCTTGGTTAAAAAAAAAGATGGTATGTATGAATGTGTATATATGTGAGTAAAAGGATGAGTAACTAAATGTATAAATGTATGCTTATATGAGTAAGGGAGTGCATGAGTGAATATATGTGTGAGTGAGTGAGAGTGTAAGTGAATATATGAGTAAGTGAGGCAAGGAGAGTATATTTTAACAAATTAAAAACTGAATCAGTGCATGTATGAATAGTTTCATGAGTGCATGAGTGCATGAAAGAATGACTCAGTAAATGTATAAGTGGTGCATGAGTGACTGATTATGATTATGTGCATGATGCTGTGGATGGATAAGTGATTGAGTGCATGAGTGGTGAATGGGAGATTGACTGAGTGCATAAGTGAATATATGAGTTAGTTAATTAATATGTGAGTGGTGTATCGGTGATTGACTGAGTGCATGATTGCATATATGAGTGAGTGAGTGAATGCATGCTTTGAGAATGGGTGAGTAATTGGGTGCATGAGGATGTGTATGAATATGTGAGTGAATGCATGAGTGGTGTATGGGAGATTGAATGCATGAGTGAATATATGGGTGTTTGAGTATATGCAAGAGTGGTGCATGGTTGACTGTATACATGAGGATGTGTTAGGACAGGTGAGTGAGTGCATGAGTGCTTTATGTGAGATTGACTGAGAGTATGTGTGAATGCATGAGTGAGTGCATGACTATTGCATGGGTGACTGTGCGGATCAAGGTGTGTTTGGATCAGTGAGTGAGCGTATGTGTGGCATTTGAGATATTGAGTGCATGAATGGATGCATGGGTGAGTAAGTGAATGCATGAGTGGTGCATGGGTAATTAACTGAGTGCATTGGTGCATGTATGGATGGGTGAGTGAATGCATATATGGTGCATGGATGACTGATTGTGTGCATGAGCGTGTTTATGGATAAGTAACTGCATGAGTGGTTTATGGGGTATTTACTGAGTGCATGTATTTGTGAGTGACTGAATATGTGGTGCCTGGGTGAATGATTGTGTGCATGAGGCTGTGTATGGATACTTAAGTAACTGCATGAGTGGGGTATGTGAGATACACTGAGAGCATGTGTATGCATGGGTGAGTGACTGAATTCATGAGTGGTGCATGGGTGACTGATTGTGTGCTTGAGGGTGTATATGGATAAGTGAGTAACTGCATAAGTGGTTTATGGCATATTGACTGAGTGCATGAGTGAATCTTTTGGGGAGTGGGTAAATGTGTGAGTTGTGCATGGGTGATTGAATGCATGAGTGCATGTATGTATGAGTGAGTGAATGCATGAATGATAAATGGGTGACTGCTTGTGTGCATAGGGGTGTTTAAGGATATGTGAGTGAGTGAGTGCATCAGTGGTGTATGGGAGATTCACTGAGTGCCTGAGCACATGTATGAGTGAGTGAGTAAAATCATGAGTGGGTATGGGTGACTGTGTACATGAGAGTATATATGGATAATTGAATGAGTGCATAAGTGGGATATGGCTGATCGACTGAGTGTATGAGTGCATGTACGGGTGAGTGAGTGAATGCATCAGTGGTGCATGGGTGACTGATTGTGTGCATGTGGCTGTGTATGGATAAGTGAGTTACTCCACGGGTGGTGTATGGGAGATTTACTAACTGCATGAGTGCATGTATGGGTGGGTGAGCGAATACAGATGAGGTGCATGGGTGACTGTGTGCATGCAGGTGTGTATGGATAAGTTTGTGAGTTTGGGGTATGGGAGATTGAGTGCATGTATGAGTGAGTGAGTGAGTGAGTGCATGATAGATGCATGGCTTAGTTAGTAGTTCTGTGACTGTGAACTTACCTGAAACATTGTTGGATTAAACTGAAAGTTTTAATAGGAAACAGGAAAAAAACGAATACAAAGGCATAGTACGTGTACGTTTATGTTTAATAACTGTCTCCATAATGTCTGCTAACAAAACATTTGTGCTTCAAAAACTCTTTTCAGATACCGAACATTGTTAAACTTCAGTAACTAGTGGGAAAAAGCAGAAAAAAAGATATGTTAGAATTCAATCTTTACAGTTATAGACATATAATAATACTCATAGCATTTCTGTAAAGCATAATTACAATTCAGTTAAAATATCATTTTTCCACTGTTCTTACCTTGTATTTTTCTTCACAGTACAACAGTGGTTTGTATAAAGCTTCAGCTTCGAACAGTGAGGAAAAAATCTATCGACTGTAAACAAAAAACAAATATGCACAGTATATCACTGCAAATAAGTGACACTATGCATTGCACTCACTACAATAATTAGACTAGTGGATTTTTCTTTAGGCACTACAGTTATCTAAACAACTGGATTTTAATGTTTTTCTTGAACAATTATATCTGGTACAATATCACAAATAAATGTAAACTATTTTTCTATTTTAGACACCTTTCCAGAAAACATCACCCAAGTGGCGTGCAAAGTGTTGATAATCCATGTATACAAAATTTCAATCAATAGGGTTTTTCACAATCAGAATGTAGAAGTTATGTTGGAGAAATAAAAGGGGACTCATTTTCATTGTTCAAGAAATGTTGTTGTCCAACTTTGAGGTGCTGTAATTTGAGTATGTTCTTCAGTTTTACAGTTTAGTTAGAGAGTGTTGCATAAATGTTATATATTAACTCTTCTGTAGTATATTAAAAGGACTCTTGAGATTTATGATGTATTTTAAAGACATTACCCTTAATAGGCGGAATAATGTCTAAAGATCATATGAAGCAAGTACAAGGTACTCAGTATGCCACTTTTTTATCCATAATTTTTCCTTAGAACTTTGGTTGAAGAAAAAGAAGATATGAGTTTGGTAGTTTGAAGGGAAGCATTTGTATGTTAGGTTGAATTAGTTGCATTCTGTCCATTCCCTTTTACTTTTTAGATATACAGTGTACTTTCCAGAGGTTGTAGTAACTCCTTCTTGGAAGATGATAGCCAAAGTAGTAAAAGTTCTTCCTGAAAATGATATTTGTCCAGTTTTAAAGTTTGTGATTTGAGTTTCCAATTGTGTACCATCTGCTCTGCAAAGTTGGAGCTTTAGTATAATATGCGTTCCTATTCTTTGTAGAAATGGTGTAGAGAAAAGGTCAGATCTGCAGTTTGGGCCGATCATATTTTGGTTAGCATTTCTATACAGTTTCTCAAAACGTACAGTTTGGCAATCAGGTAAAATTATGCACAGAAATCTCTCAGAGTGCGTGTTAGTGCTGGATGTAAAAGAGTAGTCTTCACAGTCAGAATTCCACTTGTAACTGAGCCCAAAAATATCATCACTATTTGCTTGTTTTTCTTCAGACCATGATAAATTCTTGTGTGTCTTGTTGAGTATTGACTGTAAACATTGTTGATCCACTGCATACATCTAAAAGATCTCGGATCCCTGAAGCAGAATACATTACAGTTCTGTCAGTTATTAAACATTGCATCAAATTATATAGTGCTGAGCACATTCTCTTTTCTGACTTTTGTTCAATTTCATTTACTACATGGGGTAAATGAAGCAGTACATTGAGAACAATATTTGCATAGGATGTGACACCTGAACTGTTTTTCAACTGGTAACCTATAATTTCACTGTCATTTTCCACTTTCCTCATCTGAGCACTATCTGTGTTGTCTTTGCATCCTTTCTTTTGTTCAAGGTTCATCGATTGTTTAGTATTCTTCCACTGTGGGCAAAGTATTTGTTTTTCATAAACTGGATACTGGCCTAAATGAGGAGCGTATAAAGATCCTAACTGATTTTTTTCTCTTAAACAGTTCACATCAGCACTAACTTTACTATCATCAAAGTTAATCAAAAACAATGCAGACAAAGTTCTAATTCGCGACAGTACTACACATGACATTCCTTCTTTAAATCCAGAGCTTCCAACATTAACCAAAGCTGCAGCTCCACTTAACCCTTGAGGTTGATTGGATAGTTACTGCATATGCTAAAGACAGTGGAACCTGGTGCCTTCAGACATATAAGTCTTTTACAAGTAACAACCTAGGCAACATATTGGTCAATCTTTTTCACACCAGATATCTGGTAAAATTTTATATCCAAGTATTTTACTTCATCTCTATTTGAAAATGTTATGAATTCAACAACTTTACCAACTGCACCATTAACTAAGCCTTCCTCAACATTTAAATTGCGACGTAAAATAACTTTACAGTTTTGACAGACACTGAAACGCTTTTCAAATCCTGCTTTTTCAATACTGATTTCTCCAAAGAAGCCAATTTTGCTTGCAGTTTATCTGTCAGTAGTATTGTGACTCCTTGATGTTCCATGTTATCTATAGCTGTAATTTCCAAAAGATTTTCTTTTTCTAGTTGTAGTAATTTTTCATTAAAGTCTGTGCACTCCTCAAGTATTAGTAATAAACATGCTATCGATTTGTTTTCTTTGATGAAATTGAACATTAGCTCTGCTGCAGATATGCCAGATAGGAATAGAGTTCTCATTAGATTACTTTCTAAAGCACGTTTTCCTGATTTTGGAAGAACTCCCACTCTAATGTTTTTCATTATCTCTCCATATTCCATATCAGAGGCTTGGTGCACGTTTTTTCTTATTGTTTGTATTCAAAGTTTATCCAAATGTTTACATTGCCAATAATTTATAGGAGATTCCTTGTTTCACTATGCAGAAGTGTTTTGAAAATTGGTTGTCCTTTTACAGGTAGAAGTTGGAGTAGGTCACCAAAGACAATTAGATATTTTCCTCCAAATAATACATCGTAGTTTGCCATTAATACTTGCTGCATCCTTAGGCGTGTAAAAATGAGAATTATGTTTGATACCATGCTCACTTCATCAATAATGAGAAGAGTCATATTTTTTAATACTCTTGATAATTCATGACAAGCATCTCCAGATAACTTATGATATTCAGGTTTATTGTTATGGTCAACAGGTAGCATAAGTAGTCAATGCAATTTAGCTCTTTTAATGTTATGAGTAGCTAACCCTGTTGGTGCTGTTACTACACCTGGCAAATTTGAACCAATAGACTTTTGTAGAAAACTGGTGAAAACTTTAGCAATGAAACTGTTGCCTATATTGCCTCCTGTATGACAATCTCCACTTCATTGTTTCTTTTTCCTCACAGCCTCCCACATTCTTTTAAATTTTTTTCATATTTCTCATTAGATTCTGGATTACTCTGCTACAAAACATTCTTGCTCTTATTTCCTTGAACTGGTGCTGTCTTCTATTTATGTTCTGTGTTTTATTGCATAACTTTGTACTTCTGATATCAGTAACTTTTACTCCTTTCTTAGTTGATAACAGAGTTTGTGTATTAATATCTTCTTTTTGATGCCTTTCAAGTCGACTAAATAGTATTTTATAAAACGTCTTTGCTCTCTTACCAGCAGCTCTTTTTTGTTTCATTACGTTTTCTTCATTAGGCCCCTTTTGCTTCTCACTTGTCTTGAGGTAGTATGGTTGTCTCTGTTTCTTTTTTCTCTGACTTTTAAAAGCATAGTAAATGTGTGTCACTACAAAGAACATAATACCTGAAAATAAACTAAACAGGACAACATTTTTGTATCCAATGTATAATTTGTAGTGTCATGAGATATTGTACTTTCTGTGCCAGTATATAACTCTCTATTTTAAAAACTACATGACTCTGTAAATATGGGAATATAACAATATGTGAGTATACCTGCATTAGCCTTTCTATTGCTAAATACTGCTTTCTAACTATGAGTGTGAATGTATAAGCTTCTCTTTTGTCATATCACTGGCTGAGAAGCAGTGCACATGCTTTGGAAACATGATTATCAGTCCTTCCTAAGTGGTATACTTTATGCAATGATTTCCTCAGCCATCTGTAAATGCATCAGTAACAGAGTACACACAAGCTCTCCACTACTATACTCCATAATTCAGAAAAAAAATTGTTGCCTGTAAATCTCTATATCAATCACTGATTAGATACCTCAGTGCCTCTGTTGGGGAAATTGTTAGAAATGGGGCCTCTGGTTGTCAGTCAGTTTGCAGTCTGTCCAGCAGGGACCCTCACTCTTGTCAGGTTAAGGGAGATACACACCTAGGATAACCCCCTTGGTAGCTTGGACCAGCAGTCAGGCTTCTCTCATGGGCAATGTGTAAAGTATTTGTACAAACACACACAGAAACACAGTGAAAACACCAGAAAAGTACTCAACACCAGTTTAGAAAAAGAGCCAATATTAATTTGATTAAAACAAGACCAAAACAACAAACATCCAACATGATCAACATGCACAAGCAAAGATACGAATTTTCAAAGCTTAAGCTTCATTATAGCGCTTATAAAAACAATAGCTCCAACTTGGGCTATCACGACATTTTGATGGGGTCGTTTCCAACAATCGGACAAACTCGCAAGGAGAGCAACGCCGGTCATGGAGTCGTACGGAACCCCATGTACAGTACATTTGGCAAACGAGGAAACAGGCTGGTGCACGTAGTCGCGAAGGTGAGGCATTCATTACTGGATCTGATGTGGCATTGGTTCCTTACTATGGAGCAGGGGAGGCGGTGCAGCATCGGTGTGAGCTGTCGGTTCACAATGATCGATTAATCTGGCGGATCAAGAAGCATTTAGTGACCTCACAGGGTCATGATCACGCCGTGGGGCTGCAGGGGCCGCAACAGAGTGGGGTGTCACGGATGTCGTGACACAGCACTTGGGACTCACAAAGTCGCAGGATGTCAGTGGGGCTGTGGCAGCGTCAGGCCTGCTGTGTCAGTCGCGGTTGTCGCACTCCATCAGGGACCACATCTTCGGTTCCAGGTGGCATTGCGGAGTCAGGCAGAGGCATTGGCCCTGGAGTTGTGTGTAGTTGATGCACAAGCATCTTCTTGTTTTTAGGTCTGCTTTCATTTCCAAGGGCCCAGAAAATGGAATAGGCACCACTCTAGCCAAGGAAGAAACATAGGATATGCAGGACACACCTCGGCTCCCTTTGTGTCACTGTCTAGAGGGAATTCACAAACAGCCCAACTGTCCGTCTGACCCAGACGTGGATTCCACAGGCAGCCAGAGGCACAGAATGGTCACTTTCTAAATGTGGCACTTTCAAACAAACAATCTAAAACCCAACTCTACCAAAAGTGTATTTTTAGATTGTGAGTTCAGAAACCCCAAACTCCACATCTCTATCTGCTCCCAATTGCAAACTGCATTTAAAAGACATTTAAAGGCAGTCCCCATGTTAACCTATGGGAGAGATAGGCCTTGTAATAGTGAAAACCCAATTTAGCAGTATTTCACTATCAGGAGAAGTAAAACACACCAGTCTTAAATACACTGGGCCCTGCCCATGGGGCTACATGGGGCCTACCTTAGGGGTGACTTACATGTAGTAAAAGGGAAGGTGTGGGCCTGGCAAGTGGGTACACTTGCCAGGTCAAAGTGGCAGTGCAAAACTGCACACACAGACACTGCAATGGCAGGTCTGAGACATATTTGCTACTCATGAGGGTGGCACAATCAGTGCTGCAGGCCCACTAGTAGCATTTGCTTTACCGGCCCTGGGCACCTCTAGTGCACTGTACTAGAGACTTACTAGTAAGTCAAGTATGCCAATCAGGGATAACCAATCATAATCACAATTTATACAGGGAACACTTGCACTTTAGCACTGGTCAGCAGAGTACCAAAAGCCTTCAAAAACAAAGTCAAGCACACAGTCAAAAATAAAGAAAGCAGAGGCAAAAAGACTGGGGAAACCACATCAAGGATACCAGGTCTAACAGGAATACAGGGGTATCTCAGTGTCTGTGCAATCGCTTTAGGTAGTTCTCCATATATATGTGTTTCTTGAATATGTGAGTGATTGTAGGAGTCTCTCTGTTGCTCTGCCACTGGCTGAGAGACAGGACACAAGCTTTGGAAAGATGAATGTCCATTTGTTGGTAAGAGGTATACTTTATGTAATGCTTGCCTTAAGGGTCTGAAAGTGCTCAACTAAGCTTGTAATACTGAAAAGTATGTTCTTTACTCACTGAGGCACAGTCCACTATGCTGCATGGCATACCTACATCATATCACAGAGGTGAAAATATGCACTGAAACATGAGTCTGAGACTTCACAAAGAGGTTTTATGGGCCAAATTCAGTCACCAGTGAGAGAGCACAAAACAACTCTCCACTACCAGGCCTCATCCATAATTAAAGCACTGTGTTCTGCTGACATGAGTAGATTGTGTTGAAGTGGATTATTGGTAAGGGCAGGTAGGTACGTACACTTAGCAATAGACCACAAACCCCCACTAGATCCAGTCAAGGTCTCAGTAAATTAATCCTTGCTCAACCCTTGGTAGCTTGGCCCTCGAGCAGTTAGGCTTATCTTAGGAGACATGCATGTAAAGCATTTAATATCAACAAAAAAATAATTAAGTGAAACACAACACACAATGAAAATCCCACTCCAATTTATAAAAATAGAATTTATTTTTAACTTTAAAACAACACCAAAATGCCACAAATCCAATATAGGGAACTGGAGACATTACTTTTTAAAGATAAAATGTTTTCTAGTGCCTGTAAACCAAAAGCGCCACTCTGGACACCTGGTCACACTTGACTGGAGCAACGTCAAAGTTTGAGGCTGATTGAGCCCTGCTTGGCTACACTGAGTGGAAGGCCTCAGTTAAAGTTTTGCCTTCCCGCTTAGAACATTTCTTGAAGATTTCTCTCTGACCAGGATAAGGTCAAACGTTGAGGCTGACCATGATGGAGCCCTCCTCGGAAAGAGTACACAAGAGGCCTTGGTCAAGATTTTACCTTTGGACTTAGAAACTGTTTTGAAGCTTTTCGTCCCCGAAGTTGGATGACCCTTTTTCAGCAAGCTGATTTCAATGCAACATCATTGAATTGCCATTCCGCAAGCCCCTGGTAAAATCCTGGAAGTCTGGGGCTTTTCAGTGGGACGAACCTGCAAGTCAGGCCGGGTCGTGATTGATGTTGGCCGGCTTGACTCTTGCCATTGGGTCAGACCACTTGGAGCTTTGTTTTTAAAGGTGTTCCAATCTTCTCCAAACTTTTGGATCTTCTTCCAGAAGTACTTTTAAGGTTCTTCAAGTGTCCACAACTCACCCAAGGTTCCAGAAGCTCTGAGTTGCTCTTTGGGGGTCAGGACTTCAACTCCCAAAATGCACCTGGTTGAAATACTTAAATGGTCACTGGTCAGCTGGGCTATTTTTGCAGGACTTGATGCAGGGGGCTCTGATCAGCTCCTTTCTACTTGTAGCTTACAAGGATTTCTTCCTGAGGTTGTAGAATTAAGGCAAAGTCATTTTCTCGATGAAGCCAAAAGTGTACAGCTGGTGTAGTCCTTCTGAGTGCAGTGTCCAGTTGCTGGCCAGGGTTCCAGCAGGGCAGTCCTTCTTCTTCTTGTCTTTTCCCAGTAGGGATCTGAAGAGTAGGGCATATTTATCCTTGCTCATGGGGAGGGAAGCAGGGGGCTCCTGTCCAATCACATGCAGGCCACCAACCTCTTGAATGACTATTTCTTGGGAAGTGTGGCAAAATTCAATGGAAGGGAGCAACATTCCTCCAAAATCCATGATGGCAAAAAATCAATCTTAGAGATACGATCTGGCTGAGTCCACCCACTGGTGTAGCTAACTTTCCCTTAACACACCCATCTCCAGCCCTTTCCTAATCTAATAAGGGGGCACCTGGTCGTCTGGGGATGCAGGAAATTTGGGTGGTCTAGTTGCTGTTCCACGTGTCCTTCCCTCATTTAAAGTCCAGTTTGGCTGCTCTCCCCCATCCTATTTTACCTTCTGCCAAGTCAGTGTCACTCCCACCAGATGTTTTCTTTGTTTCAGCCCAGGTCACTTCACACCTCATCAAGCAGCCTGGCTCAGGCTGCCTGAGGCTGACCAATCATAGAAGGGTACTAAAGAACTGAAGTTGGTAACTCTTAGCAAGAGATCTAAAACTCTTTTCCTGTTCATGTTCAATTAAATGTAACAGTGGCAAGTTGTTGGATTTTATATAACCTTTTATTTTATATCAAACTTGCCATATTGAGCTCCTTTCTATTACAAATAGGACTTTGTTGTTTTAAAATAAAGTGCTTTCCATGTTAGCCTGTGGAGCTCATTCACTACAGTGGGGAGAAACGATTTTGGCTATTTTTTGTTCCTCACGATGGTGTATAAAACATCTTTTATAAAGTCCCCACTTATAGTTACACTGCACCCAACCCCGGGGACATTTAGGGCATACGTTAAGGGTGACATATGTACAAATAAGGTAGATTAGGACTTTGGAAGTGCTTTTAATTACAAAGTCAAATTTAAGGTTAACTTGTTTCCAAGAGCCCTGCCAATAAAAACCTCCACCTGTGCCCCGACCTCTCTTGTATGCACAGAAAGCAATATTATCCCAGGCAAAACTCAGATAACTGATAAGTCCTCTGTGGGTCAGGCAAAAACAATGCGTAAAGACAATCTCTCATTTTGATTTTGGAATGTGGCTGGCCTCCGATCTAAGATGGAGAATGAGGCCTGGCTATAATACATCCAGCGTTCTCCCTGGGTGTGCCTCCAAGAAACCTGGTCTGTGAATCCGATTCAGATAAATGGATATAGGACACTACATACTCCTGCCGTTCCTTCTGCACGAGGCAGGGCTAAGGGCGGTTTGTGTACCTTTATATCCAACAAGTGCGATATAATCAATGATATTGCTCTAATATCTAATACGTTTTATCAAGTGATTACTTGTTATCTAAAAAATATTGCACAACTGGTGGTCATTCATTTTTATAACAATGTACCTTTTCAAGATCTCCGACTCGTACTTAATCTCCTCCAGGATGATATAGACCGAGCATGTGACTCTTCAGATAAACAGTCTTATATTGTGTGGGGAGGTGATTTTAACATATACTTGTGTCCTAGTTCAACTAAGGGCTACTGCCCTTATGCCCCTCATGGTGATGATAATTCACTACATTTCATACATAACAACTCAGGCAACACGTTGAATGAAGCTCTATCTAGTCTTGACCTCATCCTGTGCAACTGTCTGACCCAGGGCAGACCACAATTGAAACCCACTTTTAACGGTAGGCAAGCTAATACGACAATTGATTTTATATTACTCTCCAATAACCTCCTCCCTTATGTACTTGATTATGACATTCAAGATACCATATTCAGCGACCATAACCCTCAAATCGTAGGCCTTACATTTCCCCAACACCTTCTTATACACAGGGAAATAGAGGAGATAGTAAAAAATATTGAACTGGGAACAAGAAATGGCTATACCATCCGATGGTCAGACATTGAACCTACAGGGTTTATGAAACAACTAGTGACCAACTATGCTAATGAATTTAATATCTGCCTTGCAGATAACACGAGCCCACAAGATTGTATCGAGGCCTTTATGGTAATTACGGCTGGTGTAAAACAGTTTCTCAAGGCAAGTTCTAGCAAATCGAAACCGAAGAATAAAGGTTGGTTCAATGCTGAACGCACACAAGCCCGTAACAACCTAAAATGCTACTTACACTTACAAAACCTGGATAAACCCCAATTAAGTCTAAAGAGGAAGGAGTATAAAAATGCCATAAAGAAAAGAAAACAGAACTTAAAAAATGAGGCTGGCAATCCCTCCTCGATGCAAGTCTCCAGAACGATAATGCCAAATTCTGGAAAATTGTGAACTCCTCACTTCTATGTGATGAAGAAATACCAAAAATTTAAATTGCCATCACTGAAGACGAGTGGGTTGCCTTCTTTACTGCCATATACTCCTCAGAAAATTTGGCACTGGAAATAAATCTCCCTAAATTAGACTCTCATGACCCCATCTCACCATTTACTCTAAACGAGGTTACTGACGCTATTAATGCAAGTAAAAGCGGAAAAGCCCCAGGTCCAGATGGAGTTCCAGTTGACATCTATAAATCTAATGTCCCTCTTTGGGGGCCACTATTGACGCAGGTGCTACGCGCCTGCTGCTCAACTACTTTCATCCCGACCTGGTCTGAGTCCATAATTATTCCAATCTATAAAAAGGGAGATCGCCATAATCTCCCTTGTTATCGTCCTATCTCATTGCTGGACACACTTGCAAAGATTGCGGGACGTATTATTTTAAACAGATTACAAGATTGGATAGAGGAAAATCACATCCTCTCTGAGCTACAATACGGGTTTAGGGCCGGTATAGGGACAACGGAACAGGCCCTTAACCTAGAGATGATACTTGGCAAATATACAAGGGCGAAGCCCGGAGCACTATACCTTGCATTCGTCGATTTAACCTCTGCATTCGATTGTGTGGTGCATTCAAAATTGTGGCCCATTCTGTTTTGACATGGGGGTCGATACTACCATAGTCCACTTTATCAGGGATTTGTACGCTGGTGCAAACGCCAAGGTTCGCTATGGGAGTCAGGGTGAATGCACTTCATCTTTTCCCATTGAACGAGGGGTGCGTCAAGGTTGTGTGCTAGCTCCCCTATTGTTCGCCTTGTATATCAATAGTCTAGAGGGGACTCTTTCCAATGCCTGTGGTGATCTTCCACAAGTAGGCTCTTGGAAGATCCCGGCCCTCTTGTATGCGGATGACGCCGTTCTGATGGCCCGCACCCCAGTCACTTTGCAAAGACTAGTAACAACCTTTGATAACTGCATGAACGTCTTGGACCTTAAAATTAATCACACTAAAACCTTCTCTATGACATATTCCAGATGCCGCACAAAGAACTGCCACATAGACTTAATAGGCGTGAAGCTAGTCGACACAGGTATATTTTCGTATTTAGGCATTGTGTTTGATGACAGAGGCACATGGGTGCAAGCCATAAAAGCGAGGAAATTGTTATTCATGAAAACCGTTATGGTAATAAAAAAAAATTCTAAAAGGATTGGGAGAGCAACTCCTAAAGATATGATGACTCTTCACAATGCAAAATGTGTTTCAGTAGCACTGTATGGGGCTGGACTCTGGGGATATCGAGACTGCACTACCCTACAGCTGACTGAAAACGCTCTCCTGAAAACAGTCCTAAGTGTCCCGCAATCAACGTCAACAGTAGTATGCCATTCAGAAATGGGAGTAATATACCTCACAGATCTCATTCGTGTCCAACCAATTCTACTCTGGCATAAGGTATGGACCAGGGATTCTGCGAGGCTGAACAGGGCTATTATAGCAGATGCGCTTGCACTTACCTACTCGTCCAAAATCCCATGGCTAAATTACATAAAGCACTTTCTTATTAAACTAGGCCACCCGAGCTGTTTTTTATTCCAGATGAATTGAAAACAATTTCCAGGAAAGACCTGAAAAACATTTGCCTCACCCACCTGGCCGAATTGAGGTGGGATGCGGAGGCAAAGAAACATAGTGTCAGGAGAAACCACATGATACAGCAAACAAATGGTATGGAACCATACTTAAGTAAAGTCACAAACCCAAGACATCGGTTTGTCCTTACGCGCTTGAGACTAGAGTCTTTCCATCGCCTCTTTAGTTTTCCCCTGATTAATGACTGGTCTCAACAACTCCAAAAATGCCCCTGCGATAATGTCTCTGATCAAAATACATTGCACACACTTTTTTTTGTAACTTTTATTTAACTTCTAGGAAAATGTTTGTGATACCACTTTTAAAATTAATGCATTTTAAACAATGCCGTCCAGCTTTTTTGTATCTTTTATCCCTTCCCTCTATTATGGTTTGCAATGGATTAGCCTTGTTCCTGTGCTCAGTGATTAAGGCCAGACAATGCCTTGAGGCAAATGGGTGAGACTTCTAAGCGTTACATCTGAGATTATCTTATCTGTTTTAATCAAATTATTTATTAACCTTTATCACTTTCTTAATCTTTTACCTGTTGCATTTATATTCATATTTATGCGTATTCTCTGTATTTTTCTCCTTTTTTGTCTGAAAACTGATTTTTTTTTCTTCTTTTATATATAATGACTTTTATGATTGAAAAAACAATTGAATAAAGGTTTTTTTGATGATGATGATGATAACTTGAACTTAAAAACAGCCAGCAAGGCAGGACTGCTTTTAAAAGGTCACTGGGCACCACAGCAGTAAACCTATTGGTGTGCTAGCTAAACCAATATGCCCTAACATATACTAGGGACTTACAGGTAGGTTGGTACAGCCAGTTATAATTAGCCTAATTTGCATACTCCATTTTACACAGAGGACTGGCCCTGGGACTGGTTTGCAGTGTTGAGGGCACAGTCAGAGTCAGTAAACACCAGAATCAGTCAAAAAGTTTGGGGTGACCAGGGAAAAAGGGAGGACTTTCCTACAGAATGTGTTGGCACGTGCCTACATACCAGAGTGAATGCAGGTGTCTACCTTTAGTAGTGCATTGACATACTTTAGTTCAGCTGCCAGTATTTCACTGCCTGTTTCACTACCTGGATAAACATATACCTCAGCACCTCTGTTAGGGAATACAGGGGTACGTCAGTGTGTGTGCAATTGCTTTTGATAGTGGTCCACATATAAGAGTTTTCTGGGTATGTGAGTGAATGTAGAAGTCTCTCTGTTGCTATGTCACTGGCTGAGAGACAGGAAACATGCTTTGGAAACATGAATCTCAATTCCTTTGTGAGTGTTATACTCTATGTAGTGCTTGTGTTAGGAGTCTGAAAGTGCTCAACTAGGCTAGTAAGATTTAAAAGTATGCTTCTTAATCAATGAAGCATAGTGCACCATGCTGCATGGCATACTTACAACACATCACAGAGGTGAAATATTTGCACTGAAATGTGAGTTTGACACTTTTCAAACAGCTTTTACAGGCCAAATTCAGTCACTAGTGAAAAAGCACACAGCAACTTTCCACTACTAGGCCTCATACATAATTAAAGCAGTATTTCTCTGGTTACATGAGTAGATTATGTCAGTACTTGCCTACATATCAGAGTGAATGCAGGTGTCTACCTTTAGTACTTTTAGTAGCATCATGACATACTTTAGTTCAGCTGCCATTATGTCACTATCTGTATGACTCTCAAAATCGCAACGTAAGTGCCTGAACATATACCTCAGTGCCTCTGTTAGAGAATACAGTGTTATGTCAGTGTGTGTGCAAGTGCTTTTGATAGTGGCTCATATATATATTTCTGGTTATGAGAGTAAATGTAAGAGTTTCACTGTTGCTCTGTCACTGGCTGAGAGACAGGACATATGCTTTAGAAACATGAATGGCAGTTCCTTGGTGAGTGGTATAATCTAAGTAGTACTTGCCTCAGGGGTCTGAAAGTGCTCAACTAAGCTTATAAAATTGAAAAGTATGTTTTTTATTCACTGAAGTACATTGTACCATGCTGCACAGCATAGCTACGACACATCACATAGGTGAAATATATGCACTCAAACGTGAGTGTAAGACTTCAAAAAAATGTTTTACAGGCCAAAATCAGTCACCAGTGACAGAGCACAGAGAAATGCTGTACTACTAAGCCTCACTCATAATTAAAGCAGTATTTCTCTGCTTACAGGAGTAGACTGTGTCAGTACTTGCTTATATATCAGAGTGAATGCAGCTGTCTTCCTTTAGTAATGCCATGACAAACTTTAGCACACCTGGCAGTTTGTCACTGCTTGTTTCACTACCTGTATGACTATGAAAATCTCAATGTAAGTGACTGAACATATACCTCAGCACCTCCGTTAGGGTCATGCAGGGGTATGTCAGTGTGTGCAATTGATTTTGATAGTGGTCCAGATATTAGAGCTTTCTGGGTATGCGAGTGAATGTAGGAGTCTCTCTGTTACCCTGTCACTGGCTTAGAGACAGGACACATGCTTTAGAAATATGAATATCAGTTCCTTGGTGAGTGATACACTCTATGAGGGGCTTGCCTTCGGGGTCTGAAACTGCTCAAATAAGCTTGTAAAACTGAAAAGTATTTTCTTAATCATTAACTACAGTGCACCATGCTGTATGGCATACCTACAACATATCACTGAGTTGAAATATATACACTGAAACAGTTACTTTAACACATATTTTATACACTCCTATAGCTCTACACAGAAAATGTTCACATAGACTTCTATAAAATAGCTTCACCTTCAAAATCTCTTTGTTATATTTATCTCATAAAACCACATATGTAGTACTTGAAGTCCAACATTTGTAACAGCTACATTCTTTGTGAACACCATATCATATACACACATGGAAACATGAATTTCGCTTCCCTAGCAAGTGGTATGCTCTATCTAGTGCTTTGCTTTGGGGTCTGAAAGTGCATAAGTAAGCTACTGAAAATGAAAGGTATGTTTCTTAATCACTTACGCACAATGCACCATGGTTCATGGCATACCAACAGCATGTCACAGAGGTGAGGTATTTGCACTAAAACATATAGGCCCTCATTATAACATTGGCGGTAACAACCGCCTACCGACGGCTGCCA
Organism: Pleurodeles waltl; assembly: GCF_031143425.1. Lineage (NCBI taxonomy): Eukaryota > Metazoa > Chordata > Amphibia > Caudata > Salamandridae > Pleurodeles > Pleurodeles waltl. Next base: position 380,866,021 of record NC_090442.1, read on the forward strand.
AAACACCACTGCCGCACCTACCATCCATCCGCCATAATATGACCACAGACAGATTTCTGACACAAGAAGGGCGGAAATCCGGCTGTGGCCGTACTGGCGGACGGCGGTAAGGTGGTGCTGCTACCACCAGCAGCGCCACGCCAGTAGACTGCTGCCAGCCGTATTATGACAAATAATATGGCCTGGCAGTGTTCTGCTGGTGGGCACTGCTGGCCGTAGCAGCGCCCCCTCCCATCTCCTGGCAGAAGACTCCCTGGATCCAGGTAAGTCGGGTCTCCGACAGGGAAGGGGGTGGGGGGCATTGTGTGTGTGTGGGGGGTGTGTGCATGTATGTGTGAGTGTGTGCGTGAATGTGGGTGTGTGTTTAGTGTTGATTGCGTGCATGAATGTATGGAAGTGTGAGTGCATGTATGTATGGAAATATGAATGCGTGTCTGTGCATGTTTTGAAGTGTGTGTGAATGGAAGAATGCATGCGTGTATGTATGAGTGTATGTCTGAGTGTGTGTGCATGTGAGATGGGGTGTGGATGTAGAGGGGGTGGGGGAGTGTCTGGAGAGGTAGGGGGTGATAGGGTGTCTGGAGAGGTGGGGGCGTGGGGTCCTCCTATCAGTGATAGGGAAGGAATTCCCTGTCACTGATAGGGCCTCCCACCATGGTTTTAGTGGTGTTATGAACACCACGAAAACCATGGCGGTAGGCGGGGTCATAATCCCGCCACTGGAACAATGGTGGCTGCCGGGCTGGAGATGGTTAATTCCAGCCCTGCGGCAGCTACCGCCATGGCGGTCGGAGTGGTACATTGGCAGGTTGGCTTCAGCCAACCCGCCAATGTCATAATGTGGCGGTAAGTACCGCCAGCCTGTTGGCCGTACTACTGCCACATTAACACCTACCGCCAGGGTCATAATTACCCTCGTAATGTGGATTTGCATTAAAAAACATTTTAACCTCAGTTATTATTGATGTACTCTTCACCTCAGTCAAAACACATGTTAGTTACCTATTAATAAATACATAGAAATATTCACACTACAACTCATAAATTATCTCAGCTGGTTTCAATACTGTCCTATAGTATATTTTAACACTCTAACATACAAATACATACTTCAAATTTGTTCACACTCACAGTTAAATATTTTAACTTAACTGAAAAAAAATTGTTATTGAAGTTTTTGTTTTCCACGCTTTTCAGATAGATGCAATTCTCTCAGAAATTGTAAGAACAATACATAAGAATGAGTGAGCACTCTAACAAATAGCAATCAGAAATGGCAACCGTCTCAACTTTGCACTGAGTGATACTGCAGAAACTACTATATAACAACATACCTTTCATTTTTTTTTTTTTATTTGAAAGCCCAGTTGTGAAGGGTTAGTACGTATTAACCCTTTCATACATGGTTCTAGAGATGCCCAGTATGCCATGCTTTTTTACTCGTGATCGCACATTAATTGCAATCATTGCGAAATAATTGCAACAAAAAAAAACGGGCATCCAAAAACATATTTAGCTTGGTAGTTTTATCATTACAAAAGTAGAGTACACTTCATTAGCAATGCCTCTCTTGGGAACCAATTTTTATTCCACAACAATCAGTACAAACACTTCTAATCTTTGAAAAGACAGAACTCTCCCGTTAAGACCCTTCTCCCAAAACACTCTTAGCACAGTCTCTATAGCAACTCCCTAGAACACTGAGGTCCAAAGTTCACTGCACATTCTAGAAGGGGTATATTAGCTACAAAATGAGCTGCAGCAGCTGTGGTTTACTGTACAGAATAAACACCATATCTAAGCCTGCAGAACAAAATTTACTTTACCTACAGCCAATCAAATAACTACTTACTTATCCTTTCAGCGTACCACCTAATTTCGGTCACCCGCCCATTTACAGTACCCAATCAAAAGTATATATTTTCTTAAACCAGGACCACACCTCCATTTTAACTACATTCCTCATTCAAACCTGCCTCATTCAGCTCCTGCCTTCTCCTGACTGCTACTGTTGCTTCACTTCAAAATGGTGTGGATATTTGGGCACAGCTATGTGTTTTGGGCTAGAGAGGGTGCAAAAAAGAGTAGCATTGATAGGGACTTGGGTTTGGCTAGTGTGGACATTGATTGCATTGGCCAGAGAGGGCTATCAATTGCTGCCTTTGGTTGAAAGCATTAGAGATTGCCAATGCCCTGACTGTGCACTGTGGTGCCAATGACCTGGGCACACTGACTGGGGTAGGACTAGAAATCCTAATGAAGGATACATTTGCACAACTGATGACACTTTTCCCCCTACACTGTCTGTGTGTACTCCAACATATGCCAAAGGCAGAAATGGAAATGGAAGTGGTAAAATCAATAATGTGCTCAGATTGACAAAGCTATGAAACATGTTAATAAAACTGTTTCTGCATTCCTCAGTGACCATAACATGGACTGTATATACAACAATAACCTATGCTTTCAAATGAATGGTATACATAGAAGTGACAGTGTTCATTTCACGGATGAAGGCAACAGAGTTTTTCTTTCCAACTGAAAACTCTGCATCTGCTCTTGCATGTAGCCATAACATACCTTCAATGAGCTCAACCGCTCTTCTCAGGGCCACCCTATTGCCCAATGCTCTTGTTAACAATATCCTTTTATTTGAAAAACATTTTCAATATTCATGACTCAACATCGCAATATTTGTGATTATACCGTGAAAATGGAAAACAAAAGCATGCTTCCAATGCACACCAGCCCATTCAAAATTCATAGGTATACATATTAGAAATGTTTTATATCAGACATCAATTATTACTTTCTAAACTACTTCACAAACACGTGTCTGACTCCCTCTGTCACAATATATACCTGAGTTATACTGAGCCTTTCTATGCTACATAACTGACTCATAACTTATTCAAGAATATATGTTACACTATCTCTAACTCACTACCTCAATGGGTACATATTTGACTGAATGGACTGTTGAGTGGGTGCATAAGTGCTAAGTGTATCTGTGAGTGAGTGTAGGATAGTCTCATTGGGTTTGTGAGAGTGTACATAAGGATCTGAGCGGGTCTGTGACTGAGTGCATCAGGCTCTTACTTGATCTGTGGGTTAGTGCAAGATGATCTCACTGGTTTTCAAACTGGGTGCATGAGGGACTCAGTGGTTCTGTGAGAGGGTGCATAAGGGTCTGAGTTGGTCTGTAAGTAGGTACATGAGTGAGTGAGTGGGTGGTGACTGGGTGCATCAGTGTCTGAGTGGGTCTGTAAGTAGGTATATGAGTGAGTGAGTGGGTTGTGACTAGGTGCATCAGTGTCTGAGTGGGTCTGTGACTAGGAGCGTGAGGGACTCAGTGGGTCTGTGAGAGTGTGCATAAGTGTCTGAGTGGGTCTGTGATTGAGTGCCTCAGGCTCTTAATGGTTCTGTGACTGGGTGCAAGAGGGTCTCAGTGGGTCTCAGACTGGGTGCTTGAGGGTCTGAGTGGACCGGTGAGAGGGTATGAAAGGGTCTCAGTGGGTCTGTAAGTAGGCACATGAGTGAGTGAGTGATTTTGTGACCGGGTGCATCAGTGTCTGAGTAGGTCTGAGACTGGATGCATAATCATTTTAATTGGTCTGTGAGTAGGTGCATGAGGGTCTCAGTGGATTTGTGAGTGGGTGAACAAGGATGGAAGTGGGTGTATGAGTGGCTGCATGAGTGTCCGTGTTGGACTGTGCATTCCTGCATAAGTGTTCAGTGTCTTTGAGAGTGGGTGTATGAAAGTCTCAGTGGTAATATGAGAGGCTGCTCAAGGGTCTCATAGGGTCTAAATTGGTCTGTGAGTGGCTGCATGAGGGTCTAAGTAGGTCCGTGCATGGGTGCATAAGAGTCTCAATCAGTCTGTCAATGGGTGTATTGATGACTGAGTGGGACACTGAATGGCTCCAACAGGGTCTGAGTTAATCTGTGAGTAATTGCATGAATGTCTGAGTGGGCATGAGAGAGGGTGCATTAAGAATCTGAATAGGTCTGTGAGTGGGTAAGTGAAAGTCTCAGTGACTCTGTTAGAGGGTGTGTAAGAGTCTAACTGAGTCTGTTACTGGCCACATGAGCATGTTATTGGGTCTGTGAGCATGAGCATGAATGTCTGAGTGCGTCTATGAGTGCAAGCATGAGCGTCTCACTACTACTATAACTGAACCATATAATCTATAAGTTACTCTTCCAACTTTTTTGTTGTAACAGATATTTGCAAATTCATTGCACCGTTACATGGGGTTCCACATTAACCATTGTGATGTATTCACGATTGTTTGGCATCAAAAAATAAAAATCTAAAGCCCTATCTTCATCGATATACACTAGTATAGTATGGCCCTGGGGTCAGACTAACTCCACTCTGACCCCTTATCCTTCTTTCACTACCACCTTTCAGCCTAGGGGACTGTGTCCCATTAAATAAAATGACGGCCGCAACTTTCACATCAGGTTATGGCCAGCCAATCACAGAATTCCTTTTCTCACTTGTATTTGCACATATATCATGAACTCTGCAAAATCTTCTCGGAATCGTCGTGAGAGATCCGCGACCAGAGATATACAAATTTAATTTCCCTTTAATATCTCCAAAACTACTGAACAGATTTGTACCAAATAAGCAAAACCACAATTTGAGTACCAAAACCTAGCTTTCTGCCAAATTTGATATAAATCCATCCAGTGGATCAGGCGGTAGTCCTGTTCAAAGGTCCATGCGAATTGACATGGGAAACAAAATCTTTTTGTCCCCTCTTTTTCTCAGTCCCACGTGATGGATTGCCCCAAATCTATCCATGTGCAACCAGAATGACTGGTACACTATTTTTGGAAACGTTCGTGAAGATTCACCAAAATGGCGCCAAAGATATAGGCAAGTCAAAAAATGATTTTTCTATGGAATCATGGTCCTAACTATAACTACCTACTGGCGACTGCCATATATTACCTAGAGGCAGTCGCCAGTAGGTATAGTTAGGACCAAGTTTTCATTGAAAAAGCATTATTTGACTTGCCTATATCTTTAGCACAGCTTGTCGAATCTTCAGAACATTTTCCCAAAAAAGTGATCCCTAGAATCTTGCTGGGGTGATCTGCCAAGTGGGTGCTGAAAAAAAGGTGGGGTCAAAAAAAGTGTGTTTCCCGTGTAAATTCCCATAGACTCTTTAGACATGCCTGCAGTCAGAACCGTTGGACGGAATTGCACCAAATTTGATGGAAAGGTAGCGCTTGGTCCACAGATGAGTCTTTTTCTTATTTGGTATAAATCCGTTAAGTAGGAAAAATTAAAGGAAATCCACATTTGGATATCTAGGGTTGCAAAAGAAATCGCGAACACTGACGATCTCATGCAGAGATCTGATTGGCTGCCAACACTTCAACTAGGAAGTGTTGACAGACATTTTGAGAATTGGCTTCAGCCGAGTCACAAAAATAAACTTAAAAAAATAGAAAAGGGGGCAGGGTACCGTTTCCCTAGACAACTAACCTTGGTGCACAGGTCCCCAGGGCCCCACAGGGCTAAAAACAATAAAAAAAAATATGTGGCACAAATCGCGGCTATTCATGAATTTTGAACCAATTTTCTTTTTTAAAAAGCAAGCGCAGTCGCGCATGCTTGCTTTTTATTTTGCCCTTGGGAGTGCCAAGTCCCCGGGGGCATATTATTTTAAGAAGGGCATGTACAGGCCCCCTCCATGGGCTTACTGAAGCTCTGAGGACCTCCACCTCCCTAGGGCACTGCTTTTTATGTATGTGGGGTGCCTGCATGACACCCCATGCACTTCGGGGACCGCCACCTCCCAGGGCAAAAGTTTATAAAATAATGCGGGGGACCTGCGCGGGTCCCCGCAGCTCCGGGGACCACTACCTCCCCAGGGCACTGAAAAATATGTATGTAGATGGGCTGACGGCTCCTACCAAGCAAAACATGCATGCAGGGAAACAGATGAAAATATTGCTACCCCAAGCAGGGAGTTGCTATTTAAAGCAGCTCCCTGCTTGCAGGAGCAATGCCGGGCCCCATAGGAGTCAGGAGCTAGCTAGGACCACAGTAGCCTTAAGGCTCCCCCCATGGTCCTGTCACTTTTCTCTCTCCCTCTTCCATCCCATCATGGGGTGGAACTGTGAGAGAGATTGTTAATACAATTGTCTCTCTATATAAAAACTTCAAAGTGTCTCACTAGCAAGATGTTCATTTTGAATGTTACAGTTATGTTTTGCTGCGCAGAAGAGCACAGTTACTTGTGGCCTGCCGATAAAGCACTTGGAGTGTCATTCCATAGGTTGAAGGTTGAAATCTGGAATCTCATGGTAGAGTTTTTGGAATGTTAATCATTCCTACTGATGGAACATTTATGTTTTTTACCCAACAAAATCTTTGGGTTGAATGCATCGACATGTCTGGACAATAAATTGGCCCTCATTATGACCTTTGCGGTCTTCTGACCGCCAGAGCCACGTGGCCGACGGGTTGGCGGTGAAGACAGCCACATAATGTGTCTGGCAGGTTGGCCTCTGCAAACCCGCCACGTCCCCACCTGTACCACCACGGCGGTTGGACCCGCTGGGCCGGAGATCAGCATCTCCGATCTGGCGGTCCAATGAAGACCACCGGTAGTATTTGGAGCCCGACTTTCCACCAGGGTTTCTTCGGTGGCAGCACCGCCACAAAAACCCTGGCGGAAGGGCTACCAGTGACAGGAAATTTCTTTCCTGTCACCGACAGATGACTCCTCCATCCCCCCTGCAAGCCCAATATCCTCCCACCCTCCTCCATACCAGAAACTCCCACCCCCCCTACCAGAACAGCACCAGCCACCCCCTTCTAGTGCAGCACCCCATCCCCTTCTAGTGCAGCGTCTACACCCCACTTCTAGTGCAGCCATACATGCATACACTGACAAATATCAGTACATGCACTCACCTCAACATTCATACATGCACTCAGCTCAACATTCATACATACACTCAATTCAACATTCATACATGCACTCACCTCAACATTCATACATGCATTCAACTATGCATACACACATACATTCACACACACATACACACACCCATACACACACGCACACACACATGCACACATGCATACACACATGCATACACACATATATGCACACACTCAGACAACACCCACTTCCCCACCTGTACCGCCAGGGCGGTTGGACCTGCCAGGCCGGAGATCAGCATCTCCGACCCGGGGTTCCAATGCACACGCACACACAACACCCACCGCCCTCCCACCCCTTCCCCTCTCTGACACCCAACTTACCTTGTCCAGTGAAGAGGTTATCCGACAGGAAACAGGAGCTTCCACCCCTGGCGGAGCCCTGCCATCAGGACACCTCCAGGTTGTGTTACTGCTCATAATTTGGCTGGTGGAGTCCTTTTGGTGAGACGTGGCCAGTGGTGGAACCTCCCATGCACCTCCAACCGCCAGCACTGGAGGACTTCTTCCCAAAATGTGGTGGAAATCCTTCAGTACTCATGATTTGGTGTGCAGAAGGCTGCCAGCACTGGCGGTCTTCTGGCACCCATGGCTTTTGCGGTCTTGGAAAAAAACCTCCAAAGTCAAAATGAGGGCTATAGTCAGGAGTCACTTGTAGCCTAGTGGTTAAGGTCTCAGACCTTCACATTGAAGGTTGAGGGCTCCAGTCTAGGTGTGTCAGTTGTCATTTCTCTCCTTTTATTTCTTTTCAAATTCAAATAATTAAGGTACTATAGAAATGTGGCCCTAAAGCCAACTCCTGCTGTGCACAATTGAAGGCCATGCATGGTGTGGAGTTGGTGTAGTTAAAGGGGGTTGGCCGCAGGGCTTGGCCGCATCCCAGACTCTGTGGCCAACCCCACGACACATGGCTGGAGGCTGTCTATGGCAGGGCTTGGTGTAGGTAAAGGGCTGCAAGCAAGATCCTGCATGGAGAGGGATTGGTTGATTATAGGGGTTGGTCTCAGGAAAGGCCCTGCCCCCTGACCACATAATACTTTAGCCCCAGGGAGGTGGCGGTCCCCAGGGTTGCGGGGGACTCCCCAGGACTCCACATTAAAATTAACAATGCCCACGGGACCTGGCCCACCTGGGGGCTTGAGAATGATGAAGCGGGGGAGCCCACGCTTCATTTTTAAAAAATATTTTCACTAGACCCGCAGATGGGAGGTCCCTCTGGGGCCCCAGCACCAGAGCTAAGGGGTCAGGGTGTCCGTAACCTGGTCCCTTTTTTTTTTTTTAACCTTTTTTCTGGGACTGGGTGAAGCCGAGTCCCAACATGGCTTCCAACATTTCCTTGTTGAAGTGTTGGCAGCCAATCAGGTCTCAGCACGAGATTGGAAGGGGTCACAAATCCTTTGTGTCCCTATATAAATACAAATTTGGATTCCGACAAATTCTGATTTTCGTTAATTTCTTAAACAATTCTGAATGGATTTACATTAAAAAGGTTTCTTTCTGGACCAAGAGGTACCTTTCTACCAAATTTGGTGTAATTCCGTCCAACGGCTCGGGTTCTATCGCTTTTCAAAATCGCTATGGAAAAATGAATGGGGAAAATGCATTTTGGTACCTCCTATTTTTCTTGACCCCCACTTGATGGATCACCCCAAAACTTTCCAGACAGAAGCTGAAGTGAGTGTTGTATTCTTTGGAAACTGTTTGTGAAGATTCATCAAATGGTGCAAAAGTTATTAGCAAAACAAAAAAACATTTTTTTCTATAGGAAAAACTAGGTCCTAGCTATAACTACTTAACTACCTGGTGGCGACCAACACTATGTTATATATATAGTAGGCCGTGGACAGCCCAGAGTGCTGGGTGCAGTGCATTTAAAAAGTGAGATGTATATCTTTATGTTTTACATGCCCAGATAGTGAAAAACTCTATAACTACTGCAAGGCATACTTCTCCTATAGAATAATATTAGATGTACCTTATTACACAGATACATGTTTGGTATCTTTGGAATTGTAATGAAGATTTTGAGTTAAAATTTTGAAAATGACACTTTTGGAAAGCCAACATTTTTCTGCCTTAGCCCTTTAGCACCTGTACCCTGTCTCTGGGTCATATGACTGATTGTAGCTGACATATGGTGTTGGAAATGGCCCTTGCTGCAGGGTTATCCCAAAATATTTTGCCTTCCTCCTCCTATTTCTCTGACCATTTTCCTGGCTTCAGGACTCTGGGTTGCTGATCAGTGGTAAAGTGCATGTGCTCTCTCCCCTTGGCTTACACCTGTTTGGCATATTTAATTTACCTGTATGTCCCCTGTAAAGTATTTAGAGAGCCTGTAAATTAAATGCTACTCATGGGCCTGCAGCTTTGATTGCACCACCCACAGAAGTAGCCTTTCAAGACTGTTTCAGGAGTTTCACTGCAGTGCCTTCATGAGCTATTCACTGCCACATTGACTTGGCATTTCAAATTACTTGTCAAAGCCTAAACTCCCCTTTTACTACAACGAAGTCACCTCTAAGGTAGACCCTTGTATGTTTTACATATCCTAGGAGTGACACACATCCTATTTCATTTTATTGCTACTGTGAAGGCTGTTCCTGTCACAGCATAGCATTGGGAATTCCCTTACAATTTCTTAAATGATCATTTATGATTTGAAAAGAGTACCGTGGACATGTTTGGTATGTTTGAAATGGTAGTGGAAAATTATGCTTACTGATGTAGTTGGATTTTACAATACTATTTTACAAATGATGCCACTTTTAGAAGGTATCAGTGTCAGTGCTGACCAACCTCTTACATTGATACTATCTTATATGCAAGACCACGCAACTTAATCAAGGTGAACTTTGTGTATTTTATAGCATACTTCATACAAAAATAGTTGATTACATTGTTCTAAACCACAATCAACAACATATTGACATACAAAGATTTTGTTGGCCCATACACCATAAAACATGAAGAACAATGTGGACAATACAAAATTTGTGACACATGAACAAATATGTCTCAGTTCTGAAATTCAATACCCAAAAAGGGCTTGCATCAAGTTCATTTTATGGCCCCTGACCAATGGGATAACACCAGAGGAAACAGCACAAGACAGAGTTCAAACAAGGGAGCCAACAGCAGGGATAATGTCAATATTTAGTGTAAGTTCAATATTCCCTGTGTGCCCATCCATTAATTAGCACTCTCTGGTGTGAGAAATCACTGTTTTTTTTAACCTACAGTCTATCCAGGGTTCTCATGGGACACAGCACTGAAAACCACTGTGAAAATAAAACAAAACAAAAATCCAAAGATGATTCATTACCATAAAAAGGCACAAAATTGTATACTGATGTTTAAAACCCTATGTGCTTCCCTTAATGACTTATATATGTATTGCTGAAAAGAGCCCATTTGTGTTTGCAATCTATAAAAACCAGTAGTAACAGAACTCGTTACAATCTTTGTGAAACTTCAAACAACAAATGAGAAAAAAAACAATGGGAAAGTGTATGTGAACTCACATGAACGAAGGACCTTGGCAGGGTGTTCAAATCACAAGCAGATCAACTCAAATGTATTGCTGGACCAATGGCAGAACTGTGGTCCTAGACGGAAAAGATAAAAACTCATTCGTACATAGGAAAGGAAGTAGTATGTAACAACAAAACATTGATCTAAATAATGAAAAAAGAACTACACATGGCATTGTCACAAATTACATTGCTTCATCAATACTAGCTGTGTGTCAAAAAACATGCGCTGCATGGAGCAGCTGTAAACAAATAAATAAGGCGGGAGCTTCAGGGGAAAAATAATCTCACTACACTTTATAGAATGAAGCGTCTGATGCTACAACAGAGCAAAAAAACAAAAAGAAAATGAACCTTATAGGTTGAACTCGAATTGGGCACAAGCCTCAGACGAAGAGGCATCAAACAGGGGAAAAGTTATCAAATGGCTCAACAGAGATGAAGATGCTCCGTTGTATCTGGCTTCTATTTGTAAACTGCAAGCGGAATGTATCAATGGGAGACCGTAACCATAAAACCATAAACCATAAAATGGAAAACAGAACAGGGAGGAAACTTACTTGGCTGATTTGCCAAACATGCAGAAGTATGTACTGACAAATTTCCCACAGATACAGAATGGAAAAACTACTTTGACACTCAATGCCCCGACAAGTAACTTATGGCTTCCACGTAACAGATGGGAAAAAGAGGGATTTATAGTAAAACGCAAATTGACAGGTAAAGATAAGAAAGACACCAGATGAAGGAAGAAATATCTAAAAAAATAAAAGTGAAAGAGGAAAGAGCACAGAAAGAATGAAGGGGAAAAAAACTGTGAAAGAATGAATGCCTGATGAAGAAAAAAAAGAGAAACGAAACAAGGAAAAAAATAACCATGTTTTTGCTAATTTGAAATAGGAGGTAGCAAGAGGAAGAGGGAAATAAAAAAGGAGGACTAGAAATAAACAGTTGAAAGAAAGAGCAAAACTGTTAACGTGGATTTTAAGAGCTAGAAAGAGAAAAGTGGAGGAGAAAGAAAACACTGAGAGTAAACTGAGTAAAGGAAAGAACGGAGTGAGATAGGTGAAACAGACCCTCCCAAATAAAGATGACAGCTAAGAATCTATTTAATCAGCTCCGCCACGTCCTCAAACAGAAGTCAGAGTGTGGAACAGCAGGAGGTGCATTAGCAGAGTTGTATGTCATCCCCAATACAGCAACGTTGGGGCATTTCAGATCAGGATTGGGGGTATAGACAGATCTGTGTCCTGGCCTAGTGCTGGAATAACAGAAAGGCAGAGGGTGAGGAATGAGAAACGGAGGGCCGTGTAATTCCTGGTATTGGAATAATGGGGCACTGCAGGTGAGGGTTGAGGTCCACTAACAGAGTTGTATGTGGGCTGCAGTACTGGAATAGTAATGGGTACACAAAGTCAGAAGTGAGGTATGTTAATGAAGCTATGTGTGGAACCTAGTATTGGAGTGCCAGTGTTGCTGAGTGTTAGCCTGGAGGTGCCTGGAGCATGGGAGTGGCACTCTGAACCACAGAAGCGAAGATTTGTGAAGGGTGTGTGTGTGAGCCTTTGTACTGAGAGGAAATGTGCACTGAATGTTAGAATTGATGGTTTCTGGCAGAGCTGTGGTGGTTCCCATCAACAGTGGCATTGGATGTTAGACTTGAGGTGCACTGGCTGAGCTGTGTTTTGCACTTTTGTGTCCAGTATTGGCTTGATAGTGGGACTGAATATTAGAATTGAACAGCTGTATTGCAACTGTATGTGAGCGGGGTCCCAGTATAGGAAAGGAAGTGACTTCACTGGGATAGAACTGCGGTGCACTGTTGGAGCTGTGCCTGAGGTCCCCGTACCTAAGCAGCATAGTGTACTGACTTTAAGAACTGAGGTGCTCTGGCAGACATCATGTGTGGGGTTCCTGGCACTGGCACAGCTGAGGGCTTGGAGCATGTGAATGGAGATGCACTGAAGGAGCTGTGCCCCAGGTCCCAGTACTGGAGTAGCAGAATGTACTGACTGGAAGTACTGAAGTGTACTTGCAGACAGCATGTGTGGGGTTCGTGGCACTATCACAGATGAGGGCTTGGAGTGTGTGAACTGAGGTGCATTTGTGGAGCTGTAAGTGAGGTCCCAGTACTGGAACAACAGTGTGTACTGACTTCAAGAACTGAAGTGCTCTGGCAGACAGCTTGTGTGGGGTTCTGGCATTGGCACAGTTGAGGACTTGGAGATTGTGAACTGAGGTGAACTGATGGACCCCAGTATGGAGCAGAAGTGGGCACTGCCTCTAAGGATTGTGGGGCCCTCGTAGAGCTGGGTACCTAGTCTATCAGCTATTCCAAGAGATCCTCCAGGTAGGCACACTTGGTAAAACAAATCTAAGCCAAGTAAGGGTGGCAACCAGGCAGCTGAGAAAGGGTGCGGAGAGCCCATAAAGACCAAATGTGACCAAGATAACAGCCTGATTTATAGCCTTATTTACAGCTAGGCTAAGAACAAGAATGTTCTGCAAATGAAAAAGGAAGCTCCCTGGACCAGAGCAGGAAACAAAATAAAAATAAAGTCCCCTACAGACCAGATAAAGAGGACAAAGCATAATTATACAGTAGTTGGTCCCTGCTCCCATACAGAAGAAGGTGGAACAAAGAGGCATGACTGACCACTAGCAAGCAAGGATTTTTTAATGACACCTAAACTAACAAATGAAATAGCTGGAAGCCCATAGAAAGTCCAAAGTATATGCTTACATTCGACCTAAAGAGGGAAACTGAAACCCCAAACGTAAATCTTGATGGAGTGCATAAATAAACATGTCAATGATGATTTTGTAAGAAAAAGATGGGAAAAATAAAAAGGCAGCACAAATCAAGTATTGAAAAATATTCAGGTTGTACACATTCATGACTACTTTGGAACTAGAGTGCTGTAAAACAACAAACCTGGTATAGAAATGCCAGCCGATCACTGACAAATCTACTTCTTTTGATGGGATTGTCATGGGACTCATTTGAAAGAATTAAGTTTCAATGTGTGCAGTCCTGTATAAAAGGATGGACTTACCATGTTCAGAAACACGAAAAGCAACAAAACTTTCACAGGTTCTGGAGTTTGTTCATCTCATTCATGTTTACCATGTTGAAATGCAGCATCAAATAAATCAAATTTTTGCTTCAGATTGACATCCAAGTCGCCTCCTTTGTAGTTTGTTTCTACAACTGCCAGGACTGTCCTGTGGAAATCATTTTCAGAATGATTTTTGTCAATAAAATGGTTAACTAGAGAGGCTGTGATCACTTTACGCTGAATTCTAGATTTGTGCTGTGTTATCCTTTGGTGGACCTCTTGATTGGTTTTGCTAATATAGAGCTTCTCACAAGAGTATAAGACCCCATAAACCACATTTTTAGTTTTACAGTTGGAAAATCTTTTATGTTTCCACTTGGTATTCCTGAGCAAAAACTCTGTACCCTCAATTGTTTTAATACGGCAGGCACAAGTTCCACATTTATGAAATCCTTAGACTGATGGTAACTGCCAGATTTGGCACAAGTTAGATTACAAGGTGGTGGGGGTGTGTAAGCATTGAGGATTTCACTGCCTATACTTTGATTTTTCTTCAGGGCAAACAAAGGACGTTGGAACAAATGATGCAGTTTAGAGACCAAATACCAGTTGGAAAATCTTTTATGTTTCCACTTGGTATTCCTGAGCAAAAACTCTGTACCCTCAATTGTTTTAATACAGCAGGCACAAGTTCCACATTTATGACATCCTTAGACTGATGGTAACTGCAAGATTTGGCACAAGTTAGATTACAAGGTGGTGGGGGTGTGTAAGCATTGAGGATTTCACTGCCTATACTTTTCTTCAGGGCAAACAAAGGACGTTGGAACAAATGATGCAGTTTAGAGACCAAATACCAGTTCTGTAAGATAATTTATTTCATGTGATTTGTCTGGGTGCAAAAAGTGGTTACAGAAATTAACTGTTAGGAAACTGTTTTATCTCTGTTTGATGAGAGGTGTTTCCTTGGTGTGAAACATGCTCTTTTCAAATATTTGTTTAAAGGTTTCTTAGGATAGCCACATAGTACCATTATTTTCCACAATATCTCAGCATGGTGAAAAAAAACAGTTTTATCTGAACAATTGCATCTGATTCAAAGACATTTTCTGTAGGGCAGTTTATCTCGTGGGTGAACGCTAGAATAATGGAGGGCATTATTCCGATCAGTTGGTTTAGTATACAGTATTGTTGAAACTTGCCACTTTTCATCACAACTTCAACATGCAAGAATGAAATGATGGTATTGCTGCTATTCAAACAGAACTGGATAACAGGGGATCTGTTATTGAGCCACTCACCAAACCTTTGTAAAGATTCAACAGGCCATGTCCAAATACAGAAAATGTCATCTCAGCCACTTAAAAATCTGATGAACAAATGAATTGTTGTGATAAATAAACTGCTCTTTAAATTGAGCCATGTACTGCACAGTCAGCTCTGGAGCAAATGGACAACCCATCGCCATCCTTTTGACTTGAATGTAAAAGCATTCATCACATTTTAAATAGTTCCTTTGTAAAGCAAACCGGGCTAATTTGATGATGAAATCATTCGGGACCCGATGTGGCCTGGGCCTCTTTTTCAAGTAGATTTCAATGGCTTCAAGCCTGTCTCCCTGAGGGATCTAGGTGTACAATGACACCATCAAAGGTATCAAGAAGCTGAGATTCAAAACAGAAGTCTCAGGGCCTCATTACGAGGTTGGCAGACTGACTGTCGCCCACCAGTCCTATGAAGAGAAGATCCCTGCAAAGCTGGCTGTCTCCCCATCAGGCCAATTACAAGGTTTCCACTGGGCAGATCCGCAGAAACTTCCGAAATCAGAGGTTTTCACCGGTCAGTGGAAACCATGCAGCAGCATTGGCCTTGGCTCCTTGTGGAGACAAGGCCAATGCCATTGCACAGAGGGTGCCCACAGCACCCTTGGAATGCCCACTGTCTGCTGTAGCAGACAGTGCTCATTCTGAGGGTGTTGGACAGGGGTCCCCTTCACTGCCCATGAGATTGTTGTGGGCAGTGAAGGGGCCAGCCCTGGGGGCCCCTGCACTGGCGTTTTGTCAGCCTTTTCAAGGTGGGGTCCCACCATGAAAAGGCTGATGGAAAGTGAAGTAGTGGTCAGCATGGCGGTGCTGCTTTAAGCACCACTGTGGCTGAGCATGACTTTGACTGCTGCCTACCAGTCGGGAACCTTGTTCCTGGTGGTGGTGGTGGTCCCACCACCCGGGTTGTAATTTGGCAGTCAGATTGCCAGGAGCACGGAGGTCCGACCATCACCACAAGGCTGGCAGTCTAAAGACCGCCAGATTCATAGTCAGGCCCAAAGTCTTACATTTTGTTAATTAAATCTGTAGTGTCTGTCAATTATGATGGAACGAGCTGCATGAAAGGTTTGAGAAACACATCAACATATTGCTCGATTGGTTCTAAGACCGAATCACAGCTCAATACTTTTGGATGCCCTGGGAGAAGTGTCTCACTTTTATGGATTTTAGGAAGCAAGTAAAGAACTGGTATTCCAGGTTCATCTTTCTTCAAATACTCAAACTCCTTTGGTCCAATATAGCCATCATCTAGCCCTTCTTTTAGAATCCCAACAATTTTGTTTTGGATCTATTTAGCTGGATAATTCTGTATCATGCATTAGAATTCTTAGGTGTGAATCTGTCTTAGACCTTTGTTTCTATAATCACCAGCTGGCCAAATGACTTTTTCTCCACCTTTATCAGCCTGTTTAATCACAATAGAGTTGTCATTCTATAAATTGTTGAGAGCAATCCTCTGATCCCTTGCTGTATTATTCTTCCCAAGCACCTTCTCTTTCTTTTTTTGGTCATTAATTGCAGAAAGGATTGTTTGCTCAAAGATAAAAACCTCTGTTAGAATGGTTAATGGTGGTGGACAAAAGCTAGATTTTTTATGTATTACCAACACTTCTTGCCTCGACAGTGGATCATGTTTAAGAAAAAAAGTTTTTAAACATACTTTTCCGCAAAACTCCAACACCTCAGTTTCCAGCTGGATTAAGTTTGTGTGCCTCACAAGGACAAAAGACAACTCTTTGCGAAGGATACTTTCTTCTACTTCTGAAAGATGCCTCAGGGAAAGGTTAAAGACAGGAGATTTCATTGACTCTTGTAATGCTGGTGACGGGTGGTCATTTCCCATGTTGGATTGCTGAATTGGACTCTGTCTTGACCGCTGGGGTGGTCTCTTTCTAAAACACTATGCTGGTTTCTTGCTTGTATGGGACGGTCCGAGAATCCTTCTCCTGGATCGGACTCTCCTGCAGAGGATGAAGAGTAACCTGAAAAATAAATTAATTGGTGTTGAGATCTGCCTTGGCATCCTGGCAAGAACCTTCTAGATTCAGGATGAGAATACTACTCGTCTTTCAAATAGGGAAAAACTGTCTCCAAATCGAATGATTTCTCAGCATTTTCAAATGTATTACATTTCTGATCTATAGTAAAATCCTTAAATTTGGCAATTTCATTTTTGATCTTCTCATGCAATGATTTTGCGACTGACACTGATTGGTTATTCCTTATCTCCTTCTCCAAATGTTGAATCTCTTTCAATTGTGCCTCTGACAGTCTTTGAGCTGTATCGATTGTAAGGACTATTAGGACTTTTAGAAAGTAGGCATTTCTAAGTGCTTATAACTCTAGTGCTTTGCAGCCTGGCTCCAATCCACGTCTAGGGCAGAGTGACAGCTACACTTTGTGCATATGTTCTAGACAGCCACAACAAAGGAGGGGCTAGGTGTGACAGGAGAGGCCTCCCCATCCATCTGCTTACTGTAAGTCTTCCTGGCTGAAAGAGAGGAAGGTTGGGTGCACTTACAATTGTGAGAGGGTGCATAAGGGTCTGAGTTGGTCTGTAAGTAGGTACATGAGTGAGTGAGTGGGTGGTGACTGGGTGCATCAGTGTCTGAGTGGGTCTGTAAGTAGGTATATGAGTGAGTGAGTGGGTTGTGACTAGGTGCATCAGTGTCTGAGTGGGTCTGTGACTAGGAGCGTGAGGGACTCAGTGGGTCTGTGAGAGTGTGCATAAGTGTCTGAGTGGGTCTGTGATTGAGTGCCTCAGGCTCTTAATGGTTCTGTGACTGGGTGCAAAAGGGTCTCAGACTGGGTGCTTGAGGGTCTGAGTGGACCGGTGAGAGGGTATGAAAGGGTCTCAGTGGGTCTGTAAGTAGGCACATGAGTGAGTGAGTGATTTTGTGACCGGGTGCATCAGTGTCTGAGTAGGTCTGAGACTGGATGCATAATCATTTTAATTGGTCTGTGAGTAGGTGCATGAGGGTCTCAGTGGATTTGTGAGTGGGTGAACAAGGATGGAAGTGGGTGTATGAGTGGCTGCATGAGTGTCCGTGTTGGACTGTGCATTCCTGCATAAGTGTTCAGTGGCTTTGTGAGTGGGTGTATGAAAGTCTCAGTGGTAATATGAGAGGCTGCTCAAGGGTCTCATAGGGTCTAAATTGGTCTGTGAGTGGCTGCATGAGGGTCTAAGTAGGTCCGTGCATGGGTGCATAAGAGTCACAATCAGTCTGTCAATGGGTGTATTGATGACTGAGTGGGACACTGAATGGCTCCAACAGGGTCTGAGTTAATCTGTGAGTAATTGCATGAATGTCTGAGTGGGCATGAGAGACGGTGCATTAAGAATCTGAATAGGTCTGTGAGTGGGTAAGTGAAAGTCTCAGTGACTCTGTTAGAGGGTGTGTAAGAGTCTAACTGAGTCTGTTACTGGCCACATGAGCATGTTATTGGGTCTGTGAGCATGAGCATGAATGTCTGAGTGCGTCTATGAGTGCAAGCATGAGCGTCTCACTACTACTATAACTGAACCATATAATCTATAAGTTACTCTTCCAACTTTTTTGTTGTAACAGATATTTGCAAATTCATTGCACCGTTACATGGGGTTCCACATTAACCATTCTGATGTATTCACGATTGTTTGGCATCAAAAAATAAAAATCTAAAGCCCTATCTTCATCGATATACACTAGTATAGTATGGCCCTGGGGTCAGACTAACTCCACTCTGACCCCTTATCCTTCTTTCACTACCACCTTTCAGCCTAGGGGACTGTGTCCCATTAAATAAAATGACGGCCGCAACTTTCACATCAGGTTATGGCCAGCCAATCACAGAATTCCTTTTCTCACGTGTATTTGCACATATATCATGAACTCTGCGAAATCTTCTCGGAATCGTCGTGAGAGATCCGTGACCAGAGATATACAAATTTAATTTCCCTTTAATATCTCCAAAACTACTGAACAGATTTGTACCAAATAAGCAAAACCACAATTTGAGTACCAAAACCTAGCTTTCTGCCAAATTTGATATAAATCCATCCAGTGGATCAGGCTGTAGTCCTGTTCAAAGGTCCATGCGAATTGACATGGGAAACAAAATCTTTTTGTCCCCTCTTTTTCTCAGTCCCACGTGATGGATTGCCCCAAATCTTTCCATGTGCAACCAGAATGACTGGTACACTATTTTTGGAAAAGTTCGTGAAGATTCACCAAAATGGCGCCAAAGATATAGGCAAGTCAAAAAATGATTTTTCTATGGAATCATGGTCCTAACTATAACTACCTACTGGCGACTGCCATATATTACCTAGAGGCAGTCGCCAGTAGGTATAGTTAGGACCAAGTTTTCATTGAAAAAGCATTATTTGACTTGCCTATATCTTCAGCACAGCTTGTCGAATCTTCAGAACATTTTCCAAAAAAAGTGATCCCTAGAATCTTGCTGGGGTGATCTGTCAAGTGGGTGCTGAAAAAAAGGTGGGGTCAAAAAAAGTGTGTTTCCCGTGTAAATTCCCATAGACTCTTTAGACATGCCTGCAGTCAGAACCGTTGGACGGAATTGCACCAAATTTGATGGAAAGGTAGCGCTTGGTCCACAGATGAGTCTTTTTCTTATTTGGTATAAATCCGTTAAGTAGGAAAAATTAAAGGAAATCCACATTTGGATATCTAGGGTTGCAAAAGAAATCGCGAACACTGACGATCTCATGCAGAGATCTGATTGGCTGCCAA
Source organism: Pleurodeles waltl (assembly GCF_031143425.1). Taxonomy (NCBI): domain Eukaryota; kingdom Metazoa; phylum Chordata; class Amphibia; order Caudata; family Salamandridae; genus Pleurodeles; species Pleurodeles waltl. The sequence continues at coordinate 380,885,638 of NC_090442.1, forward strand.
CACTTCAACTAGGAAGTGTTGACAGACATTTTGAGAATTGGCTTCAGCCGAGTCACAAAAATAAACTTAAAAAAATAGAAAAGGGGGCAAGGTACCGTTTCCCTAGACAACTAACCTTGGTGCACAGGTCCCCAGGGCCCCACAGGGCTAAAAACAATAAAAAGAAATATGTGGCACAAATCGCGTCTATTCATGAATTTTGAACCAATTTTCTTTTTTAAAAAGCAAGCGCAGTCGCGCATGCTTGCTTTTTATTTTGCCCTTGGGAGTGCCAAGTCCCCGGGGGCATATTATTTTAAGAAGGGCATGTACAGGCCCCCTCCATGGGCTTACTGAAGCTCTGAGGACCTCCACCTCCCTAGGGCACTGCTTTTTATGTATGTGGGGTGCCTGCATGACACCCCATGCACTTCGGGGACCGCCACCTCCCAGGGCAAAAGTTTATAAAATAATGCGGGGGACCTGCGCAGGTCGCCGCAGCTCCGGGGACCACTACCTCCCCAGGGCACTGAAAAATATGTATGTAGATGGGCTGACGGCTCCCACCAAGCAAAACATGCATGCAGGGAAACAGATGAAAATATTGCTACCCCAAGCAGGGAGTTGCTATTTAAAGCAGCTCCCTGCTTGCAGGAGCAATGCCGGGCCCCGTAGGAGTCAGGAGCTAGCTAGGACCACAGTAGCCTTAAGGCTCCCCCCATGGTCCTGTCACTTTTCTCTCTCCCTCTTCCATCCCATCATGGGGTGGAACTGTGAGAGAGATTGTTAATACAATTGTCTCTCTATATAAAAACTTCAAAGTGTCTCACTAGCAAGATGTTCATTTTGAATGTTACAGTTATGTTTTGCTGCACAGAAGAGCACAGTTACTTGTGGCCTGCCGATAAAGCACTTGGAGTGTCATTCCATAGGTTGAAGGTTGAAATCTGGAATCTCATGGTAGAGTTTTTGGAATGTTAATCATTCCTACTGATGGAACATTTATGTTTTTTACCCAACAAAATGTTTGGGTTGAATGCATCGACATGTCTGGACAATAAATTGGCCCTCATTATGACCTTTGCGGTCTTCTGACCGCCAGGGCCACGTGGCCGACGGGTTGGCGGTGAAGACAGCCACATAATGTGCCTGGCAGGTTGGCCTCTGCAAACCCGCCACGTCCCCACCTGTACCACCACGGCGGTTGGACCCGCCGGGACGGAGATCAGCATCTCCGATCTGGCGGTCCAATGAAGACCACCGGTAGTATTTGGAGCCCGACTTTCCACCAGGGTTTCTTCGGTGGCAGCACCGCCACAAAAACCCTGGCGGAAGGGCTACCAGTGACAGGAAATTTCTTTCCTGTCACCGACAGATGACTCCTCCATCCCCCCTGCAAGCCCAATATCCTCCCACCCTCCTCCATACCAGAAACTCCCACCCCCCCTACCAGAACAGCACCAGCCACCCCCTTCTAGTGCAGCACCCCATCCCCTTCTAGTGCAGCGTCTACACCCCACTTCTAGTGCAGCCATACACGCATACACTGACAAATATCAGTACATGCACTCACCTCAACATTCATACATGCACTCAGCTCAACATTCATACATACACTCAATTCAACATTCATACATGCACTCACCTCAACATTCATACATGCATTCAACTATGCATACACACATTCATTCACACACACATACACACACCCATACACACACGCACACACACATGCACACATGCATACACACATGCATACACACATATATGCACACACTCAGACAACACCCACTTCCCCACCTGTACCGCCAGGGCGGTTGGACCTGCCAGGCCGGAGATCAGCATCTCCGACCCGGGGTTCCAATGCACACGCACACACAACACCCACCGCCCTCCCACCCCTTCCCCTCTCTGACACCCAACTTACCTTGTCCAGTGAAGAGGTTGTCCGACAGGAAACAGGAGCTTCCACCCCTGGCAGAGCCCTGCCATCAGGACACCTCCAGGTTGTGTTACTGCTCATAATATGGCTGGTGGAGTCCTTTTGGTGAGACGTGGCCAGTGGTGGAACCTCCCATGCACCTCCAACCGCCAGCACTGGAGGACTTCCGCCCAAAATGTGGTGGAAATCCTTCAGTACTCGTGATTTGGTGTGCAGAAGGCTGCCAGCACTGGCGGTCTTCTGGCACCCATGGCTTTGGCGGTCTTGGAAAAAAACCTCCAAAGTCAAAATGAGGGCTATAGTCAGGAGTCACTTGTAGCCTAGTGGTTAAGGTCTCAGACCTTCACATTGAAGGTTGAGGGCTCCAGTCTAGGTGTGTCAGTTGTCATTTCTCTCCTTTTATTTCTTTTCAAATTCAAATAATTAAGGTACTATAGAAATGTGGCCCTAAAGCCAACTCCTGCTGTGCACAATTGAAGGCCATGCATGGTGTGGAGTTGGTGTAGTTAAAGGGGGTTGGCCGCAGGGCTTGGCCGCATCCCAGACTCTGTGGCCAACCCCACGACACATGGCTGAAGGCTGTCTATGGCAGGGCTTGGTGTAGGTAAAGGGCTGCAAGCAAGATCCTGCATGGAGAGGGATTGGTTGATTATAGGGGTTGGTCTCAGGAAAGGCCCTGCCCCCTGACCACATAATACTTTAGCCCCAGGGAGGTGGCGGTCCCCAGGGTTGCGGGGGACTCCCCAGGACTCCACATTAAAATTAACAATGCCCACGGGACCTGGCCCACCTGAGGGCTTGAGAATGATGAAGCGGGGGAGCCCACGCTTCATTTTTAAAAAATATTTTCACTAGACCCGCAGATGGGAGGTCCCTCTGGGGCCCCAGCACCAGAGCTAAGGGGTCAGGGTGTCCCTAACCTGGTCCCTTTTTTTTTTTTTAACCTTTTTTCTGGGACTGGGTGAAGCCGAGTCCCAACATGGCTTCCAACATTTCCTTGTTGAAGTGTTGGCAGCCAATCAGGTCTCAGCACGAGATTGGAAGGGGTCACAAATCCTTTGTGTCCCTATATAAATACAAATTTGGATTCCGACAAATTCTGATTTTCGTTAATTTCTTAAACAATTCTGAATGGATTTACATTAAAAAGGTTTCTTTCTGGACCAAGAGGTACCTTTCTACCAAATTTGGTGTAATTCCGTCCAACGGCTCGGGTTCTATCGCTTTTCAAAATCGCTATGGAAAAATGAATGGGGAAAATGCATTTTGGTACCTCCTATTTTTCTTGACCCCCACTTGATGGATCACCCCAAAACTTTCCAGACAGAAGCTGAAGTGAGTGTTGTATTCTTTGGAAACTGTTTGTGAAGATTCATCAAATGGTGCAAAAGTTATTAGCAAAACAAAAAAACATTTTTTTCTATAGGAAAAACTAGGTCCTAGCTATAACTACTTAACTACCTGGTGGCGACCAACACTATGTTATATATATAGTAGGCCGTGGACAGCCCAGAGTGCTGGGTGCAGTGCATTTAAAAAGTGAGATGTATATCTTTATGTTTTACATGCCCAGATAGTGAAAAACTCTATAACTACTGCAAGGCATACTTCTCCTATAGAATAATATTAGATGTACCTTATTACACAGATACATGTTTGGTATCTTTGGAATTGTAATGAAGATTTTGAGTTAAAATTTTGAAAATTACACTTTTGGAAAGCCAACATTTTTCTGCCTTAGCCCTTTAGCACCTGTACCCTGTCTCTGGGTCATATGACTGATTGTAGCTGACATATGGTGTTGGAAATGGCCCTTGCTGCAGGGTTATCCCAAAATATTTTGCCTTCCTCCTCCTATTTCTCTGACCATTTTCCTGGCTTCAGGACTCTGGGTTGCTGATCAGTGGTAAAGTGCATGTGCTCTCTCCCCTTGGCTTACACCTGTTTGGCATATTTAATTTACCTGTAAGTCCCCTGTAAAGTATTTAGAGAGCCTGTAAATTAAATGCTACTCATGGGCCTGCAGCTTTGATTGCACCACCCACAGAAGTAGCCTTTCAAGACTGTTTCAGGAGTTTCACTGCAGTGCCTTCATGAGCTATTCACTGCCACATTGACTTGGCATTTCAAATTACTTGTCAAAGCCTAAACTCCCCTTTTACTACAACGAAGTCACCTCTAAGGTAGACCCTTGTATGTTTTACATATCCTAGGAGTGACACACATCCTATTTCATTTTATTGCTACTGTGAAGGCTGTTCCTGTCACAGCATAGCATTGGGAATTCCCTTACAATTTCTTAAATGATCATTTATGATCTGAAAAGAGTACCGTGGACATGTTTGGTATGTTTGAAATGGTAGTGGAAAATTATGCTTACTGATGTAGTTGGATTTTACAATACTATTTTACAAATGATGCCACTTTTAGAAGGTATCAGTGTCAGTGCTGACCAACCTCTTACATTGATACTATCTTATATGCAAGACCACGCAACTTAATCAAGGTGAACTTTGTGTATTTTATAGCATACTTCATACAAAAATAGTTGATTACATTGTTCTAAACCACAATCAACAACATATTGACATACAAAGATTTTGTTGGCCCATACACCATAAAACATGAAGAACAATGTGGACAATACAAAATTTGTGACACATGAACAAATATGTCTCAGTTCTGAAATTCAATACCCAAAAAGGGCTTGCATCAAGTTCATTTTATGGCCCCTGACCAATGGGATAACACCAGAGGAAACAGCACAAGACAGAGTTCAAACAAGGGGGCCAACAGCAGGGATAATGTCAATATTTAGTGTAAGTTCAATATTCCCTGTGTGCCCATCCATTAATTAGCACTCTCTGGTGTGAGAAATCACTGTTTTTTTTAACCTACAGTCTATCCAGGGTTCTCATGGGACACAGCACTGAAAACCACTGTGAAAATAAAACAAAACAAAAATCCAAAGATGATTCATTACCATAAAAAGGCACAAAATTGTATACTGATGTTTAAAACCCTATGTGCTTCCCTTAATGACTTATATATGTATTGCTGAAAAGAGCCCATTTGTGTTTGCAATCTATAAAAACCAGTAGTAACAGAACTCGTTACAATCTTTGTGAAACTTCAAACAACAAATGAGAAAAAAAACAATGGGGAAAGTGTATGTGAACTCACATGAACGAAGGACCTTGGCAGGGTGTTCAAATCACAAGCAGATCAACTCAAATGTATTGCTGGACCAATGGCAGAACTGTGGTCCTAGACGGAAAAGATAAAAACTCATTCGTACATAGGAAAGGAAGTAGTATGTAACAACAAAACATTGATCTAAATAATGAAAAAAGAACTACACATGGCATTGTCACAAATTACATTGCTTCATCAATACTAGCTGTGTGTCAAAAAACATGCGCTGCATGGAGCAGCTGCAAACAAATAAATAAGGCGGGAGCTTCAGGGGAAAAATAATCTCACCACACTTTATAGAATGAAGCGTCTGATGCTACAACAGAGCAAAAAAACAAAAAGAAAATGAACCTTATAGGTTGAACTCGAATTGGGCACAAGCCTCAGACGAAGAGGCATCAAACAGGGGAAAAGTTATCAAATGGCTCAACAGAGATGAAGATGCTCCGTTGTATCTGGCTTCTATTTGTAAACTGCAAGCGGAATGTATCAATGGGAGACCGTAACCATAAAACCATAAACCATAAAATGGAAAACAGAACAGGGAGGAAACTTACTTGGCTGATTTGCCAAACATGCAGAACTATGTACTGACACATTTCCCACAGATACAGAATGGAAAAACTACTTTGACACTCAATGCCCCGACAAGTAACTTATGGCTTCCACGTAACAGATGGGAAAAAGAGGGATTTATAGTAAAACGCAAATTGACAGGTAAAGATAAGAAAGACACCAGATGAAGGAAGAAATATCTAAAAAAATAAAAGTGAAAGAGGAAAGAGCACAGAAAGAATGAAGGGGAAAAAAACTGTGAAAGAATGAATGCCTGATGAAGAAAAAAAAGAGAAACGAAACAAGGAAAAAAATAACCATGTTTTTGCTAATTTGAAATAGGAGGTAGCAAGAGGAAGAGGGAAATAAAAAAGGAGGACTAGAAATAAACAGTTGAAAGAAAGAGCAAAACTGTTAACGTGGATTTTAAGAGCTAGAAAGAGAAAAGTGGAGGAGAAAGAAAACACTGAGAGTAAACTGAGTAAAGGAAAGAACGGAGTGAGATAGGTGAAACAGACCCTCCCAAATAAAGATGACAGCTAAGAATCTATTTAATCAGCTCCGCCACGTCCTCAAACAGAAGTCAGAGTGTGGAACAGGAGGAGGTGCATTAGCAGAGTTGTATGTCATCCCCAATATAGCAACGTTGGGGCATTTCAGATCAGGATTGGGGGTATAGACAGATCAGTGTCCTGGCCTAGTGCTGGAATAACAGAAAGGCAGAGGGTGAGGAATGAGAAACGGAGGGCCGTGTAATTCCTGGTATTGGAATAATGGGGCACTGCAGGCGAGGGTTGAGGTCCACTAACAGAGTTGTATGTGGGCTGCAGTACTGGAATAGTAATGGGTACACAAAGTCAGAAGTGAGGTATGTTAATGAAGCTATGTGTGGAACCTAGTATTGGAGTGCCAGTGTTGCTGAGTGTTAGCCTGGAGGTGCCTGGAGCATGGGAGTGGCACTCTGAACCACAGAAGCGAAGATTTGTGAAGGGTGTGTGTGTGAGCCTTTGTACTGAGAGGAAATGTGCACTGAATGTTAGAATTGATGGTTTCTGGCAGAGCTGTGGTGGTTCCCATCAACAGTGGCATTGGATGTTAGACTTGAGGTGCACTGGCTGAGCTGTGTTTTGCACTTTTGTGTCCAGTATTGGCTTGATAGTGGGACTGAATATTAGAATTGAACAGCTGTATTGCAACTGTATGTGAGCGGGGTCCCAGTATAGGAAAGGAAGTGACTTCACTGGGATAGAACTGCGGTGCACTGATGGAGCTGTGCCTGAGGTCCCCGTACCTAAGCAGCATAGTGTACTGACTTTAAGAACTGAGGTGCTCTGGCAGACATCATGTGTGGGGTTCCTGGCACTGGCACAGCTGAGGGCTTGGAGCATGTGAATGGAGATGCACTGATGGAGCTGTGCCCCAGGTCCCAGTACTGGAGTAGCAGAATGTACTGACTGGAAGTACTGAAGTGTACTTGCAGACAGCATGTGTGGGGTTCGTGGCACTATCACAGATGAGGGCTTGGAGTGTGTGAACTGAGGTGCATTTGTGGAGCTGTAAGTGAGGTCCCAGTACTGGAACAACAGTGTGTACTGACTTCAAGAACTGAAGTGCTCTGGCAGACAGCTTGTGTGGGGTTCTGGCATTGGCACAGTTGAGGACTTGGAGATTGTGAACTGAGGTGAACTGATGGACCCCAGTATGGAGCAGAAGTGGGCACTGCCTCTAAGGATTGTGGGGCCCTCGTAGAGCTGGGTACCTAGTCTATCAGCTATTCCAAGAGATCCTCCAGGTAGGCACACTTGGTAAAACAAATCTAAGCCAAGTAAGGGTGGCAACCAGGCAGCTGAGAAAGGGTGCAGAGAGCCCATAAAGACCAAATGTGACCAAGATAACAGCCTGATTTATAGCCTTATTTACAGCTAGGCTAAGAACAAGAATGTTCTGCAAATGAAAAAGGAAGCTCCCTGGACCAGAGCAGGAAACAAAATAAAAATAAAGTCCCCTACAGACCAGATAAAGAGGACAAAGCATAATTATACAGTAGTTGGTCCCTGCTCCCATACAGAAGAAGGTGGAACAAAGAGGCATGACTGACCACTAGCAAGCAAGGATTTTTTAATGACACCTAAACTAACAAATGAAATAGCTGGAAGCCCATAGAAAGTCCAAAGTATATGCTTACGTTCGACCTAAAGAGGGAAACTGAAACCCCAAACGTAAATCTTGATGGAGTGCATAAATAAACATGTCAATGATGATTTTGTAAGAAAAAGATGGGAAAAATAAAAAGGCAGCACAAATCAAGTATTGAAAAATATTCAGGTTGTAAACATTCATGACAACTTTGGAACTAGAGTGCTGTAAAACAACAAACCTGGTATAGAAATGCCAGCCGATCACTGACAAATCTACTTCTTTTGATGGGATTGTCATGGGACTCATTTGAAAGAATTAAGTTTTAATGTGTGCAGTCCTGTATAAAAGGATGGACTTACCATGTTCAGAAACACGAAAAGCAACAAAACTTTCACAGGTTCTGGAGTTTGTTCATCTCATTCATGTTTACCATGTTGAAATGCAGCATCAAATGAATCAAATTTTTGCTTCAGATTGACATCCAAGTCGCCTCCTTTGTAGTTTGTTTCTACAACTGCCAGGACTGTCCTGTGGAAATCATTTTCAGAATGATTTTTGTCAATAAAATGGTTAACTAGAGAGGCTGTGATCACTTTACGCTGAATTCTAGATTTGTGCTGTGTTATCCTTTGGTGGACCTCTTGATTGGTTTTGCTAATATAGAGCTTCTCACAAGAGTATAAGACCCCATAAACCACATTTTTAGTTTTACAGTTGGAAAATCTTTTATGTTTCCACTTGGTATTCCTGAGCAAAAACTCTGTACCCTCAATTGTTTTAATACGGCAGGCACAAGTTCCACATTTATGAAATCCTTAGACTGATGGTAACTGCCAGATTTGGCACAAGTTAGATTACAAGGTGGTGGGGGTGTGTAAGCATTGAGGATTTCACTGCCTATACTTTGATTTTTCTTCAGGGCAAACAAAGGACGTTGGAACAAATGATGCAGTTTAGAGACCAAATACCAGTTGGAAAATCTTTTATGTTTCCACTTGGTATTCCTGAGCAAAAACTCTGTACCCTCAATTGTTTTAATACAGCAGGCACAAGTTCCACATTTATGACATCCTTAGACTGATGGTAACTGCAAGATTTGGCACAAGTTAGATTACAAGGTGGTGGGGGTGTGTAAGCATTGAGGATTTCACTGCCTATACTTTTCTTCAGGGCAAACAAAGGACGTTGGAACAAATGATGCAGTTTAGAGACCAAATACCAGTTCTGTAAGATAATTTATTTCATGTGATTTGTCTGGGTGCAAAAAGTGGTTACAGAAATTAACTGTTAGGAAACCGTTTTATCTCTGTTTGATGAGAGGTGTTTCCTTGGTGTGAAACATGCTCTTTTCAAATATTTGTTTAAAGGTTTCTTAGGATAGCCACATAGTACCATTATTTTCCACAATATCTCAGCATGGTGAAAAAAAACAGTTTTATCTGAACAATTGCATCTGATTCAAAGACATTTTCTGTAGGGCAGTTTATCTCGTGGGTGAACGCTAGAATAATGGAGGGCATTATTCCGATCAGTTGGTTTAGTATACAGTATTGTTGAAACTTGCCACTTTTCATCACAACTTCAACATGCAAGAATGAAATGATGGTATTGCTGCTATTCAAACAGAACTGGATAACAGGGGATCTGTTATTGAGCCACTCACCAAACCTTTGTAAAGATTCAACAGGCCATGTCCAAATACAGAAAATGTCATCTCAGCCACTTAAAAATCTGATGAACAAATGAATTGTTGTGATAAATAAACTGCTCTTTAAATTGAGCCATGTACTGCACAGTCAGCTCTGGAGCAAATGGACAACCCATCGCCATCCCTTTGACTTGAATGTAAAAGCATTCATCACATTTTAAATAGTTCCTTTGTAAAGCAAACCGGGCTAATTTGATGATGAAATCATTCGGGACCCGATGTGGCCTGGGCCTCTTTTTCAAGTAGATTTCAATAGCTTCAAGCCTGTCTCCCTGAGGGATCTAGGTGTACAATGACACCATCAAAGGTATCAAGAAGCTGAGATTCAAAACAGAAGTCTCAGGGCCTCATTACGAGGTTGGCAGACTGACTGTCGCCCACCAGTCCTGTGAAGAGAAGATCCCTGCAAAGCTGGCTGTCTCCCCATCAGGCCAATTACAAGGTTTCCACTGGGCAGATCCGCAGAAACTTCCGAAATCAGAGGTTTTCACCGGTCAGTGGAAACCATGCAGCAGCATTGGCCTTGGCTCCTTGTGGAGACAAGGCCAGTGCCATTGCACAGAGGGTGCCCACAGCACCCTTGGAATGCCCACTGTCTGCTGTAGCAGACAGTGCTCATTCTGAGGGTGTTGGACAGGGGTCCCCTTCACTGCCCATGAGATTGTTGTGGGCAGTGAAGGGGCCAGCCCTGGGGGCCCCTGCACTGGTGTTTTGTCAGCCTTTTCAAGGTGGGGTCCCACCATGAAAAGGCTGATGGAAAGTGAAGTAGTGGTCAGCATGGCGGTGCTGCTTTAAGCACCACTGTGGCTGAGCATGACTTTGACTGCTGCCTACCAGTTGGGAACCTTGTTCCTGGTGTTAGTGGTGGTCCCACCACCCGGGTTGTAATTTGGCAGTCAGATTGCCAGGAGCACGGAGGTCCGACCATCACCACAAGGCTGGCAGTCTAAAGACCGCCAGATTCATAGTCAGGCCCAAAGTCTTACATTTTGTTAATTAAATCTGTAGTGTCTGTCAATTATGATGGAACGAGCTGCATGAAAGGTTTGAGAAACACATCAACATATTGCTCGATTGGTTCTAAGACCGAATCACAGCTCAATACTTTTGGATGCCCTGGGAGAAGTGTCTCACTTTTATGGATTTTAGGAAGCAAGTAAAGAACTGGTATTCCAGGTTTATCTTTCTTCAAATACTCAAACTCCTTTGGTCCAATATAGCCATCATCTAGCCCTTCTTTTAGAATCCCAACAATTTTGTTTTGGATCTATTTAGCTGGATAATTCTGTATCATGCATTAGAATTCTTAGGTGTGAATCTGTCTTAGACCTTTGTTTCTATAATCACCAGCTGGCCAAATGACTTTTTCTCCACCTTTATCAGCCTGTTTAATCACAATAGAGTTGTCATTCTATAAATTGTTGAGAGCAATCCTCTGATCCCTTGCTGTATTATTCTTCCCAAGCACCTTCTCTTTCTTTTTTTGGTCATTAATTGCAGAAAGGATTGTTTGCTCAAAGATAAAAACCTCTGTTAGAATGGTATTTGGTGGTGGACAAAAGCTAGACTTTTTATGTATTACCAACACTTCTTGCCTCGACAGTGGATCATGTTTAAGAAAAAAAGTTTTTAAACATACTTTTCCGCAAAACTCCAACACCTCAGTTTCCAGCTGGATTAAGTTTGTGTGCCTCACAAGGACAAAAGACAACTCTTTGCGAAGGATACTTTCTTCTACTTCTGAAAGATGCCTCAGGGAAAGGTTAAAGACAGGAGATTTCATTGACTCTTGTAATGCTGGTGACGGGTGGTCATTTCCCATGTTGGATTGCTGAATTGGACTCTGTCTTGACCGCTGGGGTGGTCTCTTTCTAAAACACTATGCTGGTTTCTTGCTTGTATGGGACGGTCCGAGAATCCTTCTCCTGGATCGGACTCTCCTGCAGAGGATGAAGAGTAACCTGAAAAATAAATTAATTGGTGTTGAGATCTGCCTTGGCATCCTGGCAAGAACCGTCTAGATTCAGGATGAGAATACTACTCGTCTTTCAAATAGGGAAAAACTGTCTCCAAATCGAATGATTTCTCAGCATTTTCAAATGTATTACATTTCTGATCTATAGTAAAATCCTTAAATTTGGCAATTTCATTTTTGATCTTCTCATGCAATGATTTTGCGACTGACACTGATTGGTTATTCCTTATCTCCTTCTCCAAATGTTGAATCTCTTTCAATTGTGCCTCTGACAGTCTTTGAGCTGTATCGATTGTAAGGACTATTAGGACTTTTAGAAAGTGGGCATTTCTAAGTGCTTATATCTCTAGTGCTTTGCAGCCTGGCTCCAATCCACGTCTAGGGCAGAGTGACAGCTACACTTTGTGCATATGTTCTAGACAGCCACAACAAAGGAGGGGCTAGGTGTGACAGGAGAGGCCTCCCCATCCATCTGCTTACTGTAAGTCTTCCTGGCTGAAAGAGAGGAAGGTTGGGTGCACTTACAATTGTGTAGGCTGTGCTCCTGCCTCACACAAGGGGGTGATTTACACCCTACAAATGTCTGGATCCAGGGCTAGGTTAAAAGGGGTTGTGTTAAACTTGAAAGGATCCCTTTGAAGTCACCCCTGAATAAAGACATTTTTGAGTATAAGTACAAGGGCTCTGACCCCATGTTTCGAGAGCATTTTGGACCTGGGACTGAACCTCTTTCAGAAGGACTGCTGCGCTGCTCAACTGACTCATCTGGACTGCTCTCCTGCAGTTATCCTGCTGCCTGCTACTGGTTGTGTGGCATAAAGGACCTACCGGATTGCTTTTTTGCTTGTTGCCCTGCTGCCAGCTACTCCCTGCTTCTGTTCTGTGACGGCCCGTGGGACTGACAGGAGGAACTGCCATATCGCTATCTTGATACTTGTACTGGTCTGCCTGCCCTCTAAGGGCCCTCAAGTGCCTCTATAAGGAACCCAGTGTATGGTGAGCACTCTTTCTTTCTCCTTGGTCCCTTTCCAGCAACTTGCATATGGGGAACACCGCACTTACAATTTTTAAGCTCCCTAGCCCATGGTGAGCACTCCCTTCACTATTCAGCGTGTGTGGAGCGCTGTGAAGTTTATATAAAGTATTGTGTGCACCAAGCGTGATGTGAGAACTTCTTGAGAGGCCCTGAGCCCCTCCATGTGGCTACCACCTCATAGAAAGACTTGGGACATTAGGACAGCACTGAGGTCCTTATCACACTTCCCAGGGAAATGAGCACATACCTTTGGCAGGCACTACCGCTATCCCTGCTGAGGGATTCTGGGGACTTCCTGTGCTGAAACCAATCCCAGTACAGACTGTCCCATGTCAGGAAGGAGATCACGTACCTGCCAGCCTGATCTTGTCGGGACCAGCTCCAGAGTGTTTGTGTCGGCAGTAGACGGTTTGTGGATTCTGAGCATGAGAGCCAAAAGAGGGTCTCCCCGAACACTTCTTTTGTGTGCGTGCCCCACTTCTACTTACCTCTGGTGGTGCCAAGAGCATTGCTTTGGGTGACACTGGTTCAGTGGAGGCATCTGGGGTCAGTGCGTTGACTGAGGCCTCGATAATCACAGGAAAACTCACCTCATGCAGGGAAGCCCTGTAAAGGAGTAACTCAGTTACCGTATTACCTCTTATAGGAGCACAGGTTCACTGAGATATGTATTTATAGCAATTCATATCCTTGGTGTGTTCTGACTATGACCTGTTGCACTACCTGCCATAGAAATTATTATACACTGTTTTTATACCTTATGCTGTTCAGTACAACAGGTGCTTTTTCATATGGCTGCATAGGATGTACAGTAATGATATTGTTATGATGTTTTCAATAATCAAAAGCCAAAATCCTATTATAAAATTAATAATAACCTATAAAACCCTAAAAAAATGAAAAACACAATAGAAACCAGCAAAATAAAATTATTTTTAAACAAATAATATACATATTAGTTTTAGCAACAGCCAAACAAAATAAATACAACTAAAATTTGAAATAAAACTAATGAATAGAATTATTGTGTATATTATTTATGTTAAAAATATGAATCTCATCAACCACAAACTTTAATTCAGATATAAAATGCATCATAATAATGTATTACAACCCCTAAATTATATTTTAACAAACATTAATCACATAAAGCTGTCATAATTCACAAAAAAACACAATTCGCACCAGAGAAAGATACTTAAATAGAACATAATGTTCTGTAGCTGCAAATCCTTGGCTGTATCCATGTATTCAAAAACTATAATCCACCAAAAATTGATAAAATAACTCAAAGAAGCCCACACAAAATGCAAAAATCAAATAGTAAAACAGAGATCCATTAAAGCATTCCAAAACCTTCATGAACCATTAAAAAAAAACGAAAAAGTGTTTAAAAAAGAAACATTCTTAGAAAACCAAATAAAGAAAGAAATCAAAGTAAAAAATATTAGTTTACTACAAACAAAAATTGATTTCCATAAAAGACATTGGTAATCAAAAACCTGCAAAGTAAAACAAAATGGCCACCTGCAAAAAACAGTAACTTCAAAAATGGCATAAGCATCACACTTAATGCCTGATTACGAGTCTGTTCCTCCGAGGTCTGCCAGACTGCGGTGACACTCGGACCACTGCAATTTTGGTGGTCTAACCACCACATTACGACCCTGGTGGGCGTACCCACCATAGGACCGCCGTCCCCACCGGGATCATGGTACCCGACATGGTGGCTGAGGCCTGAGCTGTACTGTCCAGCTGATTACAACCCCACTCTCCGCCAGCCTTTTCATGGTGGGAACCCTGCCATAAAAAGACTGATGGAAAACCAGTGCTGGGGGGCATAGGCAAAACCCTGCACTGCCCATTGAATGGGCAGTGCAGTGCCCCCCCTGCCCAGCAACCTCAGAATGCTCACTGTCTGTTTTGCTGAAGGGCTAGGATATTGGCCTGGGCTTCCTTAAAGAAGCTGAAGCCACTATCCTAGCACTGTTCCCGCTGGTCAGCCCAGCGGGAATGCACATTACAGTGTTCCTGACAGTCAGCCCGACGGGAACATTGTAATATGCTTGGGGGGGGGGATGTGACCACCATGGCAGTGGCATCCTCCCCGCGGTTTTTATGGTCCTATGGTGGGACTGCCAAAGTCGTGATGAGGCCCTTAATCACCAAAAGCACATAACATAACATACCATAACATTATATATTCTAACATCACATAGCATAACAAATCATAGCATGATAATATTACCAACAAACTCTTTCTACACCTAGGCCAACACACCAGTGAACAACACTATGACAAATGTAACTAAATCTATGAAAAACCCAAAACAACACTATAACAAAAGTATACTGCGGCTAATATCTCCTTACTTTCAAAATCTTAAATTAAACCTTAAAAATGGTCTTACCTGTTTTGACAAAGAGCTGCATCTTCCTGCAATCTCCTCACAGGAAACTAGACGGAAACTGACACCAATAAAATAGAAAATAGAAAATAGCAGTAAAAACAATGTGACATATTTATAAGAAAGTGGCATCAGTCCAGATGCGCCACTTTTCTTGCATCGCTCCTGCCCACCTAACAACACCACAGTTCCACCGTATTTACAATATGGTGCACAATAACGGTTGTTAGCACAATAGTGTCAAACTTTATTGCCCTATTGTGGCACTTTGCAGCACTAGTGTCAAAACTTTTGACGCTAGTGCAGCAAAGCACAGGGACACCCATTGATTTAAATGGGTGTATCATTTTAACACCTGCTCTGAGCAGGCGTTAAAAATTAAGGAAAAAATGGTGCAATGATATTTTGTAAATTTCACTGCACCATTTTTTCAGGCCAACCTGCGTCGGAATGCCCCCCCCCCCTTACATACATTATGCCTAGCGCATGCATATTGTGGTGCAAGGGTTTACAAAGGGTTTACAAAGTGGCTCAATGCAACCATTGCACCACTTTGTAAATACAGCATGGGAGAAAGGCCTCCTTAATGCTGCCTTAGTGTAAACAAATGACGGTAGGGAGGTGAAAGGTGGCGGTAGGGGCTTGTAAATATGCCCTTATGTTCACTAAATCAAACTAAAAAAGACTATGGGCCTCATCGCACTCCAGGTGGTCCAACCGCCATGTTATGACCATGGTTCCCGACGGGCTCACAATGGTCAGACTAACTGCCATGAAAAAGCTGGCAGAAAGGAAGTGCTGGGGACCACGGGGAGGGCCCTGCACTGCCCACAACATAGTTGTGGGTATGCAGGGGCCCCCAAGCCCATCCCAGCACATTCGGAGGGACCCTTAAGGTAGTTGAGACCAATACCATAGCACTGTTCCCTCCAGGCTGACCGGCGGGAAAGTCATAATATGATGTTCACGCTGGTTAGCCCAGTGGGAATATCGTAATACAACTGGGGGTGAGGCTGCTGGGTTGACAGCAGTCTCATCCCTTCGAGTTTCCGCTAAACTTGTAATGAGGGCCTATGCCCCCACAGACAACAATGGGAAGATATATAAAAAAAAGTTTCAAAAATGGTTTAAAAAATGTGAAATGTAAGGTTTTGTAAAAATATGCAACAAATGTATAAATTAAATAATAGTATATAAAAATATATAATTACTTGATATGTGCTTTATAAATTAAGTAAAAAACATTAGGTTAAAAATGTACTTATAAGAACTGTATTAGTGTACAAAAATGAAAAACAATGGAAAAATTTAAGAAAAATATACAAAACAATTTTTTTAATACATTTTACATGATTTATTTAATACTAAAATTGTATAAAGCAAGTGTATCCATATAAATATTACAATTATTTGTATAATTGCAATTCTATATGCTAAACATTATGAATATGCATTAAATGAATATGAGAGAAAAATAATAATTACAGACTGTGCTATGTATCTTTATGATGAAATAAAAAATTATAAATAAATATGGTATATTGCAAATGCACATCCAACTCCTATGTGGATTATTTTTATTGAAATGTTGGATACTATTTACACTACATTACCTACTCCTACTGCATACAAAACTATTTTAACAAAATTGTTGGACATTAAAATGGTTACATTTACTATTCATACTCCAATTCAAATCATTTTCAAAAAAGTGTGAATCACTAAAGGGGTCACATTACCTATTCCACGTTCAACATAACCTATTTTGGGCAAGGTGTTGGTCACTTAAAGGATAATATTTACTATTCCCACTCCAACCTAAATAATTTTGGAAAAGTTGTTGAACACTAAAAAGATCAGATTTACTGTATACACTCCAGTCAAAACCATTTTGGGGAAGGTATTAGACACTTAACTGGTCCCATTTACTATTCACACTCCAACGTAAACCATTTTGGGGAAGGTGTTGAACACAAAACGGCTCAAATTTAAAATTCGCAGTCAAAGTCAACCAATTTTGGGGAAGGTGTTGGACACTAAAGAGTTAACATTTAGTACTCCAACTCTAATCAAATCCAAATAGGAGAAGGAAGGAGACACTGAAAGAGTTACATACAAAACACATTCTCCATAGTAAACATAGTAGATATTCAGTTATAAATTAAAGAAAAATAATTCTAACACCCTTTAGGCAAAAAATCTATATATTTAACATAAACCAATAACATAAAATATGAAATTATGCGTAATATTCAGTAATGAAAATAAATGTAACTAAAAACATTCAACATAAAAATGTATATAAGGAAAATGTAAACATTCCTAAAATATATTTACTTTACATAAAAGAATATGACTGAAATTAATGAATATGTAAAATATAATGTATTTTCACAATTGCTTGTTTTATATATGTCGCATTGCCAATACAAATATTTTGTTGAAAAATATAACATGTATTCATATATATTAAGTATATTTTTCCTTCACAATTTGCATGTTAAAAATTATTTATACATTTATAAAATTATTTACATTAAAAAAACAATGTTAACTCACAACTGATTAAAAAATTAAATAATTAAATTCAAATTTCAAATAAAAAAGCAAAACAAATATAATATATCTTTAATTTTTCAAAAATATATTTATCAATGCATGCTTTAAAATAAATAATTATATAAATTTTACATACATTGTTACATTATACAATTTAACATATTATAATTTTCCTTTTTTAACTAACTCAAAATACGGCCACCGTGGCGTACCCCGAGTGTGTTACAATGTTCCCACTGTGCTGACGAGTAGGAAGATTGTAGTACACGGTTCCCGCCGGGCTGCCTGGTGGGAACAGTGCTACGATATTGGTCTTGAGGCCAATACTGAAGCATACAGCACCCTCATGGCGGGGAACCGACCATGAGATGTCTGGTATAAAGCTGAGTTTTAATCAGCCAGGTGGTGCTGTGCTCAGCACCACCCTGGCTGAGTACAACTCAGACTGCCGTCGGACCGTCTGGAATCGTGTTCCTGGCGGTCCCCTGGAGGTTCCACCCACCGGGGTCGTAATGTTGTGGTCAGACTGCCACAGATGCAGTGGTGCGACTGTCGCTGCGAGGCTGGCAGTCCTTTGACCACCAACCTTGTAAAGAGGCCCTAATTCTACTTTCCAAAAATGTATGTGCTTCACACATTTGGTCCTGTCATATCTTTTTTTACTTCTCAGCTGGCCTCATTTAATGTTGTTATGAGCATTCTTAATAAGATCTGCTTGGGCAACATCATCCATAGAGCTAACTCTCTTTACTCAACCTAACCAAGCAGATCGTTAAGGTATCATGGGGCACTCGTCCTCTTTTGGCTCGGAAAGGAGAAATCCTAGTAACACTCTGGCGCGTGTTACAATAGGATTACAACATAGTGCAAATGGCATCACAAACATCTACTCTCTCAACCACTGCCCCTTTGACACATTCAGGGGCTTATTATGAGCTTGCAGACAGTGAACATTGCGATGGTGCTGGCCTGCACTGTCCATAGTGTAATAAAGATGAATCTTGAAGGTACAAAATGTAGGTTCTTTAATAGGAGTATCTTAGCCACATACAGATCTGGTAAAGCCAACAGTCAGCTCCAACAGCTTCCTCGGAATCCCTTCTCTCTCACACTCTACTCTGATGTCAGATATGACATCAGTGCCACATCAGTGCCAGAGAGAGATGAGATCCCTCACATTCTAATGCTGCATTCTATCATTACACTCTACCACACACCTTCCCCCTTTTTTTAGAATAATTACAAAACCCATGAGAACAAAAGAAACTGTATACAGGAAGAAAATATAATACCAAAACAACAAACTGTAAACTGGAATAAAATTGGGTTACATTTTCTTTGAAACAACCACACGGTTGAGATTCCAGACTCTACCATCTTTCATTCTCACCGCATTCCTGAAGAGTTTGACCACTTCAAAAGGACCCATAAACTTACTTCCAGACTTGCTAAATCTGGGGTTTCTAATCAAAATCTTATCACCCACTTTCACCTCAACATTGCATGTGCTTTTCCTCCTATCATAGTTTTCCTTTCTTTTCACTAAGCACTTTTCCTCTTTTGCCCTTTCCTCCCTATTTCCGTCACACCATGTAACACACTCATTCTTACCCCAACGTACCCAACCTGGTGCCAAACGTGTGTTAGCTTTCCGTCCCCTGAAAATTTCAAACGGTACCTTCCCTGTAGTGACGAGAGGAGAAAATCTATATGCATGGAGAAAATTCTTAAGACCATCTTTCCAATTCCTGCCAGCTGCAACTTCCAACTGTATACATTCCTTTATGCACTTATTGAATCTTTCTACTGTCCCATTACCCTCAGGATGATACAAGGAACATCTTTTATGCACAATACCCCTGGATTTACAGTACTCTTCCATCTCATTTGAAACAAATTGGGGCCCATTGTCCGTGAGAATGGTGTTCGGCAAACCTTCACGGCTGAAAATTTCATTAAAGAATCTGCCCACCTTGAAAATTGGTCCACTAAGACTAGAATATAGTTGCAACCTCCTTTACCAAATACAGGTCCTACTACATCCACTGCCACAACATCCCACGGCTTAGAGGAACATTCACGAGTACACATCGGCGGAACTCTGGTTTTATAAACCTTATCACTGTTACAGCAATCATAACATTCCCTTACTCTCCTTTCGATCATAAGATCCATTCCTGGCCACCAATAATTAAGGCGAATTCTTGCTTTAGTTTTACTCATCCCTTGATGACCCTCATGTGCTAGTTCGATAATTTTTTCTCTCAACAATACCGGGTCAACCAATTTTGTTCCCAGCAGCAAAATTCCATTCTCCATAGATAAGTCCTCTCTCACCTTCCAAAATCTGCCTAACTCTTTATCCCCCTTGACAGATGAACTCCATCCCTCACTATGGGGGTCATTCTGACCCTGGCGGTCGGTGACCGCCAGGGTCACCGACCACGGGAGCACCGCCAACAGGCTGGCGGTGCTCCGTCGAGCATTCTGACCACGGCGGTTCAGCCGCGGTCAGAAACGGAAAGACGGCGGTCTCCCGCCGACTTTCCGCTGCTCGGGAGAATCCTCCATGGCGGCGGAGCGCGCTCCGCCGCCATGGGGATTCTGACACCCCCTACCGCCATCCTGTTCCTGGCGGGTCTCCCGCCAGGAACAGGATGGCGGTAGGGGGTGCCGCGGGGTCCCTGGGGGCCCCTGCAGTGCCCATGCCAATGGCATGGGCACTGCAGGGGCCCCCGTAAGAGGGCCCCACAAAGTATTTCAGTGTCTGCAAAGCAGACACTGAAATACGCGACGGGTGCAACTGCACCCGTCGCACCTTCCCACTACGCCGGCTCCATTCGGAGCCGGCGTCCTTGTGGGAAGGTAGATTTGCCCTGGGCTGGCGGGCGGCCTTTTGGCGGCCGCCCGCCAGCCCAGGGCAAATCTCAAAATACCCTCAGCGGTTTTGCGACCGCGGAGCGGTATTTTGTCAGGGGAAGACTGGCGGGCGGCCTCCGCCGCCCGCCAGTCTCAGAATCACCCCCTATGTTCCTTACACACGTGTTGTAGCACAGCATCTTCCATAACCGCTCTCAACCACTCATTTTGTTCAACAACCTCTTGTCACATTACACACACTAATGACATCATCTTGACTTTCTTCTGAACTGCTCTCAACTTCAGTACTCAATCTTGATAGGCAATCAGCAATCCTATTGCTTGGACCTGGTGCATAAAACACCTTAAAAGCAAAGTCTTGTAGGCCAACAATCCACTTACTGATTCTTCCAGAGATCATATCCAGACCTCTCTTCATGAACACTTCTACCAGGGGTTTGTGATCAGTAAAAATCTGAAACTCTTTTCCCCACAGGAATTTTTTTAATGTATTAATTGCCCAGAACACACTCAAAGCTTCCTTCTCTATTGTCGAATAATTCACTTCTGCTCCTCGCAGAGTTCTAGAGCAGTACACCACAGGTCTTAAGTCTTGCTCCCCCAGGACTTGTAAAAGTACCGCTCCTAACCATTTCATACTCACATCGGTCATGATCACACACATTTCCTTAGGATCAAATGAGCTTAAACTTCCAACTGATGTCAATTCTTTCTTTATACTATCAAACTCCACTCTGCACTCATCATCCCACACAAACTCCTTCCCTTTCTTCAACAATTTCCTCATGTTTGTGGTTTTGGATGCTAAATTTGGCAAGAACTTTGCCTGAAATTCAACCATTCCCAAAAATGTTAACAGTTCCTCCTTTTTCTCAGGTTCCCGTAGGCCCAAAATGTTCTTTCTACATCATCTTTCATGGCAATTGGTACAGGACGCACTTTAGAAACTACAGGAACTGATCCTTCCTTTATTCTAATGCGGTGGACATATTTCTTAAGACATCCCAATTTGTCACTGAATACATCCTCATAGTCCTTAACAAACTTTGGCCAGACATTTCCTTTGATTTCCTGCACAGGAAATTCACCACAATCCTGCACTTTTTTGATGAATTCATCCCTCAACATTATCGGAGAAGTTGAGTTAGGATCTAAAATGACGTTCAAGTCTCGTTGGTGCGGCCAACTTAACACACTGTCCCCTTTAACTGGAACATAAATCTTCCCAAAAATATTATTTCCTCTGAATGAAATTTCTGATTCAAAATAGCCCCTCAGTTGAATGGTTTGGCCACCATATCCTCCTGGGATAACATCCGGATCTTTTAAATGGATCTTGTGAGTCAAATTTTCATGAAAAAACTTATTTGAAATTGGAGTCAACCACGCTCCAGAATCAAACAATATTTCCACATCTTCATTTATGATCGAAATTGTGTCTCTCGGATGATTTTTCCTTTGAGCATTTGCTGACATCGACAAAATGCAATCTTCCACCACTTTCACCGATGTTGCACTTTTGCTTGACTTACAGCATTTAGCAAAATGTCCCTTTTTGTTACACAACTTGCATATGCTGTTGATCGCTGGACATTTCTTATATGAAGCAAAGTGACCTGCATTCCCACAACGAAACATTTCAAATCCTTAGATTTTAACCATTGAGCATGAGTCACTTTATCTTCACTTTGTCACCAGATGCTTCTTTACTATGATCTTCTTTTTTTTCATATATCTTATTTACTGAATTATTCTTTCCTTTCTCTAATTCTTCTACACATGCCAAAGTATGCTCGACACCCTTTGCTAATACAATGACCTCTTGCAAAGAAGGATCGTCCTTGCTCCACAATTCCTGACGAACTTTATCACTCGAGCATCTCAGCATAAATTGATCCCTTATACGTTCCTCTATGGTTATTCCAAACTTACAAGTAGATGCAAGTTTCCGTAAAGCTGTAATATAATCCTCAACACTTTCTCCTGGTTGTTGCTCTCTCATGCCAAAGTGATATCTTTCCAAAATGGTACTGACTTTTGGTAAATAGTGCAAATCAAATTTTTTTCAACAAATTTCAAATTCGTTCAGATCTGTTCCCTCATCACCAGTGTCAGGTAAGTTCTCAAAAATGTCTTGTCCTTCGCATCCTAGACCATGCATCAAGAGAGCTGTTTTTCTTTCATTAGAAAGATTAGTTCCACACACCCTGGAATAGTGTAGGAAAGTTTTTTTCCATTTAGACCATTTTATAGGAGGTTCCCCTGGTGTAGTGAGGAAAAATGGTTGGGGCGAGATGTTTTGCATACTTCCTTGAGATTTATTTCCAAAACGATTTTAAAGTTGAAAAATATGTGTTAAATATGCTTTAAGTATAAAGCTTGAAAACAACCAAAAATTGGATTATATTCCTATTCACTTCGTTGTATGAATTTATAAACCAACAGATTGTTTTCTAGAGGAGGTTGAAGTTAAGCACCTTCCTATTCACTTCGTTGTATGAATTTATAAACCAACAGATTGTTTACTAGAGGAGGTTGGAGTTAAACACCTTCCACAACAAAACAAGTTAGAAACGAAGAAGATTTGGCTGAAAATCAGATTCTGCACGCTTCACTGTAAGGTAGGAAATCTTCAATCTTCATGGGTGGTTATAAAAACACAAAAAGGCAGCTATTAAAGACGCGCTAGAGCGTTTCTTAGTGCACACTCATAAAAAGGAAACGCTTGTAAATCCAACATACACAAGGTATAAAGCGTTTCAAATTTCAAAATGAAAGCGTTTCAATCCAAAAAGGGAAAGATGTTTCTCACCATCTTGAATTAAATATCCAGCTCCCTCGATGTAGAAATCCTAACGGTCTAATTGTCTGGAAATGAAGGCTGGATTAGAAGTGCTGGATAAAGTAAAGTCCCAAAAATATAGTGTTAAGATACTCCTGCACACCTTCGTCGCCAAGTGTAATAAAGATGAATCTTGAAGGTACAAAATGTAGGTTCTTTAATAGGAAATGTAGGTTCTTTATTAGCCACATACAGATCTGGTAAAGCCAACAGTCAGCTCCAACAGCTTCCTCGGAATCCCTTCTCTCTCTCACTCTACTCTGATGTCAGATATGACATCAGTGCCACATCAGTGCCAGAGAGAGATGAGATCCCTCACATTCTAATGCTGCATTCTATCATTACACTCTACCACACATGCCAAGAGCATAGTCAGTGCAGGGGCTCCGTTCTACATCAGCATTTTCATGGTGGTGGTATCGCCATGAAACCACTGGCGGAGAAAGGGGGTCGTAATCACTGCCCTGGCAGATTAGGACCTCCGCCATCTGCAGACTGCTGGGATCTTTGAACCTGGCAGAGCTGGCGGTTCCCTGGTAGCCCGACCACCAGGGTTGTGATGAGGCGCTCAGACTGCCACATTGGCGGCGGTCTGAACGCCATCCGCAAGTCTGGCAGTCTAATGACTGCCAGACTCCTAATGAGTCCCTCAGTAATCATTCTGCTCACTCTCTCAACTAGACCATTCCCTTGTGGATGATAAAGACTATGGGCCCGATTAGGAGTCCAGTGGATGGGTTGACCCATCCGCCGAACTTCCGATGGGGAGGTTGCTGCCATACTGGGACTTTTCCGCTAGGCTGACTGGCAGAAACCGAGGTTTCCGCCAATCAGCCTAGCGGGAAATTGGCGGCAGCATTGTCTCCGGCTTGAAGTCAAGCCGATGGCAATGCTGTCTCCTGCAGGGTGCACCCACTCCATTGCAATGTTCACTGTCAGCACAGTTTTCTATTCTTGCCAACTGGAATGTATTCCACATCACAATTATGCTCAATAAGTTTAACACTGAGCCTGTGCAATCCGTAAGTTGCTTTGGTAGGATGAACATTGGTCCCACTCAATATTGGCACCAAAGACTTATGTCTCTGTCTGCAACACAAATCTGATACCCCACACATATTCTTTAAAACAATCAATGGCCCATGTGCATGCCAGACTATCTCTCTCAATAACTGAATACAATCTTTCTTGAGCTCTGAACGTGCGAGATGCATAACAAATGGCACGTTCTAAAGAGCCACCATTCTGGGATACTACCGCACCCAACCCTACTCAACTGGCATCAACTGTTATAGACAAAGGTTTGCCAGGAATGAAAAGGCCTGAAAGAGGAGCATTAGACAACTCCTTCCTAATTTCACAAATGCTGAGTCTTGCGCCTTTTCTGGTATAAATTTCACATTTTTTTCAGAAGTGATGGAAGAGGTTCTCCTATAGTCGTAAAATATTCAATTAAGTTTGCACACATACCCAAAAATGCTTGAAGTTGTTCAAAATCTTTGGGTGTTGGTACCTTCACAAAAGCTTTTAACAGACCAGGATGAAAAGCAATTCTCTGGCTAGATACAACATGACCTAAATATTCCACCTCATGTAAACCAAACACACATTTATCTCTCGTGAGTCTCAAACCTTTGGACTGGAGAGCCAAAAATAATTTATTCATATTTCGTATATGCTCAGAATTGATTTTTTACAGGATGTCATTCCAGATTTTATTTTTTGGGCTTCTGGCACAGTGAATGAGCTCTATCAAAACAGTACCTTATTATGGGCAACACACTACTCTATGAGGACCTCCAGTTCACACTCTGAGAACTTAAGCTTGCTCTTTCTAGATGCAAGGTCTTTGCCTGCCTCTTTTCTAGACAACTTCGGAATTGTTTGCAGCCAAAGTTTCCAACAGGGTTCCAACGATGTACTCCAGCAACAGCATTCTCTTCCTTTGTGTTACCTGAACACTAGGAGGGACATGTATTTGAACACTTCCTCACAGTGATATCAATGTTCTATCGCAAAAAATGTAACTTTTCTTATTTACAATTTCCTAATATCGATTCACAGATTTTACGAAACCCTATTAGGAAATTGCATAATAGCGAATGCAACTCTTTCTGAATCGCCATATGTGGAAAGTGTACTTTCATACATTCCCATGAGCTATTTCCTAAAAGTAATTCAGAAGTAATCACTATTTGGGAACCTCTAAGTGAAACATACATACATCTGGCCCTTAATGTTTTAACCAAATGGAAAAAAGAGCACCTCCATTTTTTATGAAGAAAACACCAGAACAAAGAAGGCAGATTGATTAGATTGCAGGAGTACATTTGTTTAAAAAACAATTGAGATGTTTGGACGTTGGTATTAATTCGATATAGTGATGTCTTGGAAGAAAGAATGTGGCATCATGGATTTTGGTAAGAAAGAAGTTGAACAGAAGAAAGGCCTTCTGAAATGAATCTTTTAAACATATAGGGGAAATAATTTTTATTTCTAAAAAAAAAAAAAAAAAAATCTGGGTGTGGCTTGTGATTAACTTTAGAGGATTTTTGGATTACTGAAGACTCTTGGTAAGTGGATGGCTAAGTAATTCCCAGGAGTTAAAAACAGAAAACAACACAAAGGAGGACAAAATAAATGTAGTAAATTTAAAACCATTTTGAAAAATGCAAACCGAATTTTGGAAATTTCTCAAACAGGAGAGCAATATTGTCAAGTTAGTATGAAGATCCCAACATAGAAAACTGTAGGATTTTGGGCAATAGTTCCTTTTATATTTCGTTGCTTTGCTTCTGTTTGAAATCTGCATATAGAGAATGGCAGTCAGTGATTGTGCTTGTTTCATTTCCTGAAAACTTGGTTCCATTTTCAAAATTTCCAGGAAATAAAATAGGTTGGGGTAAACTTTACTAATGGAACTTTTAAAAGAATAACGCCAAACCCCAATTGGCATTGTTTGTCTTTGCACTTCCCTCTATGTAGGTCATATAGCAGTTCCACCATTCAGTGGGTAATCATGGTTTTCTCCTGATACCAACCTTTTTAGACAGCCAATCTATGGTGGTCATTACGTTTTTGGCGGGATGCCCCGCCGCCAACCGTGCCAGCGGTCAATGGAAGACCGCCAGTGGCGGCGACCGGCATCCCGCCAAATAATGATGCATGGAGCCTTACCACCAATGATGGCGGTGAGGGCCACCATTCGCCATGCTGACGGTCGGTGGCGGGGTGGATGCCGCTCGACCCTCACCGCCACGTCAGTCCATACGCTGCCACGGCTATAAAGATGCATTTATAGGCGTGGCGGTGTATGGAGAGGTGGCGATGGTGGTGGAGCAACATTCAGTGAGCCAGTTCCCTCCCAGACAGCACAACGGAAGAGGTAAGTGCTGTCTGAGAATGAAGGGGGGGAGGTGGGTGTGTGTGTGTGTGAGTGTGCGAGTGCATGGGTGTTACGTACTGCGCTGGACTTCTCACCTCTGGATACCGAATTGGCGAATACACCAGGTCTTCTACAGGTTCTGGATACTCCCTTCTCGTAGCCATGGTGCTGCTTGACAGGCTACGCTAAAGCAGACCGTATCCTCCAGAAGGAGTGCCAGAGGGAAAAAAAACCAACACTGGGGAAAAATCTCTAACAGGAACTCCGGAAGAAAAAGCAAGAATAAACAGGACTTGACAACAGGAACAAAATAGGCAAAATCTCCCAAGGCTAAAAGCAGGAACAAAGAACAGGCAAAAATCTCCCAAGGCAAAAGCAGGAACAAAGAACAGGCAAAAATCTCCCAAGGCAAAAGCAGGAACAAAGAACAGGAGCAAACAGCACAACCAGAAGGAAGAGTTTGCAACGCAAGGTAGAACAAGACTGACTGACTTATATACTGAGAAAAGGGAAGTGACATCACAGGAAAGGGAAAGAACACCATCTTGAATTGGGAAGAGCCCATAGACAAGAATAGGAAAAAGAAATTGTAGAAAAGACAACCAGAGCATGCTGGGACAAAAACACGAAGAAGACAAGATGGACACAACATGGACAGAGACAAGAAATAAGACCAGACAAACCCACCACCAACAACAAAAAAGAAGAAAAAAGGGCTACAGGTAAGTGTAGCGCAACCGGGAGCGAAATATATGCTTCCCATGATGTGTAATCAAAAAACGCGGAGTGTCGGCAGCACGTTCCATCTGTGAGGACAGAAAGAGACGCCACGTCTAAGCGCGGCGTTACAATGGGGGTGTGCATGAGTGTGTGTGTGTGTGGGGCGGTGTGTCTGAGTGCATGTATGCATGTAGGTGAATGGGCGCATGTGGATGTGGTGGTTTGGGGTTTGGGTGGGACTTGTTTGTAGGGGTGGGGGATGGTGAGGGTCGAGCTGGGGGGCCTACATGGGGTTTTGGGGTGGAAGCTCAGTTTTCAGGGTTCGGGGGTGGGGGTGAATCTAGGGGCTTGGGGGTGTGGGTGGTTGTAGTGCCAAGGGGGGGCTGGCGTGTCACATACAGGTGACAGAAATGGTTGTTCCTGCCACCCATATGTTTTCCGCCAGGGATTACCTGGCGGGGTATCCCGCCAGGAAATCCCCTGTGGAATAGGGATCAAAATCCCACCTACCGGTCCGGCCTCCACCGTCGGGTCGAATGTGCCTACAGTCGGCCCGGCGGTCGAATCTGGGCTGGCGGTTGGTGGTAGTGAACTGGCTTCTTTGCAGATTTGGGATGGGTGAGTATGGTTATGCTTCTCGGGAGGAGTGGGCTTCTTCTTGGAAGGGAGGGGTCTGGTTGCTTGCAGGGGGACAGGTGTGATGGGAAGGAATTGAAGGTGGAAGGAAGGGGTTGGGAGGTGGGTCGGCACCTCTTGTGGTTGGGAGGGGGTGGAGAGAACAGAGGAAAGATCAAGGTCAAACAAAAACATTTTTAGGGGACAGTCAGCAGAAGGAGTGGGGATTTTGGAGGTTGAGGGAGTGGTTGTTTGCTGTGTCGGTGTGGATTGTGGATGTTGTGAGTGTGTGCGTGTGGGAAGTATGCTTGTATTTGGGTGGTGTCTGTTGCGTGGGTGAGTGTGTGGGTTTGTTTGTCTTGGGGGCTAAAAAGTGGAGGTGGTAGGAGATAGAGTGGTGGATGTGTGTGTCTGTTGGGGTGATGTCTGTGGGTGTGCTGGTTTGGTGGATATCTGTGTATTTGGGTGGTGGTTGTATGTTTGTCTGTTGGGTGGTGTTTGTGGGTATGCTGGGCGTGGATGGTGTGTCATTGACTTTGTGGTGGTACCTGTGGGTATGCCAGATATCATGCGTGGGCCAGTGGGGGTGATGGGGGTGTCTGGGGAAGTGGTGACTGATGTTGTGTTTGTGGGTGACTGTTGGTTGTTTGCTTGCATGTGTGTTTGTGGTGCTTGTGTCTGTGTATGCTGCTCTTGTGTGTTGAGGTGGGTTTATGCAGATCGGTCTGTGTGCTTGGGGTACGCAGGGGAATGGAGATTTGGATTGGGAAAAGGGAGGTGGAGGGGGACGGAAGGTGGGGTTGTGACTGGCTGCTGTTAGTGTGGACGTGTGAGTCTGAAAAGATCTCTGTAGGCCAGATATTGCACCATGAATGGCTTCAAGGAATGCATTAGTCTGCTGGAGTCAGGTTGACAATTCCTGGATAGCATTTACAATGGCTGTCTGACCCACAGAGATACTTCTCAAGAGGTCAATAGCCTTGTCACTTAGGGCAGCAGGGGCAACAGGGGCTGGGGCCAAGGTGCCTGCAGCAAAGGAGATGCCCACCCTCTTGGTGAGCAGGAATTACCTACTGTGTGGGGAGCAACAGGGAGGGTGGTGATAGAATTGGGGGGCAGACAAAGATGGTAGAGACAGTACAGGGCCCTGATGGGTCCACCAGCACTAGGGAGTGTCCACTGGAGGAAGATTCCAATGATGAGGCCCCCCCATGGCACTCCCCTCACGCTCCAGGTGACTGGGTACCTCTGTGTCCATGGTGTCTTAACCCAAGGTCTTGTTGCAAGATGCGTCCCCATTTGGCTGTCCCCTGTCTCTTTTGCTTCCCAGTGCTGATGCTGCAAATACAAAGAGAAATAGAGTATTCACATGTCCATAATCACAATTGAACAACAGCTCTGATTAGCAAACATTACCATGATGTCAAGTAGGCCCCAGCAACTAACTCCTCCTAAGTGGCCCATACATGTGCCATGCCATATACATGCATGCAATCTGAACTGTCAACACTTACCCACAGGACAATCAGGATCTCAGACAACTACAATTGCATTGACTGAAGTTATGCAATCACAGTAACCAATGAACTAGTAGGAAACCTCTACACCCTCAAAGTTGTGTCAAGTGGAGCAGACCTCAGTTACTTGTTGTCATACAATAGTAGGCCAATGCCAAGTCCATTCCCACAGATCCCACAAAAGGTCATGCACACAACTATGTGTTACATACATAATGACTCAGCATTAAGAAATGATGCTCCAAAATCCATCCAAAAAAGTACAATATCCTGGAGAAGGTGACATGGAAATAATCATGTGACACTGGAAGCATTTCCATAATGCACACTTCACCTAGTGATACTTGTCCCAATGGAGTCATGCAGGTAGTACTAAAGTTGCTCAAATAAGCCACACATGTGGCATGGAAATGGACACTGTAGACATCATGTGCAATATGTCAGGGAGAGATGTCCCCAAACTCCACAACAATAATAATAAATCAGCAAGCCACAGGGTGATCCCCACTAACGTCTTGCATGCCTTACAATGACATACTCTGAGTGCATCAGTATAAGCCATTAGTCCCTTGGATGTTAGAGAGGCCCAGAGATTTGCAAGTACTTGTTGACCCTCAACATGTTGCCCAGTTGGAAGCTACATCATTGTCTCCATTATGATTATGCAGACTCAGATGTCTATCTGTGAATGAATGCTTGTACTCAAACACATGTGATTTCAACATAACTGCAGGTCACTCCAAGATGCATGCCAACAGTCAGGTTACAAACCCTATGCATTTCACATGTACAGTGCACTTTGCTACTTGCTGCCACTTCAATGGCATAGAAATGCATGTTGTGGCTCAAGGCTCTAAGCCTACCTGCCATGTCCCTCATTGCTACTGCAGTTGTACATGCCAAATGACAAGCCATGACGCATGGGGGAATGTGTCGGACAATAAACAATGGTGACACACTCCTGTATGTGGTACAACATAAAATGTAAATGGCTTAATCTACACACATGGGTGCCATGCACATACATATGAGGGAATACAGACATCATCCCATCAATACAGGTAGAACATGCATAAAAACAGCAGCTTACAAATATTTTGCTAATGAGAAAGCGACACATGCTGACATGTTGGCACAATGAATGTCAACAGTGATGGCACATAAATCATGGCAATGAACATTCCCCACTTACCAAGGGAAAGTATTGATCTGCAGCTGCACCCAAAGTACACCGTAAGCTCTGTTACATGTATGATGGCCATCTTTACATAACAGATTGTAGTGAGGCACCAGCACCTTTCATACACTGAAGACAACTAGCCTCTGGGTGGGAGATGCCAATATATTCACTTACCCAGACACATGGCTGAGGACAGTGATCCATCACTTCCTTATCTTTAGCCTGTAACATTGAGGAGTAGTGGTCTGTTGCATAGAAGGTACACCCACTACAACAACAAACAGTACTTGATTGATCACTGCACACAGCCATATGTCGTCCCTGGAGAGCAAGTTGTTTGCAGATTGTACACAGTTGTGTCCTTGTTCCCTGGGCCAAAAGACAAAGCACATCAGTATACAACACATGCCATCTCCATACAGCAGTCACTCATCTACTGTGTTACACATGGCTCATCCCTAATCGTCAGGGGGAGCTGTCAGAACCTAACACATTCACTTGGCAATGTGACAGGCAGGAATATGCCCTGTACTCACCCACTTGTGGCTGCTGTGTTGTCCTCAAACACCCATCAAGGTCTGGGTAGGCCATTTCCAGAATGCGGGCCATTAGGGGGGTCATAGTCCTAACGGGCACTCCGCCCATGTTGGGAAGACAGCCCCAGCTGGACCTCTGCTATTTTCAGGGCCCAGCGTTCTCCCACCTTTTTCTGCAGTGAGTGCTCTGCCGGCTGTGGATGCCTAGGGTCCGCAACTTCTTGGTGATGGCGCTCCATAGGTCCTTCTTTTGATGGGCATTGATCTGCATGGATTCAAAAGCGAAAAAAAGAGATTATAATCACAAGTTTCATCACAAATGGTTGAGTCGCATACATGTCAGTGAAATCAAGTGAGGACTTTCCTATTAGGCAATACTCCCCATGTGTGAAACACACAAGCCAATAAGTACAGGGACATGGCTACAGACATATATATTTCCATCTGCAGACTAACCCTTTACCCTTCTCACGTCCTACAGTAACTAAGAAAGCTTACTGACATCAGGTAGCCCATGATCTAGCAACCTAAACTGTGATGTGAGCCACTATGAAACAATACATCATGTGGCTTCTGAAGGGAAAACTCCTTAGGCATGAATGGACCAACACATTCACACTCTGTGAGAATGACTCACTGCTTGCAGTACCTACAGGCAACCGCCAGAGTATAAACTTCAACATTACACATGAGTAACAATAAAGGGGCTGGCATGGTGGGTACTTAAATTGTCTTACTTGTGCATGTGTGGACATATGCCCTAACAAATGCAGACTGATGTCACCTCAGGGGGGTGGGTTTCTGTGTTATAAACCTATACCACAGAACACTCCTTTGAACATATGTTTCCATCCCACAGAGATGGCATCCAACAAACGAAGACATGCATTGGACAGTGTACGCTATGTGTCCAATCTACTGAGTCACATATTATGGCCTCCCAACACACAGTCTGCACTGTTGGGCTGTGAGTTATGCAATGCAACTGTACAGGACAAATGTGACCTGCGTGAAGATGATAATAGCACTGTGGGAGTAAAGGACGTGTCATGATTCCAAGCCACACATTGACAGTGATGCTAAATGTACATATGGACTAGATCTACAATTTACCTCTGAACCCAGTCCTAATCTAGTCAAAGGAATGAGGGCTTCAGGGCAGGTTTTGCTACCAGAGCCTCATATTGGCCACATGATAAGATCTGCTGGGTTACAGGGAGTGGGCACAGTACCACAGTTGTATAGACACAGTGACTCTACCAGGACCTAGACTATGTCCCAGACTGAAAAATACATTTGACAGGCCCTGGTCTCTACAGGCTGAACTGACAGAACCTACATGACCCTCCATTCCCATCACTTCCTTGCATGACAGCCTACCACCAGCCTATCACCCATTTTACAAGTCATGTCATTATCGAACTTCCTAACCAAAGGGTCCTTACAACAACAGGGGCCCTACCTGTTGGTTTGTCCCAACGTTTGTTTAGTCTTGTGTTGAAGGATGTCCTCTCAGCAATGTTGAATCACCTTGACAGCTATATCTGGTTTCCACGACATGTAGCCAACAGCAATTTGACATGTGGTGTGTGTTGAAACCTGAAGGGCAGAGTGATTAATGATATGCCTTCCACACAACAGTTTAGCAAGGGCAGATGTGGTTTGAAAGATATGTGGCATCTATGGACCTACACACATTGCTCACACAACTCTCCACTGACTCATACAACACGCATACAGAGCTCATGCTGTCGTGAGGTAAGAGATGTCAGTGGATGGCTTTAATGTCTCCTTACCTAGTTATGTGCATCCAACACAAGGAGGATCTAGGACCCCAAAAATCTCACACAACACAATGCAACTGAACTTAACAGATGGCACTGGCCACCAATAAATGCGCATTGTCAATCCCATCGATCCCATACAGACTGCAACAACAGTCACACAAGTAGTCTAATTGGCACACATAGGCACATTCTAGTCTGTGAGGAGGGAAAGGATGGTGAAGTACAGAAAAAATTGTGCACATGAGGTACTTACCTGCTCCTCTACTGAGCCATAGAGCTGTCCATACAGGGGTCAGACCTCATTAACTAGCCTCTCTAGCTTCTCTGGAGAGAATGCGGGGCCCTATCACCTGCTGGATGTGGCATGATTGCTCTCAGAGGCAGTGCACAGCATCTCAGGTCGTGGAGTTGTTGCTGCCAGCTGTTTCAGGAGTCAAGTGAGTGAATCTGCAGAACAAGTCAGTCATGTTGGCACCATAGGCGGGCGTCACTGCTGGCGGACACAGTCATTGGCCAGTGACCGCCACTGGCAACCATGTTAGTTTATGGCTGTGTCCACTGTGTTGCAACCACCTACGGCCATGACGACTTCCACTGGCAGTCGCAGGCAGTTCCTAAGGTTCAGTGGAGTAGGTCGGGAGGCACCATTTTGGCTGTTTGAAACGCTGTATTCGGCTTTATAAACTGCATCACACGTGCAAAAAAGAATTTTTTACCTCACAAACATGCTTATCCTGTCTAGTCATGTAAGTCCTACTATTCTAGCACCATTGTAGTATGTTGCCGGGTACAGATGGCAATCAACAGTAGGGCACAGTCCACCACCACCCACGGTCATTTTGGTGGTAGGGATATCCAGTCACATTTCGAGGGGCAATTGTGTTGCACATCTTTGAGTTTGGTCTATATACATGTTATGGACACGTGTGGAAAACCATGGAGGTCACATGTGATCCTTGTGTTATTTGCAGCTGTGATGTGTACTGGTTGCCATGTCTATCCATTCAGAAATGCTTTGTCACATGATATCATTCACGTGCATCATGTATATCATGTATGTTGCTGTGGACACACTCACTAATGTTAGAAATCATGTTTTGCCATACATAGGTACCCAGGGAGAAGGGAGGATGTGGCAACTTCTTGTCTACCGTTCACTGCGAGACCTTCAGACCATGGAGCAATGCCACATAATAGCATATTATCGCCTGTATATGCAAACAATAGTGGACTTATATCATCAGTTTGAGCCAGATCTGATGCCAGCTATTAGTTATACAACCAGTCTACCAACCATTTTACAAGTCATGTCATTATTGAACTTCCTAGCCACAGGGTCCTTGCAACAACAGGGGCCCTACCTGTATTATGTCCCAACCTTTGTTTAGTCTTGTGTTGAAATGTTGAAACACCTTGACAGCTATATCTGGTTTCCCCGACATGAGTATTTAGCCAATGTGAAGGCTGATTTATGGTTTTGCACGCATCCTCCATGTGGTGGGGGTCATTGATGGCACACATGTTGGAGTAGTCCCACCACAGGCCAAGTATATCACAACAGAGAGAACTTCCATTCCATCAATGTGCAAGTTATGTGTTTGGCGGATCTTTACATTTCACGTCTGTGCCCGTTATCCTGGTTCAGTTCATGATACCTTCATAATACAGAACCGCAGCCTATCCCAGCTGATGTCACAACTGTACCCAGAGAGGACCTGGCTGGTTGGTAAGTCACATCTCTCTTGATTGTGTGGGTGCAATGGTAGGTGCTACAATCATTGACTGAGTGACTCATTTTTGCACGTAAGCAAATCTGAACCATCCTTGGTGGTTGATGCCACTAAGAAATCCAACTACGCCAGGGGAAGTCCACTTCAATGAGGCCCATCGAAGAATAATTTGGGTGGTGAAGCATGCTTTTGGGCTCCTGATGGCCAGATTTAGGTGTCTTTGCCAGGCTGGTAAAGCCCTCCTCTACGCACATGGAAAAGTCTGTCAGCTCACTGTGGCATGCTGCATGTTTCACAACATCACCCTGCGGAGAAGTATCATGTACATCCCAGAGGTGGGGATGCCTGTAGTGCCACCGGATGAGAATCCTGAAATGCCAAGTGAGGATGGCAGTGGTGAAGAGAAAGGAGCTGACTTGCAGGAAGATCTCACCAACAGCTACTTTTCATGAGTGTAAACATGTCATGTGATGTAATGACTGTGATTGTACAATGAACTGTATTTGTGAGATTATGTGGAGTTGAGTGTTTTAGTAACAGCTAGGGAGCTGATACTCTACAATATTCAGCCAAAGACTGCTTGAAGAAGTAGCCTTTGATATATCCCCACCTTTATTATGTTGCTTTGTTTGTTTCAGTTTCATTTCAATGTAACGACATTTCCAGTAGCCTGTTATGTAATTTGTCTAATAGGTATGTTTTCAAGCCTATACTCCTTGTTTTGTCTTTGTACAGGTGCCTTCACATGACATTCTCATGTGGGCATTTCAGAGTTGTGACACTGGTAGGTATTGGATGCTGTTCTGACATTCAAAGTGGACATGGATTGTTCCAGGTAAGGTAGGTCGCAAATTTGGGGTGTATGAGACCTGTGCCAATGGAGCTGGCACAGTGTTTGGGTAGAAGGTCAGACATGCACATTGGACTTGTTTTGTATGATGGGATGCGCCGATTGCATCAGGTGTGTCATCATGTTGGCATGAAATATGTAGTCATCGATTGCGAGCAACTCATTCACCCTTCACATTTGCTAAACACTATTCTTGCATGACCTGTATGTAGCTGTAGATGTTTTTCATTACAGCAGACCACAGTACCTGTGCCACAACACTGGCATATGTTTGTGTCATACCACCAGATGCCTGGTCATTGGATTATGAAGGGCCTGTGATCAGGGACTGTTGTACTGCCATTTGTCTGTATCTTGGATTATCTGAGGTTGGATTGCTTTGGTGTGGTATGTGACAAAGCTCAAGCTGGTGACATCATCCACTTTAATGTTTGCCTATTCTACAGGGCACTGTCTGACAAATCCCTCCATTCCGTGGTCTGGGGGACTATACCCTGGAATATGTACTTTGACTCAATATGAGTCAGACATTCTTATGTCACAAAGGACTGGACATAAGGAAAGCCTAAGTTCTGTACACTTGAATAAAATGTTTGGTGTGACCAAACACTTGTACTTATGTGTTTGTGTGCAATGGTTGTAATCCTGAGCAGGACACTGTGTACCTGTAAAATATCCCTCCTTGCACAAGCAAGTTATGTCTTTATCATATGGTACACATGGTCTTACATCTCTACACAGCAAAATGTTGAAATTAAGCAAGTAGACAATGAGATCGTGATGGGTGAATTTATTACAGTGCTGATGCAGTAATTGACATTTTTACAGAAAACACAAAAAATAATAAAGTGAAGCTGTCAGTCATGGTGAATGAAAACAACGGAGTAGATACCACACCACTGGGAGTCCAAAGTCCAGAGTGCTCCTCCCATTGGAACTGGTGGGTAGTTCAGGATCAGTCAACAGAGTGAATGTGGGGCACACAAAGGCGGTTCTTTAAGAAGAGGTCACTTACCTGCAGTGGTGGGTGTCTTGCCATCCGCACTTCCTGGATTCTTCACTGGATGTCCCCACTTGTGTTGTGGGGGGGATCTGCTGCTACAGAGGCAGGAGTGTCCGAGGCATTACTCTGACAGGGCCTCCCTTCCAGTGGCTGCAACCGATGAAGACGGGCCTGTTATCAATGGGTCAAAGGACGGGGTAGAGTGGTGTTGTAGAGCCCAGCTCAGGGTGGTGTTACTGTCCCTCATCACCCCTGTAAGGGAGGTCATATTGGTATTGTGATCCTCCCACTGTTCACCCTATGGATGTCCCTCTGTAGCTCCTTTATTTACCGGGGTTCATTCAAAACCGATCCCATTACGCCTTGGGAGTCCTCATAGATCCTTAAGACGTGGCTGATGGTGCCCTGGCCTGGAACAGCTGCAGTGGCCTCACCTTGCTGTCCCACAATATCTCTCCCATGCATCCTACCCCCACGATCCTTTGCCCTTGTTACAGGGCCCCCTTTCCCACTGGTTCCCGGACACTCATTGTCGGAAGTGTTGCGCTGCAACTCAGGATCCAGGACTGGGGGGCATATGATGGTAGACACTGTGCCCGGAGCACAGGTTGGGAGGTGAATGGTTGTAGAGGCAACCACGTTGGGAGGTGTAGATATGGCCACAGTGAGACTCACTGTTGGTGACTGACCAGGTTGCCCAGATCGGCTAGAACTGTCCTCTGTGTCCAGACGTTCAGGAGTGTCTTCTTCACTGAGGGGTTCATCCAGGGTGGTAGTGGCAGTCTCTTTTGTGGCCTTTGTGTGACCAGTAGCAGCTCAACCTGTTGATATGAAAAATACAATGTTACTGGTAGTATTGTGACATCTACCTCCAACAGTGTAGTGTTACATTAAGCATTGACCTTGTACAAAGTTATTTTCCAGTTAATATTACATATTATGACATTTCTGAAGCATGCCAATTTCATCTAAGACAAGCACCTGATAAAATGTGCAGATCATTAGCTCTTGGGAGGATGGCCTGAGAATGCCATCTTGCCACCAGTGCAGGCAAAACAGTGTCTAGGAAAGTTATGTCTTTGGCTGTTTTGAGGACTAGTTGATGGTTATGCTGGCAGACCCAGGACTATGTTGTATATGTGACTGCAGTCATCATGTGCCTAGTGCAGTATAATATGTCTGCTGCCAAAACCATTCTGGTGATGCATCTTGAGGTTTTTGGGATCATTGTTTTTCGCTATGAGTAAGCTGTCTTTGCTGTCCTCAATGATTTCTTCTTGTGTTAGCTGGTCAAGATAGAGCTAAGTGGCCAGATACATCTCAGAGTTGAGCATGATCTGTATTTTGGTCCCTCCCAGGTGAGTAAACTTCAATTGAAAGTTAGCAGTCAAGGGTATTTGGACAAGTGACCACTGTTTTGGTGTTTGGAGTTACTGAAACAGTGCCTCCTGGGGGTTGCAGTCATGTCTCTCTTTATACTACACACACTTGACAAATGGTATCCTCCCAGGTGAGTAAACTTCAATTGAGAGTTCATAAATTTATAGATTTGGGCAAGTGAACATTGTTTTTGTTGTTGGAGTTAGAGACAAAGGGCCGAGTGGGCTTACCATTCCAGTCACTCCCTCTACTTCCCACCACCATACACATGTTATCCTCCCAGATGAGTAAACTTCATTTAAAAGTGAAGACACAGGGGTATTTGGGCATGAGAACACTGGGCTTGT
The DNA here is from genome assembly GCF_031143425.1 of Pleurodeles waltl. Taxonomy (NCBI): domain Eukaryota; kingdom Metazoa; phylum Chordata; class Amphibia; order Caudata; family Salamandridae; genus Pleurodeles; species Pleurodeles waltl. The sequence goes on from NC_090442.1 coordinate 380,923,906, forward strand.
GTTTAAAGTTAGATAGACAGAGCCTCCTGGCCTTAGCAATCATGTCACTCCTTCTACTTCATACCCTTGATAAATGTTATCCCCACAGGTGGGTACACTTCATTTGTACATTTAGGAAGAAGGGTATTTGGAGAACTGAATACTCTACTGGTGTTTTGAGTTCATGAAACAGTGCCTCCTGGCTTTAGCAGTCATGTAACTCCCTGTACTACACACACAATACTAATATCATCCTCCCAGGTGAGTACACTTCAATAGAGCGTTAAGACAAATGGGTCTTTAGAGAAGAGAACACTGGGCTGGTGTTTAGAGTTACAGAAACAGAGTCTTCTGGGAGTAGCAGTCAGGTCACTCTCACTACTCCTCAATACCTGACAAATAGTATCCACCAAAGTGAGTAAATTTCATTTGGGACTGAGTTGTCAAACATGGGTCTTTGGACAAGAGAATCTGGGCTGCTGTTTGGAGACACAGAAATAGGGTCTCCTGGGAGTTTCAGTCAGGTCACTCTCACTACTCCCCAATACCTGACAAATAGTTCATAACACCAAAGTACCATGGCACACCAAAAAGTCCGTAAGGTTCAGTCCTTCGTGTTTTCAAACAGAAACGTAAAGCACTGTAATGTGGTCCATCAAGAAGATTTAATATGTTCGTTTTCGTATATCTCTGATAAGAACACCATTCAAGAGAAATTACAGCCTACATGTGTTTCGTCCATGAGACATTCTCAAGGCCAAGTTATCATTTTTTGAGCCCCGTCAATATATGTCCTGCCTTTTTGAGGTGGCGGTCCTGCCTGTATGCCTTGTAATTGTGCAGTCTTAAAGACTTCAAACATGGCAGTCTCTTCAGGACCGCCAACATGGCGGTCTGGTGCCCCAATGCCCAGTCTCTTAATGAGGCCCTAAATTATGACATACTCGTGGCAGAAAATGATTGCTCACCTGAATTTGTCCGCAAGCACCCACAAGGGGAAGATGTCATTTTTCATTCTTTCTCAGTCCTAGTTCCAGACGTTGTAAAGGAAGCCTACGCTGCAGTTTGGGCTTTGGTACACGCTCCCACGCTGTACCGCAACCACATAGGGTGGGATAAAGATTCCGCCTACCAACTAATTGCAATTACATCTTCACCACAGAATCAGCCTCAATAGCCCATTAAACATGAAGCTAAAGCATCTGTGAGAGAAATTTTCACACAACAGGGTGTAATCAAACCCTTTGTCTCTGCAATTAACAACCTGTTATTCCCCGTAGCAAAGCCAGACCGTTCATATAGAATAGTCTTAGATTACAGATATTAAGGCCCGTATTTATGGATGGTTAGCGTCGCCTTAGTGCCATTTATTTTGGCACTAAAATGGTGCCAACCTAACTCCATATTTATATATTGACACTAGACTCGTCTACTGGAGTTAGCGACATGTGTAGGATACATGAACCCGCCTTGCGTTAATGAGAAGCAAGGTAGGCGTTGCCGTCCTAAACATGACGCTAGCCCCCCAGCGCCATATTTATCTCCCTGCGCAGAAACGACACGCGGGTGGGAGGCGGACCTAAATAATGGCGCTAAGCCTGCTTAGCACCATTATCTAACGCCTGGATCAGACCAGGCGTTAGAGTGTAGGTAGGCCCATTTCCATGGTAAAGCACCTGGGAACTGGCACAAAGATGCCCACCTCAACCCCAAGCAACAACACCACCCACATCACGGGAACACTACAGGAGGAGGGACCACATCCCAGGTAAGTTTAGGTGAGTATATTTTATATATTTTTTAAATTTCACTGGGGGCCCTTACATGGGGCCCCCTACCTGGCGCTGGGTATTTTGGGCTGTTGGAAAATGGGTTATTGGTAAGGGCAAGTAAGTACCTACACTTAGCAATAGGCCACTAACCTCCACTTAGATCCAATTAGTTCTCAGTAAATTAAACCTAGCTCAACCCTTGGTAGCTTGGCAACGAGCGACTTAACTTAGGAGACACAGCGTAAGGTATTCAAATGTCACAAAACAATAATTAAATAAAACACAGGAAACAGTTTATGGATCAAATCTTTTTATTGAGTTTACCATATAAAAGCACAAAGCACATTGTGTAAATCGGAAGCGAGTCAACCACCCAGCTACAGTATTTCAGTCTGACATCCAAAAGGGCATGCACATGAACTCCCTTTTCGCCCACTTCCGGACTTTTAGAAGAGCAAGGTAGGTAAAGACAGTGGCCTATTGACTTCAGTGCTTCGTGCATAAATAAACAAAACATAACAAGAATTAAACAGCAGAAAAACTGTTCCTCCCCCGACGAACATATCACTCCTCCCTCCAGGAATCCCCCCATCTCTACAGGCCAACATCGAGCCAAGTCACCCCCAGCCACCAGCCAAACACCTGCTAAGAAGAGGCATCTGTCAACCCCAGGACCCTCAAGTAAGCCGGGCATGTCAGTTCTGTGAACTCTGTTGACAGTATCTCAAGGAACGGCTTCCATAACGTATTTATGTCACCCACTCTCTGCTGAGAAACCAGAGTAAGCTTCTCCATTGCAAGAATAAATCACAGCTTCTGAAGCCAGGTCGCATACGTCGGTACCCTGTCCGTCCCCCATAAGGCTAGGATCGATTGCACAGCCGCATTGAGTGCCAGAGCCATCTGTTGCCCTCTCAGGGAACGTAGCGTGAAGGAGAGGGGGTTGGGCAAACCCAGAAGTATATACGATGGAAACCTAGGGAGCTCGGTCCGGAACACTTATTCGTCTAAAATGCTCGTCCAATATCTCTGAAGTTTGGAGCAGTGCCAGAGCAGATGTACCAGCGAACCTGTGATACCACACCCCCTCCAGCAAAGGCTGGGCTTGGTAGGGTCCCATGAGTGTATCCTGGCTGGAGTGTAATACCAATAGGAAGCCACTTTATATGCCGTCCGGCAGTGAGGTCGCGGGCTCAGAGAGGGTAAGAATCACATCATCCGCATACAGCGTGATAAGGTGGTGGTCCCCTCCAAACTTCACCCCAGAGACCAAGGGGCTGTTGCGAAGGCGCTGAGCGAAGGGCTCCATGTAAAGCGCAAACAAAAGGGGGGAAAGAGGGCACCCCTGTCGGGTCCCCCGTCCAATCGGGAACGGCAAAGAGACTGTATCATTAACCCGGAGTGCAGCCCTAGGTGCGCGATAGATGCACTGAACCCATTTCCTGAAGGCCGGGCCCTAACCTTAACACTCCAAGACCCGAAATAAGTAAGGCCAGTGGACCCTATCAAACGCCTTCTCTGCGTCAATAGAGAGAAGCAGCGTCTCCCTGCGTGATCTATTAGTTTTATCTATCAAATGAAACTGTCGCTTCGTGTTATCACTGCACTGACGATAGAGTATAAAGCCCGCCTGGTCTGGATCTATAAGACCCGGCATATAGGGGTTAAGGCGATGGGCCAGTATTCCAGTAAAGAGCTTAGCGTCTATGTTCAAAAGCGAGATTGGTCTGTACGGAGCACACTCCTCGGGATCTTTCCCTTGCTTGTGAATCACCGCAATGGTAGCTTCGGACATGCTGGGTACAAGCGTCTCTGACTTCTGAAAGGAGTTAAAAAGACGCCCCAGAAGCGGAGCAAGTTCCGTGCAGAAAGTTTTATAAAAGAGCGCCGTAAAGCCATCAGGGCCAGGGGACTTCCCAACCTTAAGCTGTGATATTGCCGAGATAACCTCCTCCACTCTAATAGCCTGATCTAGGGAAGACGCTTCCCTCTCCGCAAGCGGAGTAATTGCTATCCCCGCTAGAAATGCGGCTGGATTTGCATCCCTCTGGGTATCAGCCGTATACAATACCCGGTAATATTCGGCGAACGCTTCTGCAATATGATCGTCTGTGTGAGCCCGCGTCCCCGAAGGTGAGCGGACCATTTTTATCGCTGCTGCCGCACGCTGTGCTCTCAACCGATGCGCCAGGAGCCTGCCACACCTATTACTCCCAATGTAGTATTTATGCTTAAGCCGTGCTATCGCATACTCTTCCCTGTCCCAGTCCAGCCGCTTCAGCTGCTGCCTCATTTTCTCCAGTTCCCGCCAAATTCTTGGAGCGCACGTGGATTTATGGGATCGCTCCAATGCTGCCACCCTTTGTTCTAGCGCCGCCCTCTTCTCCCTCCTTGCTCTATTATCTCTTGCTGATAACGACATTACCTCCCCCCGCACCACTGCCTTCAGAGCTTCCCACAGGGACTCCAAGCTAGTTATCCCATCACCATTGGGCTAAGGTATTCCAAAATCACGTGCCGAAGCGACTCCTCCGTTTCTCTATTCTGCAAGATCGCGTCCCTGAAACGCAAGCTCGAGATGCCCACCCGATCCACATCCACTTCAATCTCCACCGTGATAGGCGCATGATCTGTAAGGGCCCTGGGCTCTATTGTGGTCTCTCGGACTCAAGAAGCGAGCTCCCGTGAAGCCAGAAAGAGGTCAATCCGTGCGTACGTCCTAGTAGCTGCCGAATAAAAGGAGTAGTCCCTAAGCGAAGGATGTGATCTCCGCCAAATATCCTCTAGTCCACACTCGGCCAACCACTGTCGCCCTGCCGTCGTCAACGCCCCCGTCTGCCCAAAGCGGTGCCCCGATCTGTCCAGCTCATTGTCCATTACCAAATTAAAATCACCTCCCACTAACACAGCACTATCGCGTGTAGCAAGCGCCGGGGCGATTGCCTGTTTCAGGAAGGATTCTTGCTGCGCATTGGGGGCATACAGAGAGGCAATGGTAAAGCAATAGGCCCCCACCCGTAGTCTAAGGGCCAGGAATCTCCCCTGCACCTCATGAATCTGTGCTACCACTTCCCCAGAGAAGGTCTTCGAAAATAGTATCGCCACACCAGCATGTTTCGTGGGGGTTGAGGACCAGAACTGTCTAGGAAACCACTTTGAGCGCATACGGAATGTGTCCCTAGCCAGCAGATGTGTTTCCTGTAAAAGGCAAATGTGGCTACCAGAGCGCTCAAGCGTCGACTGGATCGCTAATCTCTTGGCCGGACTGTTAAGACCTCAGACATTCAAGCTTAGGCACTTAAGAGCCATGTGATCCAATGTCAAAAGCCCTCATAGGGAGGGTCCACCGGGGGAGCCCGCACTCAGACCCGCCCTCAGGCCACTCCGAACCAAGGGGCCCGGCAGCCAAGGTAATCTGTATATAAGATCCAGGGGAAGCACACCAACTTCCAACCATAATGAACAGGTGCACATAACTATAAAGTCCTCTATCACTCATCTCCTAAAAGTCAAAGTCTCAACAGGGGCAGCACAATCACTTAAGTCCGTCGTGTAGCGTCCACTGACTCTGCCGCCCAGGCCCCATCGCAGCAGTCACATAACCTGAATCGCTGCGGCCCACTCCCATGCCGTCACCCGGCCCTTCACCCATTAAGCCTATGTTCCAGCTGCCACGCTACTGAGTACTGATTGCCGCTCCTGGGCCTGCTCCGAAGTCGTCGGTCGCTGCTGTTTCCTCTTCCTCTCCTTGCGCCGCCATCGCGGTCGATCCCCATCAGCTAAGACCGTGGATGCACCCTCTTCCTGGGTGTCTCCCTCCAAACGAAGGATCTTTCTCGCTTCCGTGACTGATTTCACCTGGCGGAGCTGTTCTTCCCAACGGAAAGTGAGGCGGAAAGGATGTCCCCAAAAGTATGATACTGAGTGCGCCACCAGGTGCTCCGTGATTGGCTTGAATTCACGCCGCGTCTGCAGAGTCCGCAGCGAGAGGTCTTGAAATAATTGGAGCGTGTGCCCTCGAAACTGGATCTGCAGGAGATTACGGGCCCTCTGCAAGATGCTTTCTTTAAGGCCATATTATGAACACATGCCAAGATATCAGGCGGACGCTCTCCGGGTCCGCCGATGCGGCCCACACAATGGACCCTGTCTAGTGTAATCTCCCGGGCACCCTCCAGGCCAAGCACAGAGTCAAACAGCGCCACCACAAATTCGCTGATATCGTCCTTCTCTGCTCCGAGTGGCACACCTCGGATGCGAATGTTAGGCCGTCGCAACCTATTTTCCAAGTCTTCAACCGCAGACTGGAGAAGCTCCTGCTGGTCACGAAGGCGTATGACCTCTTGTTGCATGCCCGCCAACTCCTCGCCTCGAGAGATCTCGCCATCCTCAACCTGGGCCACACGCTCACTCAAAGACGTGACCTCCCCTCGTAGCTCTTTCACCTCTTGAAAGATTTCTCCACGAAGGTCCTGCAGGTCGCTCCGCAGCGAGTCAAACAGTGAGGTAAGGAAACCTTTTGTGACCGGGGCCTCCCCGTCCTCCTCCGTCTCTCCACGTGCTTCCGGAGACCGACCTGCCGCTGAGCCCTCAGCCGATTTGCCCTGCACCAGGTGGGATCTGGTCAGCATTTCTCTCAACGACTGATCTCATTTTGGCTTGGAGGACATCTTAGCCCAGGTGCCTCTTTCGTCGTGTCTAGAGCCTCTTCGCACAGCTCGGTGTGGGACAAGTTGCCAGATCCTTCACTGTATGTCCTTGAAACTCTGGGTGCTAATTTCTACTTCTAGCGCGGCCCAAAGTTCGTAGGCCCATAACATTCCCCAAGCTCCTTCTGCACTCGGGCTGGGCCGACCGCACCGCCGATATGTGGCCCAACCCCTTAGCGCCCATCCAAGCTCCACCAACTCGGAGCAGGGGCACTAATACGTTGTGTAGCGCCCTGTCGTTTCCGAGACCTCTAATCCGCAGCAGCGCTGCAAAGAAATGGCCGCCGTGGCCCGCGGAGAGCCGCCTCACCTCCGCTCCACGTCAGGACCACTGTCACTAGGGCCAGCACCCTCCGCTGCACCGTCGCGGGCCCAAGTAGCCCCTGCGTCACTCCGGGGTGCCGGGCGGTCGCCGCGCACCCAGCCGGCCCACGTGGCACTGCTGCCACACGCCACGGCCAGCGACCGCAATCGTGGTCCAGGCCGCAGGGCCCAACACCGCCGGTGCTCTCCCTGGAGGGCAACTCAACCCTCCCTTGAAGCCCGGAGGGCCCAAAAAAGGGGCCGCAATGCTTTAATTAGGACCCGGGCGGCGGAGCTCAGACAGACTCGTCTGCTCACGCCGCCATCTTGGCCACGCCCCAGGAAACAGTTTAATAATCCAAAACCAATTCATAACAATAGGAAATAATTTTAGCTTTAAAATGACACCAAAACGAATCAAATTGGATAAAGGGAACCGAAGATATGAATTTTTAAAGAATTAATGCTTTTTAGTTCTTAGAAACTAATAGCGCCAATCTGGTTGCACCTCGACCAGGGCAAAGTCGAAGTTTTAGGCCAACCGCGATGGAGCACTCCTCGGCTACAGCTCGTGGGAGGCCTCGGTCAAAAGTCTACCTTCAGATTTAGTCATTTTTCTGGAGATTTTCTTCAGCGGGACCAAGTCGCCAGTCCAATCCGACCTCCTGGAACTCTTCCTCGGATACGTGTTGCTAAAGCCCTAAGGGCCAGATGTAGAAAGATTCCAAATTGCGATTTGCAATTTGCGAGTCCCTGCGACTCGCAAATTGCAAGTTGCAATTTGGAATGCAGAAAGGTGTCTCAGACACCTTCTGCAACTCGCTATGGGGTCGCAAAGACCCACCTCATAAACATTTATGAGGTGGGTCGCAGTTTGCGACCCCATAGCGAGTCTAGGCACTCACGGGGATGGTGGCCTGCTGGAGACAGCAGACCACCATCTCCGTGACTGCTTTTAAATAAAGCAGTTTTTTTTTTCTCTTTGCAGCCCGTTTTCCTTAAAGGAAAACGAGCTGCAAATAGAAAAAAATACCGAAACCTTTTGTTTCGGTTTTTTTCAGAGTAGGCAGTGGTCCATAGGACCACTGCCTGCTCTGAAAAAATAATTTTGTGAGCATTCACAAAGGGGAAGGGGTCCCGTGGGGACCCCTTCCCCTTTGCGAATGAGTTACCATCCACTTCAAGTGGATGGTAACTGCGAGTTGATTTGCGACCGCTTTCGCGGTCACAAATCAACTTAAATCGCGGTGCGAGTCGCAAATAGGAAGGGAACACCCCTTCCTATTTGCGAGTCGGAAACACATTTTGCGAGTCGGTTCCGACTAGCAAAATGTGTTTCTGCATCGCTTGAGGGCTTTTGCACTTCGCAAACGGCGTTTTTCGCCGTTTGCGAGGTGCAAAAGCCTACCTACATCTGGCCCTAGGTGGAGATTTTTACCTTCGGACTTAGTCGTTTTTTCAAGATGAAAATCCTTTGACCAGGGCAAACCTGAATCTTGATCCGACGTCCCTGGAACCCTCTTTGGATATAATGCCTGGGAGGTCCCGGTCAATTTCCTAAGTTCGGACTTAGGGCCATATGTACAAACACATTTTCCCATAGTCACAGAATGGGTAAAACTCTTTAATACATCTGGCCCTTAGTCGTTTTTTTTTAGATTTTCTTCACCGGGACGAACCTGCAAGTCAGGTCGGGTCGCGGTTGAGGCAGGTAGGGTTGCTGCAGCGGGTCGGTCCCTTCAGAGAGTATTTTTCCAAAAGTTTTCCAGACTTCTCCAAACTTATGGGACTTCTTCCAGATGTTCCTTTAAGGTTCTTTTGAGATCCACAGCTCACCCCAAGGTTCAAGAATCTCTGAGATGCTCCTTGAGGGTGCAGACTACAACTCCTAAAATATACCTGGTGCAAACTCCTTTTTGGCCACTGGACAGTGGTCAGCTGGTTGGTTTCTTCAGGAGTAGGTGCAGGGGTCTCTGGTTAGCAAGTTTTCATATTTAGGAAACAGGGAGTCCCTTCTTGAACCAGTTGAAGCCAGGCAAAGTCCTTCTTGTGGTGACGCCCAAGTGTGCAGCAGGTGCAGTACTCCAGAGTGCAGTGTCCAGGTGCAGGCCAGGGGCCCAGCAGGGCAGTCCTTCTTCTCCTGTAGTTCTTCCTTGTGGGGATCTGAGGTGTGGGTGCAGGTCTGCCAGTTTTATCCTTGCTCCTGGGTGAAATGCAGGGGGGGTCCTGGTTCTCCAATCAGGTGCAGGCTCCTTGGAGGTTACATCTGGCTGAGCCCACCCACTGGTGTGGCTAAAAATCCTAAACACACCCCTCTCCCATCCGCTGCCAATCTAATCAAGGGGGCCCCTAATTCTCTGTGTTTGCAGGATGTCAGGGTGTAGCTGGGTTGCTCCAAATGTCTTTCCCTGCCTTTGAAGACCAGTTTGGCAGCCCTCCCCCTTCCTGTGTCCCCATCTGCTGAGGGGAGATCTTCTCCCCCAGGCATGTCTCTTTGTGTGAAGCCAGGCCACTTCACATCTCATCAAGGCAGCTTGGCCAGGCTGCCAGAGGCTGGCCAAACAGAGCAAAGCAGCAAAAACACTGCAGGGCTGAAGTTGGCCACCTTTCAGGTAAAGTTGTTTAAAACTCTTTACCTGAACAAGTTATATTAAATCCCACAACTGGAAGTTGTGGGATATATTATAACAATTAATTTGATACCAAACTTGAGGTATCTTTTACTTAAAGGGACTTTTAAAATAAAAATAAAGTCTCCCCATTCTAGCCTATGGAGGCCATTCACTACAATGAGGGAAAAGCAAATCTGGCTGTTTTCCATTACCAGGGCTTATAAAACTAATTTGATAAGGTCCCTGCTTATAGTTACATGGCACCCAGCCTTAGGGGCACATGGGGCACACCTTAGGAGTGACTTATATATGTAAAATAAGGTAGTTTAAGACTTTGGAATTACGTTTAATTCCAAAGTCGAATTTGCATGTACCTTTAATTTAAAAGCAGCCAGCAAGGCAAGCCTGCCTCTAAAATGACACTTGACACCTCAGCAGTGCATCTATGGGGGCACCACCTATGCTGGGGTCCCTAAACCTTCATGCCCTACCATATACTAGGGACTTATAGGTAGGTTAAATTTGCCAATTATAATTAGCCTAATTTGCATATCCACTTTACACAGAGCACTGGCCCTGGGACTGGTAAGCAGTACCCAGGGCACAGCCAGGAGTCAGTAACCACCAGTATCTGTCCAAAACGTTTGGAGGTGACCAGGGCAAAAAGGAGGGTGGTGGGCATGACTCCTGTCTAAGTTTAGACAGGAGTCATTTTCTGGATGATTGTGCCTCAGTAAATGACACTAGGCTGACTAGCGGAAAACCTTTCCTGCTAACCAGCGTAATGTAATTTCTGACCCAATAGACACTAGCGTCATTGTTCCTAAAGCCACCCTCTGCTGGCGTCCTTTTTTAGACGCTAGCCAGTTCTTTGCACCATCAAGTGTCATTCCATAAATATGGCTCACGGATGGCTTTAAGTAATGGCGTTAGCCGGTGTTAAGAAAAATGACACACAACTGCGTTAGCAATGTTGTGCGCCATTTTTCATAAATATGGGCCTTAAACCGTCATACAAGCACATTTGCAATACAAAATGCATACAGCACTAATAAATAATATAGTGCAGAAAAAATACAAAACAACATTGAATATTTCCACTGTATTTCCACAGTTTTTTTTCTGCCAAAATCTAGGCCTTGAAAGTCGGGATCTTGGTGTCTTCTGCACGCTTGGCTCTCAATGGCACTCTTGCTGTTTGCCTCGAGGGTATTAGAACAGCCCTGGGTTGATTTCTGCTCGAGTAACATCAATAATACATGATATTGACCCCCAGGGGTTGTCCTATGTGAATAACATCTATCTCACAGATGACAAGCTCAATATACATTTAGCCAGGGTGGATCACATTGTTTTAGGATTCGCCATCCAAGGCTACAAATCTAATTTAAAGAAAACTTAAACAAATTGATTTTTTCTGTGCTGTATATCTAGGATACGAATTATCAAATGAAGGTAAGAGCTTGGCCTCAAACTTTCTAGAAAAATTTGCTCAATTACAACCTCCAAACACCATTAAACAAACTGCAGTCATTGCTGGGTTTCTTCAACTTTGGCAGAACATATATTCCAGATTATGCAAAGCACATAAAACCTCTTTATGATATGATTCATCCTGACTTTTCCAGTAAACACTGGACACCAAAACACTCATGCATTCTCAGAGAACTGCAACAAGACATGATAGAAGCACAACACTAACACTCATCTGATAATAAAACAAATTTGGTCATCAGAATAATTACTTGTGCCATTGGGTTTACCTATGTCATATTTGTCCTCAGATGCAGAACAACGTTTTGCACCAGCAGAAAAATTACTAACTGCTGTTCAGATGGCTGTCATAAAGGAGAGGCCACCTGCCCAAGGGAAACATATTACTGTTGTTACCCAGTGCCTGCCCTTGAGGTAGTCACCAAAGCTAGTGTTCCAAATGCTAAAGCATTACATCCACATTGGATTAAATAGGCAACCTCCCTGACTGCCACTGATGTTGATTATGTTTTTGACTCAATTCTTCAAACTCAGTAATTCCTCCAATATGAGCTTGAGTATCCCACGCCCACTAGCATCTTACCTTTGACTAATACTGAGTCTTCATTTATACTGATTGTTCAGCATAGCCAACTGAAGGTACCAATACTATACTGCTTGTGCAGCTGTTAGCGGGGTAATGAGGGCTGGTACATTCCACCCTCAATATACCTACATGCAGACCCTAGGGGACTGCACAGATCAGTTTCCCAAGCTTAAAGCTCTCGTCCTGGCATTGGAACATAAAGATCCTGAACATCCAAAACTAATTGTTTGTGATTCGTATTACTGTGTCCAGCCCTATAATGATCACTTACATCATTGGCGCCTTAACGGGTTCAGGGATTCCAAATGGAACACCATCAAACACAAAAACTTGCTGGAGAGGGCAGATGATCTTAAAGACAGGCTGCAGAAGGATCATCTGATACACACATTGTGTCACGATTCACCCTGAGCTTACCGTCGATGTTGGAGAGAGGTGGTGAGCGGCCCCGGTTCCTGCAAGTCCTGCTCTGGCTGAGGTAGGGGCGACCCCTTCCGGTAGCCACGGTGCTGTTTGACAATAGTAAGCCACTACAGTCCGTGCCCTCCAGAAGGAGTCCCAGAGGAAAAACCCCAAAAGGGTAAAAAACCTCCAACAGGAACTCCCTGAAACAGATGGAGGACACAAGGAATTAGGACTTAAGATTCTGGAATTCTGGAAACTGAAGACAGGTCAAGTACGACTGGCGCCACAAGAGGAAACCAGCCGGAGCGTGACTACCACCACAGGAGTGTTGCAATGCAATGAGAAGGAAGATAAAGTCCCCCTAAATACCCCTAGACAGGAAGTGGAAAACAGGAAGTAGTAATACCACCATCTTGGTTTGGGAAAAAGGTCATAACTTAAAATAGAAAACATTCTCCTGAAAAAGAGAAACAATGCATGCAGGGAAGAGAGGAAGTGAACAGCATGCTGGGAAGGGGAAAAGCATGCATAAAAACTAGTCATGTGCAGGCATATGGCTTTTGGCTGTGTGACAGGTAAGTGGGTGAAAGGAGGGGGTCCCGGGCATCCCAAGCGCGTTATTTATGTCTGTCGCGCTGAGCGCACTGAGCGCGGCAAGGACCGTGACCCGTTTTGGGGTCTCCGGTCCTGCCGCGCTTGCCATGGAACTCACGGCCGGAGAAAAGGGCTGCGGCAGGTGCCGCGACCCTTGATCCGAGCCGCGGCTTCCCCCGCGGCCCGCCCGCGGGCTGCCGCGGTCTCCATGAGCTGCACCGCAGCGGCCCGTGCTCGTGGCCCGCGGCGCAACTGTAGGTCCCCCCCGAGGCCCCGGGCTTGTGAGGAAAAAGCCGGAAGAAACGACGGACTAAAAGAGGGGCATGAACCGAAAGTGCATCTTCCCAGGAACACTCACTCATAGGGTAGCCTTTCCAATGAATAAGATATTGGAGGCGCCCGCGGAAAAACCGAGAGTCACAGATCTCCTGGACCTCGTATTCGGGCACATTATCAACCAACAGAGGGGGAGGACAGGTGAATTGTCTATGAAAAGGGTCAGGAAGGTAAGGTTTGAGTTGTGAGACATGGAACACAGGATGTATTTTCCAAGTCTGAGGCAGACGAAGACGCACAGACACAGGATTGATTTTCTGGAGAATCAGGAATGGACCATAATAACGAGGTTTAAATTTGTTCTGGGTAAGTCGGAGAGGCAAGAATTTAGAGGAAAGCCAGACCTTATCGTGGACCTGATAACGCGGGGCCTCACAACGCTTTTTATCAGCCATCCTTTTCATGCGTGTCTTAGTGGCTACAAGATTTGAACGGATCACACGTTGGATACCCCGTAGTTGCCGGACATATGAGGAAATGGCAGGAAGATTGGAAGTATCTTTCAGAGGAGTAGGGAAAGCCTTAGGATGGAAACCATAAGAACCATAGAAAGGGGAGACTTTCGAGGCACTGTGTACTGAGTTGTTGTAGGAGAATTCTGCAAGTGGTAAATAGGTAGACCAATTACTCTGCGTAGCATTGCAGAAGCTGCGTAAATATTGCTCGAGGCCTTGATTTAGTCGTTCTGTCTGTCCATTAGTTTGAGGATGGAACCCTGATGATAAGGCCACCTCTATTCCTAGGGCCTTACAGAATTGTTTCCAAAACCGGGAGATATATTGAGGACCCCGATCTGAGATAATGACCTGTGGTAGTCCATGAAGCCGGAAGATCTCCTGAGTAAAGATTTGGCTTAGTTCCTTAGCCGTTGGTAGTTTTCTTAACGCCGTGAAATGTGCCATCTTTGTGAAGGAATCAATGGTCACCATTATCACTCGATTTCCAACTGAAGAGGGCAAAGAGCACATAAAATCGGTGGAGATAGTGTGCCATGGACCTGGGGGAACAGATAATGGACGAAGTAATCCTACTGGTTTAGTACAGGGTGTTTTGGTTTGTGCACATATGGGACAGGACGACACATAGTCCACAGTATCAGCCTTGATAGTGGGCCACCAGAAGGAGCGAAGCAGAAGCTCTTGGGTAGCTTTCATTCCGCGATGACCTGCAATGGGGGAATCGTGGCACATACGTAGGGCTTCTGTCTGGACTATCTTAGTAGGTAAGAACAGGGCTTTGTTGTGGTAATAGTATCCCTGATCTATATGAAGCTGCGAGCGAAAATTGTTCATCTCTGTAGTTTCCAGGTGGGAATATTCTGATTTGACCTGGTCTAGGAATGTCTGTACTAAACCAATGATCTTTTTACTTTCAAATAAGTTCTGTACAGGAGAATCACAACACTCAGCTGAACGTCGAGACAAGGCATCGTCCAAGATATTCTGAGAACCAGGGATGTATGTAATATAAAAATCATATTGACTAAAAAAGAAAGCCCATCGAGCCTGCCGGCTTTTTTGACACTGAAAGTTTCTCAAGCATTGTAAGTTTCGATGATCTGTCCGTGCCTCAAAAGGTTCTTTCGAGCCCATCAGGAAGTGTCTCCATTCCGTGCACGCTGTCTTCAAGGCGAGTAACTCTCGTTCTAACACCGAATAATTCCGCTCCGAATCGGATGATATGTGTGAAAGGTAGAATACAGGATGCTCTAACCCATCATTATCTTGTTTCTGCAGTACGGCAGCCCCTATGGCACTTTCTGAGGCGTCTGCTGCAACGATGAACTGTTTGGTGGTGTCTGGGTGCTGTAAAATGGGCGCTTGAATGAAGGCTTTCTTTAATTCTTGAAAAGCCAACTCTGCGTCTTGTGTCCAACAAAAACCTTTCCTTAGATTGTCTTTCTTAAGGGTTTGTGTAATATAGCTGGTTCTCTGGGCAAAGTCCGCTATAAATTGTCGATAGAATTTGGCCAATCCCAAAAAACACTGAGTTTCTTTGATGGAAGAGGGGGACGGCCAATCCAGAATAGCTTGAATCTTATCTGAATCCATGGCAACACCTATTTGGTTAATGCAATATCCCAGGTATTTTACCTCTGTTTGGTCAAATTCAAATTTTTCTGGCTTGCAGAATAAATGATGTTGTCTGAGTCTATCTAGGACTTGGAGTACATGCTTAGTGTGTTGTTCTGGGTGGACAGAGAATATTAAAATGTCGTCCAGCTAAACAACCACCGTTTGATGTAGAAGATCGGAAAAAATAGAGTCCATGAATCTTTTAAAGATGGAGGGGGCATTGGTTAGTCCAAAAGGCATTACTCGGTATTCATAAAGACCGAAAGGTGTTCTGAAGGCGGTCTTCCATTCATCACCTTCCTTTATCCTTAAAAGATGGTATGCTCCTCTAAGATCCAACTTGGTGAATCTTTTTGCCCCTCTGACAGCTTCTAAGATGTCCTTAATAAGAGGTAACGGGTATCGATCCTTAGAAGTGATCTTGTTTAATCCTCTAAAATCAATACAGGGACGCAAATCTTTTGTCTTCTTTGGTACAAAGAAGAGAGGAGCCCCTGCAGGTGAGGAGGAAGGGGCAATCAACCCACTCTGTATGTTCTCCTCTAGGTATTCCTTGAGAATCTGCTTCTCAGGTTCTGTTAGAGAGTACATTCGCCCAAAAGGAACCATGGCATTGGGTTCCAAAGGAATGGCACAATCGTATTCTCTATGGGGTGGCAGTTCAGGTCTTTCTGTTTTCTGGAATACATCGGCATATTCTAGATAATGTCTGGGTACTCCTTGTAGAACGTTAATAGAACATCCCACCTTAGGGGGTGCCATTAAGGGACTCTTTGGGGACCAATAGTCTCCTGCTAAGTAACAGTGGTATTGGCAGAAGTGAGAGGATAAAGCAATGGTTCTTGTTTCCCAGTAAATGTAAGGGTTATGCCGAGTTAGCCATGGAATCCCCAGCATCATAACGTGATGTGGTGAAGAAATCAAATCAAAAGAAATGTTTTCTTGATGTTTCCCGAATTGGAGACATAGGGTAGGGGTGGTATACTGTACAGGTCCCGAGGCCAAGAGTGATCCATCCACCGTGTGAACTTGTTCTGGTACTTCCTTTGGTATTTGCAAAATCTGTCTTTCCCTGGCCCAGGTTTCGTCTAGGTAGATACCACTGGCTCCACAGTTCAGCAAGGCCAGTGCCCTTTCTTCACTGCCATCTGTTAAGTGGAGGATAACAGGTAAAAGGAAAAGAGCAGTTCCTTCCTCCCTTGAGGAACAAATGGAAGGTATTTTGAAATATCCCATCCTCACCCTTCTCACTGAGGACGGGAATTGGCGTTTCCCAAAGGCTTGCTGGACGGACGGGACATGTGCGAATTAGATGACCAGCAGCACCACAATACAGGCAAAGTCCTTTCCTTCGTCTGTTTTCCCGCTCACTAGGTGATAATGGCCCTCGTGCCATATCGATTTGCATAGGCTCTTCATCGGTAGCACTCTTAGTTTCAGAACGAGCCTCCTCGGAACGATGAGGAAGGGTGCGGGACGTCACCGGGTGTGATGGTACTCGACTCTTCTTTCTCTCCATCCTTCGCTCATTTAACCGATATTCTATTGTCAGGGTCTGATCCATTAACCCCTTAAGATTCTCTACTCTGGCAGAGTGCACCAGTTCGTCCTTAATGTCCTCTCTGAGACCCCTGCGAAACAGGGTCACCAAAGTACACTCCACCCAGGAAGTCTCAGTTGCCAATTGTCTGAAACGAGTGATGTACTGTAAGACGTCCTGATTTCCTTGTTGAATATCGCAGAGAGCTTCTTCTGCTGAAGACTCAAGTCCAGGACGCTCAAACATCTGCTTAAAGGCAGTGACAGAGCTGGACTAATTAGACAGGCTAGGGTCGTTGCTTGTCACCAAAGAGGTTGCCCATGCCAGGGCTGGGCCAGATAGGGCGCTAATCAAATACCCCACCTTGGTCTTGTCTTGCATAAACTGTGAAGGACGGAATGCAAAATAGACCGTCAAGGCATCCAGGAACTCTCGTAATTTGTTAGGATCCCCGGAGAAGCGAGGCGTAGTGGCGGAGACCATAGGAACATCGGTGGTTCTAGAGGCGAAGGCTTGTCGGACGACTATGTTTTCGGTACGTAGCTGTTGGAGTTCTTGGGCCTGTTGTTGTATCGTAAGGAGCAGGGTTTGGCTTGTTGGTTCTGTACTCATCACGGGATTCTCCATGGTTCCGGACGGCAACTGGAGTTTTGGGCGTTACAATCTGTCACGATTCACCCTGAGCTTACCGTCGATGTTGGAGAGAGGTGGTGAGCGGACCCGGTTCCTGCAAGTCCTGCTCTGGCCGAGGTAGGGGCGACCCCTTCCGGTAGCCACGGGCTGTTTGACAATAGTAAGCCACTACAGTCCATGCCCTCCAGAAGGAGTCCCAGAGGAAAAACCCCAAAAGGGTAAAAAACCTCCAACAGGAACTCCCTGAAACAGATGGAGGACACAAGGAATTAGGACTTAAGATTCAGGAAATTCTGGAAACTGAAGACAGGTCAAGTACAACTGGCGCCACAAGAGGAAACCAGCCGGAGCATGACTACCACCACAGGAGTGTTGCAACGCAATGAGAAGGAAGATAAAGTCCCCTTAAATACCCCTAGACAGGAAGTGGAAAACAGGAAGTAGTAATACCACCATCTTGGTTTGGGAAAAATGTCATAACTTAAAATAGAAAACATGCTCCTGAAAAAGAGAAACAATGCATGCAGGGAAGAGAGGAAGTGAACAGCATGCTGGGAAGGGGAAAAGCATGCATAAAAACTAGTCATGTGCAGGCATATGGCTTTTGGCTGTGTGACAGGTAAGTGGGTGAAAGGAGGGGGTCCCGGGCATCCCAAGTGCGTTATTTATGTCTGTCACGCTGAGCGCGGCAAGGACCGCGACCCGATTCGGGGTCTCCGGTCCTGCTGCGCTTGCCATGGAACTCGCGGCCGGAGAAAAGGGCCGCGGCTGGTGCTGCAACCCTTGAACCGAGCCACGGCTTCCCCCGCGGCCTGCCCGTGGGCCGCCGCGGTCTCCATGAGTTGCGCCGCAGCAGCCCGTGCTTGCGCCCGCGGCGCAACACATTGAGCCATCAACATATAGGAGTACACATTGTAGGAAACACTTTGGCTGATAAAGCTGTCAAGTCTGCAGTAGCCACGTCTTCTGTTGCTGCAATTACTCATTCTCATACGAAATTGGATGATGAGGTGCTGGCTGCTGTGAAAGCTTCGGCTGACGCCAAGGCTTTACCAAAAGCAAATCCAGCAAAATATTCCTACCATCTCAGTGCCCAAAAAGATTGCATTGTAACAATTCCAGGGGTGGGAGATCGAGTAATCCCCAGCTAAACTCAGAGATAACATCTCATTTGGGCAGCACATGAGGGTGTTGCATCTGCCCATACAGGTGTGGCGGCCACTATTTCCCTGCTACAAAAATGCTATTGGTGACCAGGTCTATACAAGCATACCAAACAGTATGACCCTTGCTGTGACATTTGCCAACAAATGAAAGGGTCCACCATCAAACAACCACCACAGACACCTCTCCTAGTGTCCAACAAACCACTACAATGGGTGTACCTGGATCATTGCAGTCCTTTACAACCTAATGGTGCATACAAATATATTGTAGTCATTGTTGACTCATGTTTTAGATTCCTGTGTGTATGGTCACAACGATCAGCAGACACCCAAACTGTTATTAAAGATTTGCAAGTCTTTATTGGGAAATGTGCTGTTGCAGCATTCGACTCGGACTTGGGCCCTGCTTTTGCCTCCAGGGAATTCAGGGACACCATGGGAACAATGGGTGTTCAACTCCATTATCCCCATACCATCCTGAGGGTAATTTGGTTGTGGAGAGGAAGAACTGAGACTTAAAGCAACCCTTAATAGCAAGGGTATTAGGTTCTGGCCGTAGTTGGCTTAATCACCTATATGGGGTCCAGAGAGCATTAAATAATCTGCAGAGAAGGTCCTTGGGAGGACGCACCCCCTTATGAGGTCCTCTTTGGGATACCTATGTCTGTACCAGATCTTGATGGCCCTGGTGTGGTGGTGGCAGAAACACGTTTGACACAAATGAACGTGTTGCTGTTTTGCAGTAAATACAACAATTTCTTAATGAAAACTCATCTGCCTATGCTGCCACCTTGGGAATGAAGGACTTGCTGACAACATCAATAGGCTGGAATCCTAAAGTTGCGGATCTGGCTTGAGAAAGGATTGCTGTTAAAAAGGAGTTTGGCCCATCCTATAGAGCACAAGAACTGTAATTATACCACCGATCCCTGGTTCCAAAGAAAACTGCTTTGTTTCAATAGACAACATCAAATTGCACCATGTGGCCAATCGTGCACAGTAGACCATAAGGATTCCTGCATAGTTCCCTTTCCCCTCTCACTACCCCATGGGAAATACCTCTTCAAGCACTCAACAATGCTTCTGCAAGTACCAATGCTAACATTGTCTCCCAGAGCTTAGGGAGTGAGGAGAATGAGCTTCTGTTAATTTCTTTCACCTTTTCATCATCAAGACATGTCCAAATTGTGTATTTACACTTCTCTAATTCAACACAAATGGATGACATTGTTTATTACGAACCACCAGCATTGGGTCAATCTACCAGTTCTGCACCAGCTCCTGTTATCGCCAAGACTGCTTCTGGCTACTTTGTCGACATAGATGACTTTTCATCAACTTTTTCTGCTTCTGCAATTGCACAAGTATCAATGACACATACACTGTATAACACCTGGGATTTTTTCTTATGGTTGGGATGTTAAAACAGTTGATTCTATGCTTTCTGCGCTTGAATATTACATTGGGGGTCATTACGACCCTGGAGGTCTGAGACCGCCAGGGCTAAAGTGGCGTCCGTACCGCCAACAGGCTGGCGGTACAGAGACCCGTATTTCGACCGCGGCGGTAGCGCCGCGGTCGCACCGCCGGGGCCGGCGGTTTCCCGCCGTTTTAGCCCCGGTGGTGATAATCCGCCAGGGCAGCGCTGCAAGCAGCGCTGCCCTGGGGATTATGACTTCCCTACCGCCAGCCTGTTTCTGGCTGTTTGCACCGCCAGGAAGAGGCTGGCGGTAAGGGGAGTCCTGGGGCCCCTGGGGGCCCTGCACTGCCCATGCCACTGGCATGGGCAGTGCCGGGGCCCCCTAACAGGGCCCCGTGCAGCTTTTCACTGTCTGCATAGTGAAAAGCGCGACGGGTGCAACTGCATTCATCGCACGCCGCAACAACGCCGGCTCCATTAGGAGCCGGCTCCTATGTTGCGGCCGCATCCCCGCTGGGGCGGCGGGCGTAAACTAGGTTTGCGCCCGCCGGCCCAGTGGGGATGTTGTGATGGGTACCGTGGGAGTGCGGCCGCATTGGCGGCCGCATGGAGGTTACAGCTTTGCCGCCCGCCAATGTTGTAATGACCCCCATTGTATTAGAAAGTGAAGATGTTAACATGAACATAGTGAATTATGGGGAAATGTTCTGTTTTCCCCATTACGGACATTACTTTCTGCACTGAGCTGGTGCCCCTAGATCCATTTTAATGGGAGCGTTATTCAATTCCACGAGTGAGGAGTTTCAAAACATGCAGAGAAACGTTTGCATATTTTACTGAGCACAATTCTAAAAATGCAGAATCTAACTATTTTAAATTGCCCCCCTCAAAATTGAGAAATATATTGCTAACTGATATAAAAATTTAGGGCCATATTTATACTTTTTGACGCAAAACTGCGCTAACGCAGTTTTGGGTCAAAAAAATTAGCGCCGGCTAACGCCATTCTGAAGCACCATGCGGGCGCCGCATTTAATCAATGACGTTAGCCGGCGTTAGCCGCCGGCGCTGCCTGGTGTGCGTGAAAAAAAACGACGTACACCAGGCAGCGCCGGCGCAGGGGGGATATGGAGCTTGGGCGCCAAAAAATGGGGCAAGTCAGGCTGAAGAAATTTTTTCGCCTCAACCCGATTTGCGCCATTTTTTTCGACTCCCAACCCCCATAGAAATGACTCCTGTTTTAGCAAAGACAGGAGTCATGCCCCCTTGCCCAATGGCCATGCCCAGGGGACTTCTGTCCCCTGGGCATGGTCATTGGGCATAATGGCATGTAGGGGGGCACAAATCAGGCCCCCCTATGCCACAATTTTTTTTTTTTTAAATACTTACCGGAACTTACCTTAATGTCCCTGGGATGGGTCCCTCCAGCCTTGGGTGTCCTCCTGGGGTGGGCAAGGGTGACAGGGGGTGTCCCCGGGGGCATGGGAGGGCACCTCTGGGCTCCTTCCGAGCCCACAGGTCCCTTAACGCCTGCCTTGTCCAGGCGCTAAACAACGGCGCAAAAGCGGCCGTACGTCATTTTTTTTGACCCGCCCACTCCCAGGCGTGAATTTTGCCCGGGAGTGTAAATACGGCGCACATGCCTCGGAGTCAATTTTTTCGACGGGAACGCCTACCTTGCATATCATTAACGCAAAGTAGGTGACCACGTTAAAAAATTACGCAAACTCCATGGACTTTGGCGCTAGACGCGTCTAACGCCAAAGTATAAATATGGAGTTAGTTTTGCGTCGGAATTGCGTAAAAAAAAACTACTCAATTCCGGCGCAACCAGAGTATAAATATGCCCCTTATTGTTTAGATTCCTTTCTTTTCTGGCTTGCTAGTGAAGGCTATGAGTTTTGGAAAAACAAGATTGATTTAAAAAGTGTATGGGGAACAAAAGATTAGCAAATACAGGGTAGGGAAGATTTATTTAGGGCATGCTTAATTCCTGTGCAGAAGATATATTTGAATGAAACTGCCTAGCACACAACTTGCCTGGGGTAACAAAGATAAAAGAACTAAGGCCCTGATTTATACTTTTTGACGCAAACCTGCGCTAATGCAGGTTTGCATCAAAACGTATACCGCTGGCTACCGCCATTCCTAGATGCCAGCTGGGCATCATATTTAAGGATTGATGTTAGCAGGCGCTAAAGCCCGGTTAGCGTCAAAATAAATGACGCTAACCGGGTAGGGGAGGTGTAGGGGAGACTGGAGGTTGTGCATCAAAGAATGGTGCTAGTCAGGTTAGGATCAAAAAAATTGACTCTAACCTGACTAATGTCATTTTTTGACGCACAACCCCCCTGGACATGACTCCTTTCTTAGCAAAGACAGGAGTCATGCTCCCCGGCCAATGGCCATGCCCATTGGGCACAGTGCCATGTAGGGGTGCCCAAGTTAGGCCCCCCTATGGCACTTTGGAAAAAAAATGAAAAACTTACCTGGACTTACCTTGGATGGGTCCCCCCATCCTTGGGTGTCCTCTAAGTGTGGGTTGGGGTGGCTGGGGGTGTCCCTGGGTGCAGGGAAGGGCACCTGTGGACAGTTTCCATGGTCTCCAACCTTGGAAATGAGTCCACAGGTCCCCTAACACCTGTCCTGACCCAGGCTTTAAATAATGGCGCTAAACAAGCTTAGCGCCATTATTTAAGGCCCTCCTCCTCCCGTGTGTTATTTTTGCACAGGAAGATAAATAAGGCACAAAGGCCTTAGAGTATTTTTTGCCCAGGAATGGCTACCTAGCATCTCATTGATGTAAGGTAGGTTTCCACGGTAAAAAAATGACGTTAACTCCAATATTTTGACGCTAGATGTGTCTAGCGCCAAAATATAAATATGGAGTTAAGTTTGAGTCGGATTTGCATAAAAAAACAATGCAAATCCGGCGCAAACAGAGTATAAATATGCCCCCAAATTTGCCCAGTCTCCCCACACCTCCTAAATTTAACAATTGCCAAACATTTTTAAATGTCATTGAAGAACAGCTCACTACTTGGGTTCAGAATGGTACCTGTAATTCCTTACTTTCATGTCCTGTTGGGTGGTTATTGGGGCCAGTGGACACAAATCATTATCAGGCACATTTTGTTAATTTCTCAGAGGGGGTAAGAGCAAGCCGACATCGAAACTCAGCACTCGGGTCTCATAACAACATGCAGTGAGGGTAAGCTTTGCCAACAATGGCAACATTCCTCCACATTAGCAGCTGTAAAAGAACACCTTGGTCTCCTTTTAGAGGGAGTTGACAAGATTTCTTGCTAGGTCCTAGAAAGCCATGCTCCAGATGTTTTCTGTATGCCATATATAATGAGATGTGGAAGCTGGAATTAAAGGATGATATCATGGCACTCTTAATGTCAGTACAGGCTGGAGAGCGGGCACTGGGCTCATGGCTGGAGGCTAACATTGTTATATTTTTTAAAAAAGAGAAGAACCCACTTTTACCAGGCTCCTACCGACCTATCTCATTGATAAACGCAGATGCCAAATGGTATGCCAAAATCCTTGCGGTTAGGCTTAGCCGAGTTATTGGTGGGCTTGTTTCCCCCTAGCAACATGGGTTTATTCCCGGGCGGGGGACCGCCGATCATGTTAGGCGTGTTATCACCATGTTAGACGCATCTCAGGCTATGGCGGCCCCTATGGCATTAATATTATTAGATGCCGAAAAGGCTTTTGACCGGGTCAATTGGAAATACTTATGGACAGTGCTCAGTAAAGTTAATATAGGGGCTGGGTTTATTAAGGCTATACAAGGTTTATATCAGAAACCCCTTGCTCGAATTCAATTAGCCGGGGCAATTTCAGAACCCTTCTATATTACAAGAGGAACTAGGCAGGGGTGCCCCTGCTCCCCTTTATTGTTTGCACTCTATATAGACCCCTTGATTCAGAAGTTATTGCAAAATACATTGATCTCGCCTATGGTAATGGCGGAGGGAAGGTTTAAAATGTTGGCATATGCTGATGACATAGCTGTCACTACTCCTGAACCAGGGAAGACGATCGAACAAATAGAGAAACTAGCTGCGGAGTTTGGACAAATCTCAGGCTATGCATTAAATAGGAGTAAATGCCAAATATTGGGCAATGAGTGGGCCATTATTGAAGACAACAGGAGGGCTAATCAAGTGACCTATCTAGGTGTCAGATTGTCGGTTAATTTGGACTTGATAGTAGAGAGCAATCTGGCTCCTGTCTTAGCTAAAACCAGAAAAGAGTTGCATCATATGAACAATCTGCATTTAACAATTATTGGTAGATGCAATCTTATTAAAATGATTTTTTTACCTAGGGTCCTATATTTTTTCCCTACTATCCCGCTGGAATTTAACAAAGAATGGTTTAAGCATATGGAGAGTTTAGCGACTAGTTTTATCTGGTCTTTTAAAAAAGTACGGCGGGCATATAAGTATTTAGTGCTACCCAGAGAGAGGGGGGGGTGGGCGGCCCCTCATTTTCTTTTTTATTACTGGGCATCTGCACTGCAATATATCCAACCATTAATTATTCGACAGGCTGATAATCGAGATTTTGGCGAAATTTGTCCTACTATATATAATATGATTTGGGGAAGTCATGCCAATGCAGCTTTCTTGAGAACAGTGGAGCCTAGTTACTTTAAAAAAGTTAAGTTCAAGACTGTCTGGGCTGCATTTAAGGTCTGGACCAATGTTAAAAAAAAAATTGGAATCGGTCGGATCAATTTTTACACCCCAATTTTGAATTCGTCTGTACTTCCTGACATTTTTAAGGATGAATACTGTACCAGATGGGCACAGCTTGGTGTTCGGTGTATTGGTGATTTCTATGGGAGTACTCACCTTAAATCTTTTGAAGAACTGACAAGTGAATTGTCATTAAACACCAAGGATTTTTTTAAATATTTGCAAATTAGACATTTTTTGGGGGTAAATTTTAGATCAGCATCTGGCCAGGTGGGGGATAGAATCCCAGTTATGGAGGTTCTTCATAATTCCACTAGATGGCGGGTTTGCTCGCTTTATCCGCTCTTCTTGAACTTAATGCCAGATGACTTGAGTAAACAGGCGGAGAGGTGGGCTCGGAATATTGGAGCTACTGAAGTGGCAGTTCGTATTTCCTTAGATATGGCACTGCGCTTTATATTATCTGCTGGGCCACAAGCCCAACATTATAAAACTATTTTTCACTTATATTATACTCCCGCTAAGCTATTTAATTGGGGCAGCTCAAGGGGGGTGGTGTGACCCAGATGTAAGAGTGTATCGGCCGACCTGGTACATATGTTTTTTAAGTGCAGTAGGCTAAATGAATTTTTTTACTGATATGGCTAACTTTTTAACTAGGCTAACCCTTCGGGAGGTGGTAATTTCACCGCAATTGGTATTACTTGGAACTGATGGAGTGGTATCCCCAGAATATTCACAGAGGTTTTTGTTTCTAGCAATGTCTGTGGCCCGCTGCTGTATTTCATCTGATTGGTTGGAGTCAACTCCACCAACTTTTAACCATTGGCTGGCTCGGATGTGTTCATTTATTTATTTAGAGATGGGCGCTTATGCGTGTAAGGGCCGCGGGCGTAGACGGTTGGGTGAAGCTATCTGGGCCCCGTTTGCACAGTGGCTAGGTAATAACTGAATCAGGCTTGTAGGGGATCTATTCATTTATTTAATTATGCTCAACTTTGGCACTTTATTTGTATTCTAATGGTCATGAACAGGTTATTTCATACGCCCCCTCTCAGTGGTCTTGATATCTGCTGTAGATTGATGAAATGAATTTATGTAATGATGTGTATTTATTTAATGTATTCAATGTATTTATTCAGCCTTCTTCCTGCTTTTGTATTTGTACACTGTGCATCCTCAATAAAAATAAAAAATAAAAAATAAAAAAAAAAGAGATGTAGAAGCTTTTGCAGATGGAAGCTGCTGCACGTTTATGGCAGATTGACACAGAAAACATGGAAAAGGCTTTAGCCGTTGTTGTTAATGGTATAAATACCATGTCCAACCGCATCTATACCCTAAATAACATTGGGGGTCATTACGACCTCGGCGGTCTTTTTTCAAGACCGCCGAGGGACCGCCGTGCGGAAGACCCCCTGTGCAGGTGGTTTGCCACTCGGCCTATTATGACCATTGGCATCTCTCCGTCCCTTTACGGACGGAGAGCTGCCAACAGCCATACTGGCGGGAGGCGGGGAAGTGGAGGTTGCTCCACCGCCACGCCAACAGAACACCGCCCAGCGAATCACGTCCTGTGATTCGCCGTGGCGGTGTTCTGTTGGTGGTGTGGTGTCGGCGGAGCTGCCCCATGGCTCTTGTCCCCTCCTGGAGGATCGACGGAACAGGTAAGTCGATCGTCCGTTAGGGGAGGGGGGTGGGGGGGTGTTGGGTGTTGTGTGCGTGCATGGGGGTGTGCGTGTGTGTATGTAGAGGGGGTGTGTGAGTGCGTGTATGCTTGCGGGGGTGTTGTGTGTATGGGAATGAGTGCGTGTATGTCTGTGGGTATGTCTGTATGGATGTGTGCGTGTATGTTTGAATAAGGGTGTGCGTGTCTGACTGTGTGTGTGGATGTTGGCATGTATGTCGGTGTGTGTGCGTGTGTGTGTTGGTGGTGCCTGCATGCGTGTCGTGTGTGTGTGAGTTATGTGCTGGTGGGGAGGGGTGCCCTGCCACCTTTGGGGGGTGGCAGGGGTGGTGGGGGGTGTAGGGGAGGGAGTTGGGGTGGGGGTGGGGGTGGGGGGTGGGTGAGACCCCTATCACTGCCAGGGAAGGAATTCCCTTGCATTGATAGTGCTTACCGCCATGGATTTCATGGCAGTTCAAACCGCTGGAAATCCACGGTGGTAAGCCAGGTCCAAATACCGCGGGCGGTATATTGACGGCCGCCGGGCTGGAGACCGATGTCTCCAGCCCGGCGGTCGTCTCTGCCCTGGCGGGCGGAACGGAGAACCGGCGGATGACCATGGCGGTAACCACCATGGTCATAATTACCCAAGGTAAGACCGCCGGTTCTCCGCCATCCGCCAGGGTCGTAATGACCCCCGTTGTGTCTTCTGCAATAGATATTCAGAATGATATCCTTTTTACATCATGGACAAAGTCGACTGAGGTCCATTATGCAGTTAGGTTGGACATTACAGGTTCTTAAAACTGGCTGGGTGCCCTGGCATCATGTTAACTCTACTGAGTTATTTGCCACATTTAACTTGACCAGGCAACAGCAACTAATGGCTAAGGAAGAAGTGAGTTACATCATGCTTAATACTGAGAAATTGGAAAATTCACCTTTTACTGTAGTAGAAATTCCCTCAGCAGTATGGCTCATACATGGAGTAATAAATCTGCCCATTTCAACCTTTCAGTTTACGGACTGCTTAAAATATTTTGCAGCTGGCAGATTTGAGTGGTTAGGGGACAGTTATATCCATGAGATGTGGGAATTGCCTTTTGATTACAAATATCTGGATGGCGAAACAGATGTCTTTATTAGAGGAAGCAAATGTGAGATTACTGTTAGTCATTCTATGATTTTTAAGCAGGTGTCCCTGCACGGCACTTGCAAAGAGGTCATATCAAATTTAGCCTGCTATCTGAAGGGTTCTCCTGTCTCTTTGATTTACAATGGATATTATTTTATGCTGAATGAACAAAGCTACTGTGGAATGAACCTGCAATTGCCTATGTAATTTCAGTTTCCCAAATTGTAACTTGTTGTAGCTATGTGTTGTTTTCCCCCTCACAAGAGATAAAAGTAGCAGAATTGTGGACGCACATTGCTACTTCCAATGTACATTTAACAAGCTTAGCTGACTAAAAGCACTATTGTTTCAAAAACATGGGGCTCTGACATCAGCCAGAGAGACCTATGACCTGCATCTAGCAAGGTCATCAGGTGAGATACAGTCCCTATTAAATACCAACTTCCCCAAATACTTTTGAGAATTGGTGAGCAGGATTTTTAATGTATCTAACAATGTAGGGATTGTATACTTTGTTAAGGATGTTTGTCTGGACTTGTCAGCATGTTCCAGACAGTATTTGGACCCTCATTACGAGTTTGGCAGTCTTTTGACAAGACTGCTGAGGTTGCGGGTGCCAAAATACCGCTAGTGTTAGCAGTATCCCGTCTCCCATATTATGAGTCACACATAGCACACAGCCAAAAGACAGCCACAAACCCAAGACCACCAGGATGACCGAGGGCAAGAGATAGTCGGTCCCACCACCAGCACTGCTAAGTTGACCACATTCCGCCCTCCACATTACAGCCCACAAATCAGCACAGCGGTCATTGCATGGTGGAAAACCATTGGTGTGTGAACCGCTGTGGTAAAAAACTCACATCAGCCAGAATACCACACCACATTGGACAGTTCAAATATCCCATACCTGACACACATTCACACACCAGACACACCTACACACACCACTATAAAACAGACAACCACACAACCCACAAACCTTTGCAACTCAAACGACAATCACAGACAGCGAGGAACCAACATCATACGATTTTGCACTTGTACACCATAGGCACATTTATA
Organism: Pleurodeles waltl; assembly: GCF_031143425.1. Lineage (NCBI taxonomy): Eukaryota > Metazoa > Chordata > Amphibia > Caudata > Salamandridae > Pleurodeles > Pleurodeles waltl. The sequence goes on from NC_090442.1 coordinate 380,952,111, forward strand.
CATCTCATCAAGCACACACCACACAACTGCATGAATAACACTATACACATATCGACACAGCACACAAACATCACAAAACAACCAGCACACACAACCAAGCACCCCCCACCACATCAAGCACCTTACAAGCACCTTACACTGCACCCTTGCACACAACCCCCTCCCCATTTACAACACAACCACCATGTCTGTCTAAATCACCCAAACTTCACAGACGAAGAGTTGAGCCTCACGGTAGATGAAATTGTCAGGGTAAAGCCACAACTGTTAGGAGCACTGGTGCGGCAAACATCGATTACCAGGAAAAGAGTTATGGTAGAGGATCGTCGACAGGGTCAACTCAGTGGGCAAACATTCACACACGAGGGAGAACATCAGGAAGAGGTGGAACAACCTACAGGGGAAGGTGCATTCCATGGCGATGGGCTCCAACCTCCACCCCCAGAATTCGCATCGTGGGAGGAGAAGGTCTTGGCCATCCTGCATCCTGAAGGCCTGACTGGAATAACCAGGGGACTGGACTCTGGTAAGTCAACAACATTCCCCTTGCACCAAGTACTCCTGTCCAGCATGCATACCTACCACCCATCAGTCCCCAAGTCACCCTATCTCCAACTCCACTGCCCACCCAATCACCAAATACCCCTCCCCTGCATGCCACACCACCACCCAGTCACTATTCCTACACAGTCCCTGCCCAGTGCACAGCTACCACAACAAAGAACCCTCACTACAACTCACACAATGCACATGCCCATCCATGTGACAACCTGAAATGTCCATGTCACAGTGCAACACCTGCATGGCTAACTATTGGACCCGCTACACATACTGCATGCTACGACTGAGGAACACTACATGGCAATGGCAGAAATGCAATCTTGATTCCTCAATTCAGAACGGAACATGGTACCCATATCTGTACCCATATCTGTTTCCATGACCCACAAACTACATCAACAGTGTTGCATCTGTCATTGCCATAACTGGGATACAAGTTACACCACAGTATGCATCACACAATGACAATACCAATCACACCTCTGCTCTGTAACTCTCTCTCACTCCATCCACAGCTACCTCTGCCACTGCCACCATGCAGGCGATACCTGAGCACTCCCCAGGAGGAAGGTCCCAGTGAGGACTACGCCCCTGGATGTCTGGACAGTCATTACTTACCTGGCCCATCTGGGACTACTGGTCAGTCCTACCAGCCTCACCCTGCCCACATCAGAGCCCACCCTGTGGCATCAACAGCACAGCCAAACTCTTGTCCCTAGACCTGTGTCCCAAGGACTGTTCAATCAGCAGTGTGCCACACAGTACAGGGACCAGAGTTGACCCATCACACATTGCCATTGCTCGCTAGCACACAGCTGATATGAGTTAACAAAAGACAAGGACAACTTTTAGGAAAGGCCAGTGTACATGGATGGCAATGGGAACAGTCAGGATAAGGAGTGATAGACACTACCCAATATATAGTTGTCAAAACATCTGCATTGGAGTTTTTAGGACTGAGAACCACCACAAGCCTTACATAGGAGATGTCAACCTACCAACCCTCATTGTCAAAACATGTCAGACTTGGGATGAATAAGACAGCTCCTGATGGGAAATCTGTGATCCACCACAGGCCACATAGAGGGATAGATACACTGAACACCTCCAGTGATGTAGCTGACCATGAGAAGCAATTTCAGAAGGCAGATAGGAAATCAGAGTCTTGACAATACATATTATACATACCTGAATGCCACTGGAAGTATTGGTTGATCAGCTCAGTCCTAGAGTCAGCTGCACCTTCATCATCAGCCTCATCATCACTTTGTATGTCACCATCATCAGCCACTGGTCCATCTGCCCTCTCTCCATCATCGAGTAATGGTGTGTGATGTCTCCAGATATGTGGAGGCACCTGAATCTAGACTTCAGTAGCCCAAAACACACCTCGTCCAGATGCGGGTCTCTTTGAAATATTGTTCCCCATCCTTGTAGATTATCTCAATTGTGTCAACAGCCAGGGAAGGTTAGAGTAGCAGAGTCACCAGTGTGCACAAAGGTAGGACCTGTCACTATTCCGGTAGAGACACAGGGCAGAATGGGATGACATGACATCCCAGTTGCACACATAACATTGCATACATACCAATTAGCCAGGCACTCTCTCTCTGTAATTGTGCCATCATGTGTGGGACATTGCTGTTTCTCTGAATATAGGAGTCATGCACAGGTCCAGGGAACTTGGCCGTAACTTGGGAGATATATTGGTCAGCGAGACACACCACCTGGTCATTGATGGAGTAAAAGATTTTCCTGTTCCTGTACACGGGTTCATTGGCCCTGGGAGTAACCAAAACAATGTGGGTGCAATCTATGCGCCCTCTCACATGAGGGATGTGACCAATACCGTAGAAGTCATCCTTTACAGAGGGCAAATCCGCACGTTGGGGGAACCTAATGTAGCTGTCCAGGTGTTTTAGAAAAGCACACCGTATATCCTTCAACACAAGACTGAACTTAGGCTGTGACATCCCTGTTGCCAATCTGTAAGGAGCCTGAGGCAAGGAAGTTTAGCACTGACAAAACCTGTACTGTGTGAGGGATGGCATACGGATTATGTATGGCAGCCAGTAGATCTGGCTCCAACTGATTACACAGTTCCATGATGGTCTGATGATTCAGACGATAGGTGTGTATGATGTGCTTCTCCCCCAGGGTAGCAAGGTTGACTGGGGTCAGTACACCGGGGTATGTCTCATTCTTGCCATTGCACAGTATCTATGACATTGTGAGGAAAATCTACAAATTGATGTCCACTATCACATGCTAGCTAACACTAAACTTGTAGCACACAAAAAAACACTGTAGACATGACGCTAAAGTTTACACATTCCATGTAGGGCATGTTGATGGACTGTGTATGCTATCCGACCTGGTCATTGCAGCCCCGGACCAACGGCATGTCACACACAAACCATGTGTTATGTTCCATGTTACAGCAGCCTTTTTCCGTAGATGGAACATGTATGTACCAATGTCAGTAACACATATGGTTACCCCACCAATGAGGCAGCAAGTAGCTGTACATCTACTGGAATTGACAGCCGCACATCTTACTCCATTGTGCCCTTAATGGCACATGTATGGGCCCAGCCATGATGGCAAAACATGGGCCAACTCTGCATGATGAACAAAAGGCTCATATGATGCACTTATTTTCGCTCTACAAGCCATGAAATGTGTCTAAAATGGAAACCGCCTGTCCTGCATGCACAGGACAAATGGAAATGACCTAATTCCACCAGTGTATGTCGTCATGGTGATAGGCGGTTGCAAACCGCTGGGCAACTCATCATTGGACAACATTATTGCCAATGGGAGACTGGGGCCAATGATGATCACCACTGGCGGTGACGGTCATGTATGCGGCAGCCATGACCGCCATTTTCTGCTGCTTAGCTTACTTGAGTCCTGACACTGGTGCAAGCTAGACCTCCACTACGTGAGCTGCTGTGTACTGTCTCTGGGAGCCATCATGCCACGTCCTGCAGGTGATAGGGCCCCAGCCTTCATTTAGAAGTATTTGGAGAAACTTGTGGGCGGGGTCCTACCCCTGTATGGACAGCTGTATGAGGCACCAGAGGAGCAGGTGATCCCAATTCCATTGTCCTGTGTGATAGAGGTGTGAGTGAGGCTGTAAGGTGTTGCCACACCACACAGGGAGTGGATGCATGCAGGAGGCATGGAGTAAATGCGTTTGTGGCATGAAGACAAGTTAGTGTGGGCATGTGATGTATATGATGTGTGTAGTCTACTGCTGCTGATGTGGTGCCACTCTGCATGACATTTTCCTTCTATCTGTGTCACCCATGCAGGTCAGCGTTCTTCAGAAGAAGGGGATCTGGCGTGCCATCGCTAAGCAAGAGAGGACCCTGGGAGTCCATATCTGGTGGAGCACCTACTGCAGAAAGCGGTGGGAGGACCTGAGACCCTGTACCCGGATGACCCCAGAGCCCCAGCTGGGTTCGTTATTCCAATGAGGGATGGGTGGCCGTTGGACCCTGACTCGCCTAATGGCCCACCTTTTGGTGGTGGCGTTTCCTGAGGTGGATGGGCACTTGAGGGCAGCACAGCAGCCACAAGAGGGTAAATACAGGCTCTCACCTGCACATGACAGGCCTTGTTGGGGATTGGGTGGCTTACTTGTGGGCAGATGTGCATGTGATCAGTGTTTGATGCACATCGACAATGTTTATCAGTCACCCTGGTAGGCTCTGAATCGATCATGTGTGACAATACAATGCTGTCAGTGTATATCCAATTGACATATTTGTTGGTTGCGTGAGTGTGGACACCCTACGCATTGTGTCAGACCAGCTTCTTCCATCTGCATCAGTGGACCTGAGGAATAAGTGCTATCTCATCAGTATTTGTCTCCCACAATGACTGAGGTAATCTCTATTGTACAGTAGCTGGCATGGAATGATTCTGGGGGTGGCTTCAGGGGACCACAACATGTAGGGCCTCAAAGGGGCATAATTTTGGCCATGGTAGCTTACCATGTTGACATATGTTGCATATGTTGACTTGAGAGTGTAGGGTATGTGCAGGGAAACAACCATGGCATTCTGCTACATGTGACTCTATCACAGCAAAATGTGTTTTTGAAGCTATCATTCTGTGGACTTGCCTTTTCAACAGTGGTACGGTACTAGATGTGGTAGGGCCCCTGGGAGGTCCCTGAAGTCTAATCATAATGTTTACATGTCATGCATGACATCGCCCTGGCAATTACAATGCTGCTATGCAGTGTTTCAGCCTTGACCAATTCACAAAGTCAAAATGTTCCCACATTAGCAGTTTTGTGACCATTGCATCTTGAATTACCCAATGTGTACTTGCAGAAATTAAGTGTTGTTGTAATGACATAGCCTGCCATAATATCATTGAGGAGATGTACATGTTGATCTGTGTAAATGTAGAAAGGTATTGATCCTTTTGCACCCTTTCTTTCTCTCTCCCTCCCTCTACTCCTCTGTCTTTGTGTGCATCAGCATCATCAGATGAAGGAGAAGGGGCACCGACAAGTGGGGAAGCAACAGCAAACGGGACCCAGAAGGCTGATACCACCAGAGCTGAGGGGACCAGTCGGAGAGAGGGTGTGGGGAGTGCCATGAGGGAGATTGGATTATCTCTATCATCTTCGGATTCCTCCTCCGATGGATGCTCCTTGGTGGTGGCCGACCCATCTGGAACCAGCCCTGCACCATCTTTGTAGGCCACCCCTTTACCAGCACCTCCCCCTGTAGCTCCCCACCCAGTTGCCCCTGCCTGCTCACCCAGGAGCGTGGGCATCTCCTTCGCCACAGGCACCTCTGCCCCGCCTCAGTCAGCCCTGCTGCCGTCAGTGAGGAGGCTATTGACCTCTTGAGATAAAAAAATTTGCGTCAGTTAACCATCGTGAATGCCACCCAGGGACTGGCAGCTCAGGTGAGCAGAGTTATGCCTACCTGAAAGATGTTCATGGTGTCCTGTCTGGCGTGCAGAGATCCTTTCAGGTTCTGGCCTCCTCACTTTTGGCATCCAGTGTCCCTTTGTCTTCCGTCCCTCCTCCAGCTACCTTTTCCCAATCCCCTATCCCTCTCCCCACACCCATCCAGAGCACACAGTTAGACCGCCATTTATCCACATCAACAGACACGGTTTGCAGTGACAAAACAAGCACCACAAGACCCACCACTAGCATGCACACAGACAACACCCACCTGCACAAACAACAACATCCACTCCCTACACTGAACCCCACACCACCCCCTCCTTCACAGACACTACACCCCTCACATCTGCTGGCATGACATCAACACTCCCTGATCCAGCAACAAGTCCCATCATACCCACAGTTGCCATGCTTCCAGACCTGCATACATCCATCCCATTCACCAAATGCTCACTAACCACAACTACCAACACCCCCACATGCAGCACATCCACCTTACCTGCAGGCACCACCCCCTTGATGCCCATGCCATGTGGAGGCCACTTTGCAGTCAGGAGTCAAGTTGGGACAATGACAAATGCCATATGTGCCTGAGGCACTTGGACATTTTGGACTGGCCAGTTGGCTTATTTTATAAATTGTATTGCAGAGTTTTATTTCTGCTTGATATCTATGGGCAAACTGCATGTTGGTTTCAATGGTGACATAGTTGTCCTTCCTTTCCTTTAACATGGATGTGTTGTATTTGTGTGATTTGGTTTGTGCGTGTTATGTGTATGTGATGTGATTGTGTTGCAGCATGAGTTGTGTAGCTAACGTTTGCATTCTACTTGGTGTGATGTGTTGCAATGGTGTTGTGTGGTATTTTGTGGTAGTTGTGTGTGCGTTCATGTGTGTGGTGATGGATATGTCATGTGCGTTGTGTGTTGTGTGGACGTGGTATGACATCAGACACGTTGTATGGCATTGTTTTGGTATTGAATGGTTGTGTGCGGTTGTTACGTGTTGCTGTCATTATGTGTTGTCATATGTACAGTGTTATACCTTGCCAATGCGTTTGTGTGGTTGCGGTGGTATTATCATTGTGCTACTCGGTGGTGTTGTGTATGATTGTGTTAGACAGTGGCGGTGATATGTGTGTGTGGGGTGGTGTGTGTATGGCACATATTTGTTGGCCATGGTATGTGTAGTTTGTGTGTGCATGTTGGTGTGTGTATGAGTGTGTTGTTACAGGTGTTTGTGTGTGTGTGGCAGTCGCTAGCGGTTCTGGCTGCATGTGTTGTGTCTGCGTGTGTACTAATGGCCTGCCCTCCAATGTGTGCTAGGTGGGGGTACTTACGGTTGATGTCTTTGTCGCTCGTTCTGTAGTTGTAGTGCAATCAGGAGCAGGGGGAAGATTACAAGTTCAGGTTCTCTGGTGGCTCCGGATGTGTCTCTGTTCCTGAAGGTCACTTTATCCTTTTATACTGTTTCTGTCAGGCTTTTTGTGGTGGTCCGACCGCTCCGGAAATCCTGGCAGTGTCCAATTTAGTAATATGCTTTGTGGTAATATGGCCAGCGCCGGACTGGAGATGCCTGCCACCATCCGTGGTGGTCCATCCACACTGGTGGTAATGGTGTATTGGATGTGTTCCTGGTGTCGGTTAGGATCACCACAATGGTCATAATATGGTGATCTTCAGACCACCAAACTCGTAATGAGGCCCTTGGTGTCATTCCTTCAGCCATTTATTCATAACTTTGGCATTGATTGGCAGTATTGTGCTGCTGCTATTTTTGAAACACAATGGCTGTCCATCTCAACAAAGCGGACTGCTGGAGCTACCACCAGCCCTGGTGTGTTGTGATTGCACGATGGAGTGCTTCGGAGCTTCTTTGCTGGAAGAACTGAAGTTGAATTGGTCACTGACATTCTGTCGGTTCTGACTTGTGTGCAACCTATTTTCCATTGCATATGGTGCTTCTTCGAGTGTGCACCAAAAGTGTGTCTTGCTGTAGAGCCTGTACCTTTTTTGACACAGATCTGTTAATGTTCTCGATGACGGATCATTCATGGACATGCCCATTGAGGCTGTGGTTGATAAATGAGGTATCTTATGAGCCGCCGCTTGTAGATTTGCTGGCTCCATCAACATCAGGTGCAATGAGGGATGTTGTCTCCTCATCTGGGGCTGAGACTTCTATACACAATTGCTTCATGGATCCTTCAACTAATATGCTTATCAACTTATCACCTGCAGAAGTGGAGTCTTTCCTTGCCTCCATCTACATTGCTGACATCAAAGGTTTTCTGCAGGATCACAATTATTGTTGACATTCCACCATTGCCATTTTTTTCAAAATCCCAAACGTGCTTCCAAGTTGTCCTTTTCACTTCGGTTTGCCTGTTGGCCTGCCTAGCTTATCAACTTCAACATTTTATCTCTTTTATGTATACTTTCCGGCAATGGGGAGGGTGTTGTGGGTTCATTTAAGTACCTTGCTCAGGCACATATCTTTTATCTTAGCTTAGGCCTGTGACCCGTGCCCTTTTACCTAGATAATATGCTCTATTCTCATTTATTAATTTTAGAATAGCTTGCTTTTCAGTGGGGATGTTTTATTTTTCCTAATCAGCTGCTATTCTGTGAGAGCGTTGTTATTATTACTATGCACAACATTTCCTGACACAAGGTTGACAAGGAACAGTATGAGACAAACACAGAATAATGCTTGGTATTGCCCCCACAAGAGCACGCACACAGGCTAGCACTTAGGCACATAACCATGTCAGGGCTATTTCTTAGAATACAAACATGCTTTTCTGTAAAACACCATGTAGGGCAAGAGGGGGTTGAGAGGGTCCTTACAACCAGGATTTCCATTTCTGCTGCATGTCATTTTCAGCAAGACCTCAGCCTTGTCTCTGCATGCCAGGTAAGGAGACGAAGGGGAGACCTTCCTTCTAATGTAATTGGGATGGGTGCTCCTCTCACAGATTGAGTATGGACAGATTGGGCTATCACCACTGTGCTCTTGCTAGAAGCTAGACGTTAGGTAGGAATTCTAAGTACATGTTTATTGCAATATGTAGTGATCTTCTTCTCAATAACCATCACAATCCTAATTTTGTTGTGTCTCATGATCCAAATGATTGCTGCTCATATATCTTATCATAGATTGCAGTATTTACAATAAATATACTGAAAACCACCCTGCATCTTTTTATACCCTGTGTGTGTGTTTGCTAATGAGCGAAAGGGGTGAGATCTGTTCAACGCAACTTTCCTGAGAGGTCACTAAAGTGCCATGCAATAGGCTGCCATAAGTCACCTTTCCTTCTTGGGTTGGGTGAGGGGCTGCTAGCAATCCGGTAGGGTTGGGCCGGCAGCCTTCAAATGGTGTGGGAGTGACTCAGTCACCCACAAGCAGTAGTCACCTGCCCTGAATGCAGCAGTCTATTTCGAAAAATGAGAGTCCTAAGACAACGTCTCCTAGAAAGAACAAATTATGCTTCATGGAGATTTTCCAGGCTTTTTCTGTCTAAACTTGGTGAAAAAGTGAGATTGCTTTTATTTGTTAAACCTGTATAAAAATGTTGGTAATGTTTTTAATTATTTTTGTAGAAAGGAGAATGCAAGTACGTTCCTTCGGTTTTAAATTTGGTTAACAAGTTATCATGTTGGTTTTGTCAGGATAGTTACATTACTATGTTGAATATTGTTTTCTGATGAGAAAGCTGGCCTCGTATTGTTGTTCCTGGTATTTTACGAAGAATTAAAACAAACTAATGTATGGTTCCATTTTAAATTTAATATGCCTGTGTTTGTTTGAGGACATAGACACTGGTTATGACATTTTGCTTTACCTGTTGATTTAAAATTGCCAAAAATCTCTCTAAAATCCTACACTTTGATGGAAAAGATATTAAAATGGTCAGTGCAAGTGGTAAAGAAATCTCTGAATCTATTACCTTGTGGTATGTCTTAATGCAATCCTTAATTTGGAATTCATTGTCTGGAGAGTTACCAAAGTTATTTGTTGGAAAAATGTGAAGAAAGCTATTTGGAATGTTTGGCTTTGAAGCTTTTTTAAACCAGTTGAGAAATTAAAAGTTACAACCTCATATTAGTAAATGTACATGGAAAAATTATTGCTTTTTAAAAAAATGTATAGGAAATGATTTACTAAAAAAATAATCCTTCTGAGTGGGTAGGCTGTGTTTTGATGAGAAGGAAAAATATATGTATTTTGAAAGTTGTTTTAATAATTTGTACAATTATAAAACATTATTTTACAACTACATTTGTCACCAGATTATTGTCCTTTTTCATCTTCTGTTTATCTTTGTGGGAGTCGGAATGAACATTTGTACAAATCAGTGTCCAGCAGCTTCCCCTAGTTGACTAAGAGTGGAGATTAAATAATAAATGTTCCCCCTTCAGTGTACGGCGCCTTCCCCTTGTTGGCTTTGATTGGAGTTAGATTAGAAAACCTGCTCCCTTCAGTGTCCAGTACCTTCCCTTAGGGAGATCTGATTTGAGTTAGAATAGATAATATTTTTTTTTTAAATAACTGTAATTTTATTTAATGTATTAATACTTAAATGTTTTTTTAAATTTAGTAAATAATGCTAAGGAATGCATTATTTAGTTCTACATTTAAAATCAATATATACAATTAATTTAGCTTAATATTTAACATAATATAAACATATTTTCACAACCATTTTCATGTTTAATAAACTTTTCATTTTTCCCTATTTTTTACCATATTGAGATCTCCACAACCGCGGTGGCGATCTCCCCATGGATGGAAAAGTGTAGGGACATTTTCCATATACTTTACCATTATGTTTTACCGGTTAAATAGGTCCCCTTCAGAAATCATGTCAGCTGTCCACAAGGGAACACTGCCTGGTCCCGCTGATGTGTTGCCAAAAGGGCAACTTTTTTTTAAAGCAGGACCTGCCCCTTTGTTAGAAATATTTTCTGTTAGTGAATGCAAATGCACGGATAGGGCTCTGCTGTTCCTTGCCGGCATCCATCCATGCATTTGCAGCCATTTGCAGGTGGTTGCAAATTGTGACTTGCTTGATTAATATTCATTATGCAGGTCATTCTGTAATTCCTTGTGAATACAGGAGGAGCAATGTGGCTTATTACTATATAAATTTCACAACAAATGTCATTCCCATTAAAAAAACAATCAGTATGTAAACAGCACATTCCTGGTTTGTAAATGGAAACAGTACATCGGGCCCATAATCATATGGATGTTAGATCAAAATGTTTCTTACCAGTGTCATTTAATATGATGTTTCGGTTATGGTGGAGATTTCTGATGGCTTGTCATGCTGTGGAGGTGATATTCTGTTTTTGAATTTTTCTCAGTCTGAGAAATTTGTTTCCAAGTCTTAGATTATTGCTGTGCAAAAAATATTTGTGCTGAGGTAATGATGGATTTGAGTTTGAAACTGCTCACAATTAAATGGAAGGTGCAGCTCATGTGCAGTGTTTTCAGTGTAAAACTATGTCAAAGCTTTTTTGGGATATTGTAGTCAGTAGGTATACATCTCTGCATTTATTTTTTGTTTTTGTCTATAGTCACTGGCAGGTTGATTTTTTGTACACATTTCTATGAAGTCATCAGGCAGTACCTGTGCAATTCATCTAGAAAAATAACTTTCACAATATTATATATCAATAAAACAATATATCCTATGGCTGTAGTAATTTTACTCTCCAAAGCTGTATCCTACATATTTTCACTGTGTGTTTTAATAGGTTGGTCAGTAAAAAGGTTTAAAAAGCAGTATGTCCTATAGTTGTGATGGAGGAATTTGTGTATGATTAGATTAAATAGTGGTTGCCCGTTCTTATCATTAGGCTTCATTGTTTAGCAGTCATTTGAGGTCCTTAATATGAGAAGCCAGGATAATGCCAATGCCTGTGCAAACAATTGTTGAAGCAGTGATCAGAACGACAAGCGAGCTGAGGTTTATCGCATCCAATCATTACGGCATGCGTTAAAGTTTACGTACCCTGTTAAATAGTAAAGGGTGTTATTTATCACATGTGGGTCCAGAACCCCAAACCCCAAATTTAATGCACACCAAAACTTATATCCCTTTAAATTTAGCTTCAGGGGTTCTGCTCCAGCACTCTTGATCTTGTGGTAAAGAACATCCGCCTCAATATTAGACTTAACATTAGATCTAACATTAGTTTAGCAGAGGAATAGATAAGTAACTGGCACGACTCATTAACTTGAGTTTTAGATCAGGGATAAGTTCAAAGGGCTTTATTACAAAATCTCAACTAGGCAGCACTGAGAAATCAAAATATATGTATAAGTCACAATGAACAGCAAACCCAAAAGAGGAACGGGCAGTATCCGTAGCTAATAGTTGTTCAGAAAATCTTTCTAATATATTGGACAGAGTCTCAGGAGGAAATGAATGAGCGTCTGATTGTGACTCTGGCGGTCCTTGGACTGCCATGGTGGTGGTGGCGGTCCGACCACCAGATTACAAGCAGTGAGGTCAGACTTCCACAAGACTGCTAGCACCACCAGCATCTGAGCTGCTGCAGCTGTGGCAGTTGAGACTTCAGCAGTCAGTGTTGGTGGTACCGGCAGTGGAACTGCAGTGGGTATTATGACCTGCCTGACCGATGAGCTCTTAATGGCTGGGCCCCTACCACAAACAGGTCGGTGGACAGGCAGTTAAAGGACACAATGCAGGTCCCCAGGGGGAATGAGCCCATGTAGGGTGAAGCAGGGGCACATGTGAGGCCCCCCTATGTCTGTGAAGTCTGTGAGTGGACTGTGTGCCATGCACAATGTGGTACATGGGAACAGTGCACCAACATGCTGGGGGCAGGGTACTGTGGCTGGCATTAGCTGCAGCCTTGCTTCCATAGCCAAGGCATGCCACCGCTGTGCCTGCCCCACCGATGCACCGTCAGCCCTGTGGGGAACTCATAATGTGGCTGTCAGGAGGCCATCAGCATGGAGCCCTTCAGCAGATCACTGTGTTGGTGGTCTGGTGGTCCGACCGCCAAAGTTGTATTCAGGCCCTAATTCTCTAAAAATGTAACATTTATGTTAACAAAGAAAACAGACTGCATCACTAGTGGAAAAGGGAAAATCTCTGTCTCACCACCAAAACTAGTGTTTGTATACACATCATTTTAAGTATAGGTAATAAGCTAAGACTGCAAATTCATTATTGCACGACTAGTGATAACACATATTGGACAAATCATAAGTTAAATCATCATAACAATGCACAGAACACTAACCCACTTTCAAGAAAGGCTCCAGCAGCTTCTGCACTCTTGTTGCCCTGAGGAGCACCACACAACATGAAACATTTTTCCGAGTATAACCCATACACTAGTGTATTCTACCAGGCCCACATTAGAACTGCGATGGAAATGTCCTTGGAAATGTCCTTGCAATATTTAATCCACAAAGAAAGCCCCATTCACAATGCATGCACTGTACAGAAAATAACTACTTACATCACAGCATCTTGTGTTCTGTGAAGACTGTGGGTAGAGAATACACGGGGGTACATTGATTGGAAGGAGGAATGAGCAGGAGCAATTGAACAGAACATCAGAATAGCATCCATATTAATAAAATTGGGTCTGTGTGAAAATGTGGCACAACTAAATCAAATTGATAATCACACTTCTAAATGTCAGATTATAATCAGTTTAAGTGCAATGTTAGGATTTTCTTTTATTTACGACTAGGATTAATCAGCAGAATCATTAGTATTCAAAAAATTTTGTCATCCAAAAGTGTGCATTAGAAATAATTGAGCACACTTTATAAATTCCAGAGTTGCATTTCTTTGGGTGCACCAAATATTGCACCAAACACAGGGAAATTCAGTAATGAGTGCTGGGGAAGTTTTATTAATCCTATTCAATAGGGTACAATACATGAGTAATGTCTGTGCAGATGTGTTCTCACCTTGGCGAAGTACTCCATTTCTAATATTTACAGTCTCAAATCTGTAAAATCAAAACCCCCAAAACATTTAAGGCTGTAGTACACTATGTTATTTTCAGGTTGACATGAAATAGCTACCAAATTCAAATTCAAATCTTTGTTGGACTATCATAACATTCTGCATGTTATTCAATCCCTTTGGCCCATTCATTGCAGATACACAGGCAGCAGAAGATGTTATTAGAGATAATCAGTTGGTACAAAGTGTGGGATTCATCTGTAAGCGGTCAATTAACAAAGGACTTCATGAATAAGTGAAGTGGTTCTTCTGTAGTACTCCAGGAATACTATTTCAAATATTCATAAATACCTTTGTGAATTGGCCTCATAAGATTCAGGTTAACCCCAAAATACTGAACACTCTTTTAGCAACTTGAAAACATGTTCTCATACTTGTTTGCATTTCATACTATGGGAACAGTTCATAAAAACATTTATGTTTATCTGAAGAAGTACTACAAAGGTACTTCTTCAGACACTCATAAATGTCTTTATGAATTAGCATTCTATTGAAAATGATCATCTTTTCCATGGTATCTCCACAGATTGTTGATTTTTTTTTGGATGAACCCATTTTTGCTAGCCATTGAACTCTGCACACTCTACCAATAATCACCAGTGGTAAAGTGCTTGTGCTATCCTCTCTGAACATTTGCTTTACTTGTAAGTTCCTAGTAAATGCTACCCTTGAAGCCATGCTCTGTAAATAAAATGCTGCTAGTGGGCTGCAGAACTCATTGGGCCACCCACTAACGTAGTTGTGTAAAACGTGTCTCCATGCCTATCATTGCTGCCTTTCAAAACAAACCCTTTGCCAGTCCTAAACCTTCCTTTTTAACACATATTAGTCAGCCCTAAGGTAGGGTCTAAAGGCCAATAGGGGAGAGTGTATGATATTTAAAAAAAAGTACGACATGTATATTTAAAATTTTACATATTTCTCACTGCGCACAGTGGGTTCTCCCATCAACACTGGTTTACATGATTACTTTTAATAAGTGCTAAATTCAGTTGGGAAGTAGAGAGAAAGATGAGTCAAAGACTCATTTTAGTAGTAATTTAAATTCCAATTTAGTGGAGAAGTAGGATTACATATAACTATTTTGTAAAGTTATCATTTTCTTGCCTTAAACTAAACAGTTTAGTTGCCAGTGTCCACCTGGCCCCTGTCCCCTGCCCCTGATGGCTCCCCTGTGATGAGATGTGTATGGCTCCTGAACAGTGGACAAAGGACTCTTTTTATGGGCATTCAATTACATATAGTACATATATACTTTTGCAAGGAATATGCTGCTGTATTTTCCACGTCTGACCAGTTGCTAGAGGATTTTTTCATGTTGAATCCTATTTTGCACACCTTGCAATGATTACATTTGCAAAAGCCTGGAGAATTAATCCATGTTTTGTTAGTGATTTTAAAATGGCTGTTCGCTAATTTATCTTTTACATTCATTGCATTTTCTAAATTGCCCAATGTTTCCTTAGTGTGTGGTTCAGTTTACTTGTTTCCGCAATATGTTTTTATTAATCTTATCTGATTTTCCTGTTGTTGTCTTTCTTTCCCATGCAGGGAGAGAAGTTAGCAACGGGCCATGAAAAGATAACTTTGAAATAATAAATATTGGGGCATGAAGCATGGGACTATTCGAAAAACGACAGCAAACATCACGCATTAGCGCACAAAGATAGCTGAGTGGAATGGATCAAGTAAAATCAACAATAAGTGCACATAAAGCCACCCAAGAAGGAGTGTGGGACGAACAGCATGGGAACCATTGAGAAAATAGAGAGTGTGACAATGTAAACTGTTGAAAGAATGAAACAATCTAAAAGGACAGTTACAATTGGTCCACTGGATAGCATGACATAATGAAATGATCAAAAGTGTAAGCATGATTTACACACAAAAGGTTTCAAATTTAATTAGATATGAGGATTGTGGCATACGGGCCACAAATCCTAGACACACTTGTTCCTATAGTTTACAAATTGTATTAAGAAAAGAAACTAATATAATTTGGATAATTGACAAAATGGCTCATAACATCCTTGCTTGAATTTTATGAATCATGGAGGCCCAATTAAAACAATGAGCCAAGAATTAGGAAAGTAGAAAATAATGGAAGGGTCAGAATTTGAGATCATTTGTAAAACATCCAATGAAAGCACTTGCAACTCTGAAAGAATACTTTGTGCCTCTTACCAAGGTAAAATCACACAGACCTGCATAAGTATCAGCACCTTTTTCACCCAAAGCACTTTATTGAGAAAACTTTGCACAAAGCACCAATTACACTTGACCCATTCTTCCCACCACAAAATATGGAAATCTTCATCTCGCAGCAGGAATTGGGCATAAACGCAGAACTGACAAACATTTATGGGGGGAATAAACAGTGGTGATGGACTGGACAATCTTATACTGTGATCAAGGTCCCAGGAAGGACCAAAACATGTTAGGTGTTACACTTTATATGCTATGAAAAATAAATGCATTATTTCTTTAAAGTCCCACAAGAGTGGGTTTCATTCTTGATGCCATCTGGCAACAACAGTGGGAAAATAATTACTGGCGTGGCCATATCGGTTGAAACCACAAAGCATCAAAGAGGGCTGTCACCTTCCCACACACTTGGGAAATATATATATACATTCATATATATATCTGTATGTTGATAGATAGATAGATAGATAGATAGATAGATAGATAGATAGATAGATAGATAGATAGATAGATAGATAGATAGATATCACACCCTCTAGGGCATAGCAGTTTACTTGCCCGCTTGGCTGGAGCAATCTAAAGTTAAAAAAAAAATAGCAATTTCCTGATAAAAGAAAGGTTACAGGGACATTATAATTAGGAAATCGAATTTAAAAAACTTTGAAAATTCACTAAAAATCCAAAGATTCATATTTTACATGCATAAAACCATATAAATGTGTGTTTTTATTTATGATTGAACTTGCTTATGGTTTGGTCTGGTCAAGATTATAATAAAAGAAGTGAAAACTTACCTGGATGTGAAGAGCATAATTGCTTGTCCGGAAATTTGTGCTGCTAAAACTGTTGAGAGAAGGAGGTGAGTAGAGACATATATTTAATGCTAAAATAGCGTGCAAAGTTAATGTTGTTTAAATTGTGTTAAATGGAACTTGTAGTAGGCAATTATACTTGGACGTGCTAGACCCAAAACACTAAGACACTGCTATATTATAGTTAAGTACACTAAAAAAATTATAGGGCCAGCAAAAGGCTTAATCTTGACCTTTTAAAGACATATTATTACGTCATTTATGGTTTTTGAGCAAACTGTTTTCCTTCTAATTTCTACAGATGTTTCTACCTCTAAAAAGACTACTGTTAGCTAATGAATAGGCTTGTTATTTGGAAAGATTGATATGAAAGTTCACACACAGGATGAACAGGAGGATGAATCATGAGAAACTAGACAAAATAGATACACGATAAGGCATAGCTGTGGCCTTAGAAGTTGCTGTCAGAAATGTATTATGTTCCTGTGAGAAGAAGGGCTGTGAACATGTTCCCATGGGTGCATTGAAAGGTGATTGGTCAACTGAAGACGGAAGAGCAACATATTTGCAACATGGATTTTGTGTGTCTATAATACTGTGTGTTCCTAGAAAAGGTCATTTCCATTCTCATATACATTTTTTTGCCCATACCATTTCACACACTGGAGGCTCTACTACGTTTCGTGAACCTCTCTTCATGACAAGTTCTGCTTTGATTGATTTTGAACTATTGAGCTGACCTTTGATGCTGAAGCTTTATGCTTGTTTCCTCTCAAAATCAGAATTCTTTGGTTGTTTTTGAAACTGACACCTTTCCCTTCTCATTCTTAGAATAGGGATTCTTTCCTTTATGAGTCATGCTTAATGCATTTTATTGTAATTTATGGATTACTTATTTGATTATTGATTTCTAACTAAAATTCTGATCACTGAGATTAATAAACTTTACCTTGTGACTTTTATAAAGATGAATTACTAAAAGAATGAAACCCTTTAACTCATACTAAACTCTTTTTGTTGACTGAAATAGAATTCAATAATTGTTGTGCTAAGTCTAATGTGATGCACAGCTCCTCATGTACCTCCATCAACCTGAGTTGAAGGCAGTGGAGTTTCATTGATGATTTATCCAATTTTTTGTAAATGGGATTTTAACAGAAACATCCCTGCTCTAACAGAATCGTTGGTAGCAGAGGATGGTTTACATTTGAGACAGAGGAGCTGTAATTAATTACCCTCATTTAGACCAATGCCAATGTCCCGTTGTCCAAGGCCAGAATTTTGAAGTGTTGTTTCAAAGGTGGTTGGAGTACTTGAGCTGTGAGTATCAATACGGTTATGTGTTGTGATTGTCTTTGTTGTTACTGAGATTTGATTGTTTGTAGGAGTATGTGAATTGAATGAATTTGCAATGCTTAAGTGTTAATGTAAAGAATTTTAAGTGATTACTGACTCAGAAGTAGTCTATGATCCTGGGATAAACATGTTAATTTTATGGTTTTCTTGTCTCTGTGTGCCGATTGTGAGATACCATTGACTGCACAAATTAGGATAGGGACTCTAACAAGTTATAACAATATTATTAGGGATTTATTTTAAAATAGAGATAACAAGATCCACATCTACACTTACTCCTCATATGACATCTACACACACAATAGATGAAGCAAAGCTGAAGGCATCCTTTGTGGATTATATGAATGAAGATTACACAACAACCCTTTCTTGTTAGTTAGTTCAGGAATATACACAAGCATTAGATGCAAAGGATTGTTACGTCTGTACACACTTACCTTCATCAGCTGCAGAGGAGGTGACATGCCACCCCATGCATTTGTCATAAGCAATTACATTTAGTAAATTACTTGGTTTAGTATATAGGCAAGAATAGTCCTATTCTAACGTTGATGTGATTCTTTCAAGAATTATTTTATAGAGAAGCATGTATCTTCATCCACAGGCAAATGAAATGGACACAGTTTGATATTATTTTAGACCATTCACATCTATAGACAATGTTAGGATACATGAAAACAAATTGACTTGTTTAATGAGACCATTAAAGAAGACATTTATTATGACATTAGAATAAAGGGGTGCACACATCTGCCATAGTAAAAATAAAGGGGAAGACATTTTGAGGAATGTTTGGAAGAAGAAAGACAATGAATATAGAAAGAAAATGATCTACCCTAAACAGAGATTAGATAGACACCAAAAGGTTAAATGATGTGTTTACTAAAAAAGGAATCAATTTAGAAAAAGATCCATAGGAGTAGATAATTGTGAATATAAATAAAAAAAATTGAGAGGATGATGGCAAATTGTACAAGGCGAAGAGACAGTCATTCCAAGAGTCTATTTCATTTGTTGACAGGGTACTTATTTTCAATTACCAGCTGATTGGGGAGAGGGGGATGTTTGTTATTTAGCTTTGTTGTTTCCTAAAATGTACCATGTACATAGCATAGATGTTTTGACAATGACACAATCATAGACATACACGTAGTATAAATGATGGAACACATTTAGGGGGTGATTCTGATTCTGGCGGGCGGCGGAGGCCGCCCGCCAGAATTCCGCCCCCATTATACCGCTCCGCGGTCAGAAGACCGCGGAGGGTATTATGAGTTTTTCCCTGGGCTGGCGGGCGGTCTCCAAAAGACCGCCCGCCAGCCCAGGGAAAAACTCCCTTCCCACGAGGATGCCGGCTCGTAATCGAGCCGGAGGAGTGGGAAGGTGCGACAGGTGCAGTGGCACCCGTCGCGTATTTCAGTGTCTGCAAGGCTTTCCCGCCATGAACAGGATGGCGGTAGGGGGGGTCAGAATCCTCATGGCGGCGGAGCGCGCTCCGCCGCCATGAAGGATTCCCCCGAGCAGCGGTAAGTCGGCGGGAGCCCGCTGACTTGCCGCTTCTGACCGCGGCTGAACCGCCGCGGTCAGAATGCTCGTGGGAGCACCGCCAGCCTGTTGGCGGTGCTCCCGTGGTCGGTGACCCCCTTAGTCTGAGATATGTTTGGAACTATCATTCCACCAGTAGGAGTTGATTTAAATGACGAGAAGATTAAAAAGCTTTCAACAGCAGTGGATACATTGGCAAACACTAATTTTGGAGCTTTATTAGTTGATAACACAAAATTAGTGGCCATTAGATCTATGGTTTTACAAGATCCATTAGATTTGGATATTTGCTTGCAGAGAAGGGTGGAGTCTGCAAGATGTTGAAATTGCAGCATTGTTGTTCATGCATACCTGATGAGAGTAAGAAAATTCTTGAATTCACAAAGAATTGTTCTGCCTTAGAGCATGAGTAAGAATTGTTAGAAACTACAAGTATTTTAGAGAATTTAGGCAAAATAGTTTATGCACTTAGCAACGGGTTTGCTATAACTGGAGGAATTTTCAGAGCTATATTTGTGCCATTACTAACAGCGGGATATTGCTTATTAATCTTGCTTGTTATACATAAAGGTTGTATGCTGCTGCTCGAATGACGCTTTGCCGAATCAGCT
This sequence comes from Pleurodeles waltl, assembly GCF_031143425.1. Lineage (NCBI taxonomy): Eukaryota > Metazoa > Chordata > Amphibia > Caudata > Salamandridae > Pleurodeles > Pleurodeles waltl. The sequence goes on from NC_090442.1 coordinate 380,972,163, forward strand.
GAGTAACTGGTCGGCGTGTGGGTGCTACGTTAATTAGAGTGAATTACATCAAAGAAAGGACCCCACTCCTCTCTGCCGGGAGAAGAGAACGGATAAAGGTTTGAGTACCTCTGCATTTAGGTCCACAAGGAGGGTTTCTTTATGAGCTTTTGAAGTCCTTTTCGGACTTTCTGATTGTATTTCTTCAAGACAGTGACTAGGTGGCAAGCAGCAAAGGACTTCTTTGAATGGAAGTCCTGTGGATAGGCAAGTGAGAATTTCAATTGATCATATTTATAAGTAACTAAATTTAAATAAATAAGAGTGAAAGTAGAGGAATTTCAAATGGCAGCTAGTAGAGAGAATAGAAGGATGGAAGCAGCACAAAAACTTTTTGTTGGCCTTGGTAATAAACAGTCACTGGAAAGTGCTAATGATTACAAAGAGGAGCAAACAATAAAACAACTATGGGACAATTTATGGAAAATTTCAAAAACCGAACAAGCAAAATGGTGGGCAGCCACCACGCTTCAGAAATATGTTGAGTGCAATCGTATCCCTAGAGGGTTGAGGATTTTTACTTTACCTAATACAACAAATTCTGACCCTGAGATGATAGAGGAATGGATGACGAATAAACATAATTGCTCCATAGAAATGTTGAAAATATTGATTAAATACGCCCGCAAAGATGTGGAGAAATTAGCAGCACAAATTGATACAAATATTCAGACATTGAAAGAGAAGTGTACTCCTGAAGTGTATGAGCAAGAAACATTAAGATTAAATGAACGCCTCACCAAATTGGAAGAGGAAACAATGGCTAAAAAAACTTAAATTTCAAAGAGATGAGACGGATTACAAACAGGGTCAGATCTTGACTTTTGGACGTAGATTAGACCATTAGAGGGGTAGCAGTGTGCTACAAGAAGTGAGACAACAATCAGTGAGACATCAAAGCATTACTCCAGGGGGTGCACAGGCATCAACGGTTGGAAGTGAAATGCAATGCAGTGAAAATGACACAGGGGAAAGTGATGTGTTGAATCAATCTGAAGTGGAATCAGTAAAATCCAACATTTTAAAGGAGTTCGACCTCATGGCACAAGGAAGATTGAACACTCAGAGAGGCTGAGGTGCACAAGGGTACAGAGGTCGAGGAAGAGAAGTAAGAGGAGAAAACAAAAACAAAAGAGGTGGTATAAAACAAGGAGAGATCACGAGTTTCATGGGAATGCGCACAAGAGGACAAAAATGCATCCAAACAAGGAACAAATTGACAGTTGTCAATTTATCGGATATAACTCTTACGAAAAATCAAGAAGAGGTTTTGGCACTGGGTTTGTCATTTTGCCCTAAGGCAAATTTTGATTATACTCAAAGTAGAATTGATTTATTTCATTTTATAAGGAAATTGAAACTCAGATATTGTTATGCCACCAAGTCACCCAGTAAATTGGAAAATGTGAATATGGAACCATTCAACTTACTTATAAGTGATTTGGATGTTTTACAAACAATAGGAGAACTAGAGGGTGACTGTAGGTGGAGTAATGATCCTGTAAAAAGTCTTTATAAGGAAGGATTGAGAACAGATCTGAGGTGTGATACCATTGTTAAATATCAACCTAAATCTACATTTTGTCCAGAGGTGTCACAAGAATCTATAGAATCGTTTGAGAAATGTATGCTATTTGAGTTTCAGAGAATTGATAAAAAGATAAATGCTAGTCATAGAAATCTTAGAAATGAGCAAATAAAAGCTATTACGGAGTTGAGCGACATGAAAGACATTGTCATAAAACAATCAGATAAAGGGGGCAATGCAGTAATCTGGACCTTAGACAAGTATCTAGCGTAAGGTTTAAGACAATTGAGAAGTAGTGGTCAATATGAGGTGACTACTAGACATCATTATATACAAACTCTGAATAGTTACCGAGAGAGATTGGGTGAATGGAAAGAGAAGACATTAATCACTAATGAAGAATATTATTTCTTAAAATGTGATTTCCCAAAAATACCTGTGTTGTATTTATTACCTAAATTACATAAAGACTCTAAGAACCCTCCAGGGAGACCAATAGTGTCTTCAAGGGACAGTGCCCTTGAGAATATCTCTAGATATGTGGACTGTTTTCTTCGACCATTTGTGCAGTCGTTATCATCATACATTAGAGATACTAGCGATTTTTTAACTAGAATTGAAGGCATAACATGGGAGAAATAATACTTATTAGTAAGTTTGGATGTTGAAAGTTTGTATACCTCCATTCCACATAAGTTAGGAATTCAAGCTAGTCAATATTTTTTGAGAGCTAGATCACTGTCATATTTGCAGCATACGGAAATGTTATTAGACATGGTGGATGTTTGTTTGATGAATAATTTTTTCATCTTTGATAACCAGATTTATAGACAAACCCAAGGAACAGCAATGGGAACCTGTTTCGCTCCCAGTTATGCAGGTCTATACCTGGGCTGGTGGGAGGAACAGGTGGTATATAACAGTCATCAGTTTGAAGAACATGTGGTCCTGTGGGTACGTTTTATTGACAATATATTTTGTATCTGGAATGGAAGCAAAGTGCAGGCTATGGCATTTATAGATGAGTTGAATCAAAATCATTTGAACTTACGGTTTACAGCACACATTCATGCCACTCAAATAGAGTTTTTAGATCTTAAATTAGAAGTAAGGGGCTCCAAGTTGGAGAGCTTGCTGTTTCGCAAGAAGACAGCGGGTAATAGTTTATTGCATGCTAGAAGTTGTCATCCCAAAAAGCTAATAGAGAGCATACCATATGGAGAGTTATTAAGAGCAAGGAGAAATTGTAGTGAACAGGAAGATTTTTTGGAGGAAATCAAGATTATGCGAAGCAGATATTTAGAAAGGGGCTATTCTAACAAAACCATTGAGAGTGCATGTGATAAGGTTTTGCTAACCAATCGAGAGGAAGCATTAATTCCACACACTAAGAAAGGTTTTGATACACAACAATCAGTTAGATTTATTACAGATTTTCACAATCAATCATGGGAATTAAGTAGAAGTTTAAATAAATATTGGAATGTATTACGGGCAGATGAAGCAGTTAGTAAGTTTGTGGATGTAAAAGCTCAAAAAACTTTTAGAAGAAGCCCCTCTTTGAAAGATCAGTTGTGTAGAAATTTAGTTCAATCTCGAAAGGATTTTCAAAGCTCAATACAGGGCTTTTATCCCTGTGGAACCTGCAGAGCTTGCAGAAATAGTCAGAATTGTCGAGAAATAGTACTGAACAAAGAAATGAAACCATTTGTAATAAGGAAACACCTAACTTGTAATACTGAATAATCAATTTATGCGTTGTATTGCCCGTGTGATTTAGTTTACATAGGCCCTACAATCCATAGAGCAAAGAAACGGATACTAGAACATTTTCGGGCGGTTAAGAATGAAGATAAACAATATCCAGTGGCCAGACATTGTGCTAGATATCACGATAAGAAGACAAATTTGTTGAAATTCTGTGTATTGGATAGTATTCCTGTTAATATTAGAGGTGGGAACAGAGAACAAGAATTACGCAGACTGGAATCGAAACTTATTATCAGGTGCAGGACATTACAACCGAAAGGATTGAACATGGATGAGGAATTGGCAGCCCATTTAGGTTAAGATAGTATTAGGAAGCAATAGCAGGATTTCAAATAAGTTTATAGTTTAATGAAATTATATATTTTTTGGTACAGATGATATGAGATGGAATTCAGTATACACAGAATACTAAAAAATATATGTAAATGTTGTATTTTATTTACAGAGCGATTTGGGATGGCAGACTTGTATGATAGAAGCAGGAGAGCTATTATATCTTTTTCCGTATCCTGTACCTGAGAAAGTCACAAGTAACACACAGTTTTTATTTTATATATATATATATAATTTTTACAGAAAGTCTGCAAATTTGTTTATTTATTTACACCTCTTTTCAACAGGATTTCAAGTGAGTAGACAAATAATTTCAGAGTGAATTGGATTGAGTAGTAGTAGAATAATGGCAACATAATGAAGAAAATAGGTTTAAAGCACATTGTTTTAAAATGGCTGACAGATTTCATTTGTGATTATATTTGGTTTGAAAATGTAGTCCTTCTACTATTGTCATGTATGGGTTTGTTATGGAAGTATTAGAAAAAGGACTACTGCAATAGGTTAAGATTTCAAACTCGTGAACAAGGAGCAGGAGCTCCGAAACGCGTTGAGTTTAGTTGTTCTACCATTGTTATAATAAAAGAACACTTGCCAAATTATTGCAGCTTCTGGACGTTGCCTACTTATCCAGTATTGAGGAAGAGTAGGCGTCGTGTTTTGGATGGTAATATTTGGGGTTCGCCACCCCTTCAGGAGCCAGCCACAACATTGGGCGTTGATACAGCGACAATTGGTAGTTTGGATTCATAAAGGTTGTGTTATTTCACTATGAAAAAGAATAGAGAAAAAACAAGCAGATTATAAAAGAGTTAGAATTGGAAGAAGCTAACCATAAGTAATACAAAAATTGAAAGGGTCTGATAATTTGAAAAGAAAGAGAAAAAACTCAACTGAGGATCAGAGTGAACTGTAAAGATTCATTTGTGGAGAAGATGTGATGGTTTGATAACCATCGAAGGGGGGAAATCAAGGACATATATTAAGATGTTGAGAAATAATGCTAAAATGATGTGCAAAGTTAATGTTGTTTAAAACATGTGTGAAATTAAAGATTGTACTAGGCAATCATGACTATATATGCTAGGCTTAAAATACTAAGGCCCATATTTATACTTTTTGACGCACAACTGCGCCAACGCAGTTGTGCGTCAAAAATGTTACCGCCGGCTAACGCCATTCCAAAGCGCCATGCGGGCGCCTTATTTATTGAATGACGTTAGCCGGCGCTGCAGACTGGTGTGCGTCAAAAAAAATTACTCACACCAGGCAGCGCCGGCGTAGGGGAAAATGGAGGTTGGGCGTCCAAAAATGGGGCAAGTCAGGTCTGAGGCAAAATTCAGGCCTCAACCCGATTTGCGCCATTTTTTTGGACGCCCAACCTCCATTGACATGACTCCTGTCTTAGCAAAGACTTATGTCCCCTGGGCATGGTCATTGGGCATAGTGGCATGTAGGGGGGCCCAAATGAGGCCACCCTATGCCACACAAAAAAAAACGAACAGAAATACTTACCCCAACTTACCTCAACTTCCCTGGGATGGGTCCCTCCATCCTTGGGTGTCCTCCTGGGGTGGGCAAGGGTGGCAGGGTGTGTCCCTGGGGGCATGGGAGGGCACCTCTGGGCTCCTTCTGAGCCCACAGGTCCCTTAACGCCTGCCCTGACCCAGGCGTTAAAAAACGGCGCCCATCAGGCTGGGCGCCGTTTTTTAAGGCCTGCCCCCTCCTGTGCGGCAAAATGACGTCAGAGTATAAATATGGGGCACAGGCCTTAAAGTCATTTTTTGGAAGGGAACGCCTACCTTGCATATTCGTTTGACACAAATGAACGTGTTGCTGTTTTGCAGTAAATACAACAATTTCTTAATGAAAACTCATCTGCCTATGCTGCCACCTTGGGAATGAAGGACTTGCTGACAACATCAATAGGCTGGAATCCTAAAGTTGCGGATCTGGCTTGAGAAAGGATTGCTGTTAAAAAGGAGTTTGGCCCATCCTATAGAGCACAAGAACTGTAATTATACCACCGATCCCTGGTTCCAAAGAAAACTGCTTTGTTTCAATAGACAACATCAAATTGCACCATGTGGCCAATCGTGCACAGTAGACCATAAGGATTCCTGCATAGTTCCCTTTCCCCTTTCACTACCCCATGGGAAATACCTCTTCAAGCACTCAACAATGCTTCTGCAAGTACCAATGCTAACATTGTCTCCCAGAGCTTAGGGAGTGAGGAGAATGAGCTTCTGTTAATTTCTTTCACCTTTTCATCATCAAGACATGTCCAAATTGTGTATTTACACTTCTCTAATTCAACACAAATGGATGACATTGTTTATTACGAACCACCAGCATTGGGTCAATCTACCAGTTCTGCACCAGCTCCTGTTATCGCCAAGACTGCTTCTGGCTACTTTGTCGACATAGATGACTTTTCATCAACTTTTTCTGCTTCTGCAATTGCACAAGTATCAATGACACATACACTGTATAACACCTGGGATTTTTTCTTACGGTTGGGATGTTAAAACAGTTGATTCTATGCTTTCTGCGCTTGAATATTACATTGGGGGTCATTACGACCCTGGAGGTCTGAGACCGCCAGGGCTAAAGTGGCGTCCGTACCGCCAACAGGCTGGCGGTACAGAGACCCGTATTTCGACCGCGGCGGTAGCGCCGCGGTCGCACCGCCGGGGCCGGCGGTTTCCCGCCGTTTTAGCCCCGGTGGTGATAATCCGCCAGGGCAGCGCTGCAAGCAGCGCTGCCCTGGGGATTATGACTTCCCTACCGCCAGCCTGTTTCTGGCTGTTTGCACCGCCAGGAAGAGGCTGGCAGTAAGGGGAGTCCTGGGGCCCCTGGGGGCCCTGCACTGCCCATGCCACTGGCATGGGCAGTGCCGGGGCCCCCTAACAGGGCCCCGTGCAGCTTTTCACTGTCTGCATAGTGAAAAGCGCGACGGGTGCAACTGCATTCGTCGCACGCCGCAACAACGCCGGCTCCATTAGGAGCCGGCTCCTATGTTGCGGCCGCATCCCCGCTGGGGCGGCGGGCGTAAACTAGGTTTGCGCCCGCCGGCCCAGTGGGGATGTTGTGATGGGTACCGTGGGAGTGCGGCCTCATTGGCGGCCGCATGGAGGTTACAGCTTTACCGCCCGCCAATGTTGTAATGACCCCCATTGTATTAGAAAGTGAAGATGTTAACATGAACATAGTGAATTATGGGGAAATGTTCTGTTTTCCCCATTACGGACATTACTTTCTGCACTGAGCTGGTGCCCCTAGATCCATTTTAATGGGAGCGTTATTCAATTCCACGAGTGAGGAGTTTCAAAACATGCAGAGAAACGTTTGCATATTTTACTGAGCACAATTCTAAAAATGCAGAATCTAACTATTTTAAATTGCCCCCCTCAAAATTGAGAAATATATTGCTAACTGATATAAAAATTTAGGGCCATATTTATACTTTTTGACGCAAAACTGCGCTAACGCAGTTTTGGGTCAAAAAAATTAGCGCCGGCTAACGCCATTCTGAAGCACCATGCGGGCGCCGCATTTAATCAATGACGTTAGCCGGCGTTAGCCGCCGGCGCTGCCTGGTGTGCGTGAAAAAAAACGACGTACACCAGGCAGCGCCGGCGTAGGGGGATATGGAGCTTGGGCGCGCAAAAATGGGGCAAGTCAGGCTGAAGAAATTTTTTCGCCTCAACCCGATTTGCGCCATTTTTTTCGACTCCCAACCCGCATAGAAATGACTCCTGTTTTAGCAAAGACAGGAGTCATGCCCCCTTGCCCAATGGCCATGCCCAGGGGACTTCTGTCCCCTGGGCATGGTCATTGGGCATAATGGCATGTAGGGGGGCACAAATCAGGCCCCCCTATGCCACAAAATTTTTTTTTTTAAATACTTACCGGAACTTACCTTAATGTCCCTGGGATGGGTCCCTCCAGCCTTGGGTGTCCTCCTGGGGTGGGCAAGGGTGACAGGGGGTGTTCCCGGGGGCATGGGAGGGCACCTCTGGGCTCCTTCCGAGCCCACAGGTCCCTTAACGCCTGCCTTGTCCAGGCGCTAAACAACGGCGCAAAAGCGGCCGTACGTCATTTTTTTTGACCCGCCCACTCCCAGGCGTGAATTTTGCCCGGGAGTGTAAATACGGCGCACATGCCTCGGAGTCAATTTTTTCGACGGGAACGCCTACCTTGCATATCATTAACGCAAAGTAGGTGACCACGTTAAAAAATTACGCAAACTCCATGGACTTTGGCGCTAGACGCGTCTAACGCCAAAGTATAAATATGGAGTTAGTTTTGCGTCGGAATTGCGTAAAAAAAAACTACTCAATTCCGGCGCAACCAGAGTATAAATATGCCCCTTATTGTTTAGATTCCTTTCTTTTCTGGCTTGCTAGTGAAGGCTATGAGTTTTGGAAAAACAAGATTGATTTAAAAAGTGTATGGGGAACAAAAGATTAGCAAATACAGGGTAGGGAAGATTTATTTAGGGCATGCTTAATTCCTGTGCAGAAGATATATTTGAATGAAACTGCCTAGCACACAACTTGCCTGGGGTAACAAAGATAAAAGAACTAAGGCCCTGATTTATACTTTTTGACGCAAACCTGCGCTAATGCAGGTTTGCATCAAAACGTATACCGCTGGCTACCGCCATTCCTAGATGCCAGCTGGGCATCATATTTAAGGATTGATGTTAGCAGGCGCTAAGGCCCGGTTAGCGTCAAAATAAATGACGCTAACCGGGTAGGGGAGGTGTAGGGGAGACTGGAGGTTGTGCATCAAAGAATGGTGCTAGTCAGGTTAGGATCAAAAAAATTTACTCTAACCTGACTAATGTCATTTTTTGACGCACAACCCCCCTGGACATGACTCCTTTCTTAGCAAAGACAGGAGTCATGCTCCCCCGGCCAATGGCCATGCCCATTGGGCACAGTGCCATGTAGGGGTGCCCAAGTTAGGCCCCCCTATGGCACTTTGGAAAAAAAATGAAAAACTTACCTGGACTTACCTTGGATGGGTCCCCCCATCCTTGGGTGTCCTCTAAGTGTGGGTTGGGGTGGCTGGGGGTGTCCCTGGGTGCAGGGAAGGGCACCTGTGGACAGTTTCCATGGTCTCCAACCTTGGAAATGAGTCCACAGGTCCCCTAACACCTGTCCTGACTCAGGCTTTAAATAATGGCGCTAAACAAGCTTAGCGCCATTATTTAAGGCCCTCCTCCTCCCGTGTGTTATTTTTGCACGGGAAGATAAATAAGGCACAAAGGCCTTAGAGTATTTTTTGCCCAGGAATGGCTACCTAGCATCTCATTGATGTAAGGTAGGTTTCCACGGTAAAAAAATGACGTTAACTCCAATATTTTGACGCTAGATGTGTCTAGCGCCAAAATATAAATATGGAGTTAAGTTTGAGTCGGATTTGCATAAAAAAACAATGCAAATCCGGCGCAAACAGAGTATAAATATGCCCCCAAATTTGCCCAGTCTCCCCACACCTCCTAAATTTAACAATTGCCAAACATTTTTAAATGTCATTGAAGAACAGCTCACTACTTGGGTTCAGAATGGTACCTGTAATTCCTTACTTTCATGTCCTGTTGGGTGGTTATTGGGGCCAGTGGACACAAATCATTATCAGGCACATTTTGTTAATTTCTCAGAGGGTTTAAGAGCAAGCCGACATCGAAACTCAGCACTCGGGTCTCATAACAACATGCAGTGAGGGTAAGCTTTGCCAACAATGGCAACATTCCTCCACATTAGCAGCTGTAAAAGAACACCTTGGTCTCCTTTTAGAGGGAGTTGACAAGATTTCTTGCTAGGTCCTAGAAAGCCATGCTCCAGATGTTTTCTGTATGCCATATATAATGAGATGTGGAAGCTGGAATTAAAGGATGATATCATGGCACTCTTAATGTCAGTACAGGCTGGAGAGCGGGCACTGGGCTCATGGCTGGAGGCTAACATTGTTATATTTTTTAAAAAAGAGAAGAACCCACTTTTACCAGGCTCCTACCGACCTATCTCATTGATAAACGCAGATGCCAAATGGTATGCCAAAATCCTTGCGGTTAGGCTTAGCCGAGTTATTGGTGGGCTTGTTTCCCCCTGGCAACATGGGTTTATTCCCGGGCGGGGGACCGCCGATCATGTTAGGCGTGTTATCAGCATGTTAGACGCATCTCAGGCTATGGCGGCCCCTATGGCATTAATATTATTAGATGCCGAAAAGGCTTTTGACCGGGTCAATTGGAAATACTTATGGACAGTGCTCAGTAAAGTTAATATAGGGGCTGGGTTTATTAAGGCTATACAAGGTTTATATCAGAAACCCCTTGCTCGAATTCAATTAGCCGGGGCAATTTCAGAACCCTTCTATATTACAAGAGGAACTAGGCAGGGGTGCCCCTGCTCCCCTTTATTGTTTGCACTCTATATAGACCCCTTGATTCAGAAGTTATTGCAAAATACATTGATCTCGCCTATGGTAATGGCGGAGGGAAGGTTTAAAATGTTGGCATATGCTGATGACATAGCTGTCACTACTCCTGAACCAGGGAAGACGATCGAACAAATAGAGAAACTAGCTGCGGAGTTTGGGCAAATCTTAGGCTATGCATTAAATAGGAGTAAATGCCAAATATTGGGCAATGAGTGGGCCATTATTGAAGACAACAGGAGGGCTAATCAAGTGACCTATCTAGGTGTCAGATTGTCGGTTAATTTGGACTTGATAGTAGAGAGCAATCTGGCTCCTGTCTTAGCTAAAACCAGAAAAGAGTTGCATCATATGAACAATCTGCATTTAACAATTATTGGTAGATGCAATCTTATTAAAATGATTTTTTTACCTAGGGTCCTATATTTTTTCCCTACTATCCCGCTGGAATTTAACAAAGAATGGTTTAAGCATATGGAGAGTTTAGCGACTAGTTTTATCTGGTCTTTTAAAAAAGTACGGCGGGCATATAAGTATTTAGTGCTACCCAGAGAGAGGGGGGGGTGGGCGGCCCCTCATTTTCTTTTTTATTACTGGGCATCTGCACTGCAATATATCCAACCATTAATTATTCGACAGGCTGATAATCGAGATTTTGGCGAAATTTGTCCTACTATATATAATATGATTTGGGGAAGTCATGCCAATGCAGTTTTCTTGAGAACAGTGGAGCCTAGTTACTTTAAAAAAGTTAAGTTCAAGACTGTCTGGGCTGCATTTAAGGTCTGGACCAATGTTAAAAAAAAAATTGGAATCGGTCGGATCAATTTTTACACCCCAATTTTGAATTCGTCTGTACTTCCTGACATTTTTAAGGATGAATACTGTACCAGATGGGCACAGCTTGGTGTTCGGTGTATTGGTGATTTCTATGGGAGTACTCACCTTAAATCTTTTGAAGAACTGACAAGTGAATTTTCATTAAACACCAAGGATTTTTTTAAATATTTGCAAATTAGACATTTTTGGGGGGTAAATTTTAGATCAGCATCTGGCCAGGTGGGGGATAGAATCCCAGTTATGGAGGTTCTTCATAATTCCACTAGATGGCGGGTTTGCTCGCTTTATCCGCTCTTCTTGAACTTAATGCCAGATGACTTGAGTAAACAGGCGGAGAGGTGGGCTCGGAATATTGGAGCTACTGAAGTGGCAGTTCGTATTTCCTTAGATATGGCACTGCGCTTTATATTATCTGCTGGGCCACAAGCCCAACATTATAAAACTATTTTTCACTTATATTATACTCCCGCTAAGCTATTTAATTGGGGCAGCTCAAGGGGGGTGGTGTGACCCAGATGTAAGAGTGTATCGGCCGACCTGGTACATATGTTTTTTAAGTGCAGTAGGCTAAATGAATTTTTTTACTGATATGGCTAACTTTTTAACTAGGCTAACCCTTCGGGAGGTGGTAATTTCACCGCAATTGGTATTACTTGGAACTGATGGAGTGGTATCCCCAGAATATTCACAGAGGTTTTTGTTTCTAGCAATGTCTGTGGCCCGCTGCTGTATTTCATCTGATTGGTTGGAGTCAACTCCACCAACTTTTAACCATTGGCTGGCTCGGATGTGTTCATTTATTTATTTAGAGATGGGCGCTTATGCGTGTAAGGGCCGCGGGCGTAGACGGTTGGGTGAAGCTATCTGGGCCCCGTTTGCACAGTGGCTAGGTAATAACTGAATCAGGCTTGTAGGGGATCTATTCATTTATTTAATTATGCTCAACTTTGGCACTTTATTTGTATTCTAATGGTCATGAACAGGTTATTTCATACGCCCCCTCTCAGTGGTTCTTGATATCTGCTGTAGATTGATGAAATGAATTTATGTAATGATGTGTATTTATTTAATGTATTCAATGTATTTATTCAGCCTTCTTCCTGCTTTTGTATTTGTACACTGTGCATCCTCAATAAAAATAAAAAATAAAAAATAAAAAAAAAAGAGATGTAGAAGCTTTTGCAGATGGAAGCTGCTGCACGTTTATGGCAGATTGACACAGAAAACATGGAAAAGGCTTTAGCCGTTGTTGTTAATGGTATAAATACCATGTCCAACCGCATCTATACCCTAAATAACATTGGGGGTCATTACGACCTCGGCGGTCTTTTTTCAAGACCGCCGAGGGACCGCCGTGCGGAAGACCCCCTGTGCAGGCGGTTTGCCACTCGGCCTATTATGACCATTGGCATCTCTCCGTCCCTTTACGGACGGAGAGCTGCCAACAGCCATACTGGCGGGAGGCGGGGAAGTGGAGGTTGCTCCACCGCCACGCCAACAGAACACCGCCCAGCGAATCACGTCCTGTGATTCGCCGTGGCAGTGTTCTGTTGGTGGTGTGGTGTCGGCGGAGCTGCCCCATGGCTCTTGTCCCCTCCTGGAGGATCGACGGAACAGGTAAGTCGATCGTCCGTTAGGGGAGGGGGGTGGGGGGGTGTTGGGTGTTGTGTGCGTGCATGGGGGTGTGCGTGTGTGTATGTAGAGGGGGTGTGTGAGTGCGTGTATGCTTGCGGGGGTGTTGTGTGTATGGGAATGAGTGCGTGTATGTCTGTGGGTATGTCTGTATGGATGTGTGCGTGTATGTTTGAATAAGGGTGTGCGTGTCTGACTGTGTGTGTGGATGTTGGCATGTATGTCGGTGTGTGTGCGTGTGTGTGTTGGTGGTGCCTGCATGCGTGTCGTGTGTGTGTGAGTTATGTGCTGGTGGGGAGGGGTGCCCTGCCACCTTTGGGGGGTGGCAGGGGTGGTGGGGGGTGTAGGGGAGGGAGTTGGGGTGGGGGTGGGGATTGGGGGGTGGGTGAGACCCCTATCACTGCCAGGGAAGGAATTCCCTTGCACTGATAGTGCTTACCGCCATGGATTTCATGGCAGTTCAAACCGCTGGAAATCCACGGTGGTAAGCCAGGTCCAAATACCGCTGGCGGTATATTGACGGCCGCCGGGCTGGAGACCGAGGTCTCCAGCCCGGCGGTCGTCTCTGCCCTGGCGGGCGGAACGGAGAACCGGCGGATGACCATGGCGGTAACCACCATGGTCATAATTCCCCAAGGTAAGACCGCCGGTTCTCCGCCATCCGCCAGGGTCGTAATGACCCCCGTTGTGTCTTCTGCAATAGATATTCAGAATGATATCCTTTTTACATCATGGACAAAGTCGACTGAGGTCCATTATGCAGTTAGGTTGGACATTACAGGTTCTTAAAACTGGCTGGGTGCCCTGGCATCATGTTAACTCTACTGAGTTATTTGCCACATTTAACTTGACCAGGCAACAGCAACTAATGGCTAAGGAAGAAGTGAGTTACATCATGCTTAATACTGAGAAATTGGAAAATTCACCTTTTACTGTAGTAGAAATTCCCTCAGCAGTATGGCTCATACATGGAGTAATAAATCTGCCCATTTCAACCTTTCAGTTTACGGACTGCTTAAAATATTTTGCAGCTGGCAGATTTGAGTGGTTAGGGGACAGTTATATCCATGAGATGTGGGAATTGCCTTTTGATTACAAATATCTGGATGGCGAAACAGATGTCTTTATTAGAGGAAGCAAATGTGAGATTACTGTTAGTCATTCTATGATTTTTAAGCAGGTGTCCCTGCACGGCACTTGCAAAGAGGTCATATCAAATTTAGCCTGCTATCTGAAGGGTTCTCCTGTCTCTTTGATTTACAATGGATATTATTTTATGCTGAATGAACAAAGCTACTGTGGAATGAACCTGCAATTGCCTATGTAATTTCAGTTTCCCAAATTGTAACTTGTTGTAGCTATGTGTTGTTTTCCCCCTCACAAGAGATAAAAGTAGCAGAATTGTGGACGCACATTGCTACTTCCAATGTACATTTAACAAGCTTAGCTGACTAAAAGCACTATTGTTTCAAAAACATAGGGCTCTGACATCAGCCAGAGAGACCTATGACCTGCATCTAGCAAGGTCATCAGGTGAGATACAGTCCCTATTAAATACCAACTTCCCCAAACACTTTTGAGAATTGGTGAGCAGGATTTTTAATGTATCTAACAATGTAGGGATTGTATACTTTGTTAAGGATGTTTGTCTGGACTTGTCAGCATGTTCCAGACAGTATTTGGACCCTCATTACGAGTTTGGCAGTCTTTTGACAAGACTGCTGAGGTTGCGGGTGCCAAAATACCGCTAGTGTTAGCAGTATCCCGTCTCCCATATTATGAGTCACACATAGCACACAGCCAAAAGACAGCCACAAACCCAAGACCACCAGGATGACCGAGGGCAAGAGATAGTCGGTCCCACCACCAGCACTGCTAAGTTGACCACATTCCGCCCTCCACATTACAGCCCACAAATCAGCACAGCGGTCATTGCATGGTGGAAAACCATTGGTGTGTGAACCGCTGTGGTAAAAAACTCACATCAGCCAGAATACCACACCACATTGGACAGTTCAAATATCCCATACCTGACACACATTCACACACCAGACACACCTACACACACCACTATAAAACAGACAACCACACAACCCACAAACCTTTGCAACTCAAACGACAATCACAGACAGCGAGGAACCAACATCATACGATTTTGCACTTGTACACCATAGGCACATTTATACATCTCATCAAGCACACACCACACAACTGCATGAATAACACTATACACATATCGACACAGCACACAAACATCACAAAACAACCAGCACACACAACCAAGCACCCCCCACCACATCAAGCACCTTACAAGCACCTTACACTGCACCCTTGCACACAACCCCCTCCCCATTTACAACACAACCACCATGTCTGTCTAAATCACCCAAACTTCACAGACGAAGAGTTGAGCCTCACGGTAGATGAAATTGTCAGGGTAAAGCCACAACTGTTAGGAGCACTGGTGCGGCAAACATCGATTACCAGGAAAAGAGTTATGGTAGAGGATCGTCGACAGGGTCAACTCAGTGGGCAAACATTCACACACGAGGGAGAACATCAGGAAGAGGTGGAACAACCTACAGGGGAAGGTGCATTCCATGGCGATGGGCTCCAACCTCCACCCCCAGAATTCGCATCGTGGGAGGAGAAGGTCTTGGCCATCCTGCATCCTGAAGGCCTGACTGGAATAACCAGGGGACTGGACTCTGGTAAGTCAACAACATTCCCCTTGCACCAAGTACTCCTGTCCAGCATGCATACCTACCACCCATCAGTCCCCAAGTCACCCTATCTCCAACTCCACTGCCCACCCAATCACCAAATACCCCTCCCCTGCATGCCACACCACCACCCAGTCACTATTCCTACACAGTCCCTGCCCAGTGCACAGCTACCACAACAAAGAACCCTCACTACAACTCACACAATGCACATGCCCATCCATGTGACAACCTGAAATGTCCATGTCACAGTGCAACACCTGCATGGCTAACTATTGGACCCGCTACACATACTGCATGCTACGACTGAGGAACACTACATGGCAATGGCAGAAATGCAATCTTGATTCCTCAATTCAGA
This sequence comes from Pleurodeles waltl, assembly GCF_031143425.1. Taxonomy (NCBI): domain Eukaryota; kingdom Metazoa; phylum Chordata; class Amphibia; order Caudata; family Salamandridae; genus Pleurodeles; species Pleurodeles waltl. The sequence goes on from NC_090442.1 coordinate 380,987,839, forward strand.
ACGGAACATGGTACCCATATCTGTACCCATATCTGTTTCCATGACCCACAAACTACATCAACAGTGTTGCATCTGTCATTGCCATAACTGGGATACAAGTTACACCACAGTATGCATCACACAATGACAATACCAATCACACCTCTGCTCTGTAACTCTCTCTCACTCCATCCACAGCTACCTCTGCCACTGCCACCATGCAGGCGATACCTGAGCACTCCCCAGGAGGAAGGTCCCAGTGAGGACTACGCCCCTGGATGTCTGGACAGTCATTACTTACCTGGCCCATCTGGGACTACTGGTCAGTCCTACCAGCCTCACCCTGCCCACATCAGAGCCCACCCTGTGGCATCAACAGCACAGCCAAACTCTTGTCCCTAGACCTGTGTCCCAAGGACTGTTCAATCAGCAGTGTGCCACACAGTACAGGGACCAGAGTTGACCCATCACACATTGCCATTGCTCGCTAGCACACAGCTGATATGAGTTAACAAAAGACAAGGACAACTTTTAGGAAAGGCCAGTGTACATGGATGGCAATGGGAACAGTCAGGATAAGGAGTGATAGACACTACCCAATATATAGTTGTCAAAACATCTGCATTGGAGTTTTTAGGACTGAGAACCACCACAAGCCTTACATAGGAGATGTCAACCTACCAACCCTCATTGTCAAAACATGTCAGACTTGGGATGAATAAGACAGCTCCTGATGGGAAATCTGTGATCCACCACAGGCCACATAGAGGGATAGATACACTGAACACCTCCAGTGATGTAGCTGACCATGAGAAGCAATTTCAGAAGGCAGATAGGAAATCAGAGTCTTGACAATACATATTATACATACCTGAATGCCACTGGAAGTATTGGTTGATCAGCTCAGTCCTAGAGTCAGCTGCACCTTCATCATCAGCCTCATCATCACTTTGTATGTCACCATCATCAGCCACTGGTCCATCTGCCCTCTCTCCATCATCGAGTAATGGTGTGTGATGTCTCCAGATATGTGGAGGCACCTGAATCTAGACTTCAGTAGCCCAAAACACACCTCGTCCAGATGCGGGTCTCTTTGAAATATTGTTCCCCATCCTTGTAGATTATCTCAATTGTGTCAACAGCCAGGGAAGGTTAGAGTAGCAGAGTCACCAGTGTGCACAAAGGTAGGACCTGTCACTATTCCGGTAGAGACACAGGGCAGAATGGGATGACATGACATCCCAGTTGCACACATAACATTGCATACATACCAATTAGCCAGGCACTCTCTCTCTGTAATTGTGCCATCATGTGTGGGACATTGCTGTTTCTCTGAATATAGGAGTCATGCACAGGTCCAGGGAACTTGGCCGTAACTTGGGAGATATATTGGTCAGCGAGACACACCACCTGGTCATTGATGGAGTAAAAGATTTTCCTGTTCCTGTACACGGGTTCATTGGCCCTGGGAGTAACCAAAACAATGTGGGTGCAATCTATGCGCCCTCTCACATGAGGGATGTGACCAATACCGTAGAAGTCATCCTTTACAGAGGGCACATCCGCACGTTGGGGGAACCTAATGTAGCTGTCCAGGTGTTTTAGAAAAGCACACCGTATATCCTTCAACACAAGACTGAACTTAGGCTGTGACATCCCTGTTGCCAATCTGTAAGGAGCCTGAGGCAAGGAAGTTTAGCACTGACAAAACCTGTACTGTGTGAGGGATGGCATACGGATTACGTATGGCAGCCAGTAGATCTGGCTCCAACTGATTACACAGTTCCATGATGGTCTGATGATTCAGACGATAGGTGTGTATGATGTGCTTCTCCCCCAGGGTAGCAAGGTTGACTGGGGTCAGTACACCGGGGTATGTCTCATTCTTGCCATTGCACAGTATCTATGACATTGTGAGGAAAATCTACAAATTGATGTCCACTATCACATGCTAGCTAACACTAAACTTGTAGCACACAAAAAAACACTGTAGACATGACGCTAAAGTTTACACATTCCATGTAGGGCATGTTGATGGACTGTGTATGCTATCCGACCTGGTCATTGCAGCCCCGGACCAACGGCATGTCACACACAAACCATGTGTTATGTTCCATGTTACAGCAGCCTTTTTCCGTAGATGGAACATGTATGTACCAATGTCAGTAACACATATGGTTACCCCACCAATGAGGCAGCAAGTAGCTGTACATCTACTGGAATTGACAGCCGCACATCTTACTCCATTGTGCCCTTAATGGCACATGTATGGGCCCAGCCATGATGGCAAAACATGGGCCAACTCTGCATGATGAACAAAAGGCTCATATGATGCACTTATTTTCGCTCTACAAGCCATGAAATGTGTCTAAAATGGAAACCGCCTGTCCTGCATGCACAGGACAAATGGAAATGACCTAATTCCACCAGTGTATGTCATCATGGTGATAGGCGGTTGCAAACCGCTGGGCAACTCATCATTGGACAACATTATTGCCAATGGGAGACTGGGGCCAATGATGATCACCACTGGCGGTGACGGTCATGTATGCGGCAGCCATGACCGCCATTTTCTGCTGCTTAGCTTACTTGAGTCCTGACACTGGTGCAAGCTAGACCTCCACTACGTGAGCTGCTGTGTACTGTCTCTGGGAGCCATCATGCCACGTCCTGCAGGTGATAGGGCCCCAGCCTTCATTTAGAAGTATTTGGAGAAACTTGTGGGCGGGGTCCTACCCCTGTATGGACAGCTGTATGAGGCACCAGAGGAGCAGGTGATCCCAATTCCATTGTCCTGTGTGATAGAGGTGTGAGTGAGGCTGTAAGGTGTTGCCACACCACACAGGGAGTGGATGCATGCAGGAGGCATGGAGTAAATGCGTTTGTGGCATGAAGACAAGTTAGTGTGGGCATGTGATGTATATGATGTGTGTAGTCTACTGCTGCTGATGTGGTGACACTCTGCATGACATTTTCCTTCTATCTGTGTCACCCATGCAGGTCAGCGTTCTTCAGCAGAAGGGGATCTGGCGTGCCATCGCTAAGCAAGAGAGGACCCTGGGAGTCCATATCTGGTGGAGCACCTACTGCAGAAAGCGGTGGGAGGACCTGAGACCCTGTACCCGGATGACCCCAGAGCCCCAGCTGGGTTCGTTATTCCAATGAGGGATGGGTGGCCGTTGGACCCTGACTCGCCTAATGGCCCACCTTTTGGTGGTGGCGTTTCCTGAGGTGGATGGGCACTTGAGGGCAGCACAGCAGCCACAAGAGGGTAAATACAGGCTCTCACCTGCACATGACAGGCCTTGTTGGGGATTGGGTGGCTTACTTGTGGGCAGATGTGCATGTGATCAGTGTTTGATGCACATCGACAATGTTTATCAGTCACCCTGGTAGGCTCTGAATCGATCATGTGTGACAATACAATGCTGTCAGTGTATATCCAATTGACATATTTGTTGGTTGCGTGAGTGTGGACACCCTACGCATTGTGTCAGACCAGCTTCTTCCATCTGCATCAGTGGACCTGAGGAATAAGTGCTATCTCATCAGTATTTGTCTCCCACAATGACTGAGGTAATCTCTATTTTGTACAGTAGCTGGCATGGAATGATTCTGGGGGTGGCTTCAGGGGACCACAACATGTAGGGCCTCAAAGGGGCATAATTTTGGCCATGGTAGCTTACCATGTTGACATATGTTGCATATGTTGACTTGAGAGTGTAGGGTATGTGCAGGGAAACAACCATGGCATTCTGCTACATGTGACTCTATCACAGCAAAATGTGTTTTTGAAGCTATCATTCTGTGGACTTGCCTTTTCAACAGTGGTACGGTACTAGATGTGGTAGGGCCCCTGGGAGGTCCCTGAAGTCTAATCATAATGTTTACATGTCATGCATGACATCGCCCTGGCAATTACAATGCTGCTATGCAGTGTTTCAGCCTTGACCAATTCACAAAGTCAAAATGTTCCCACATTAGCAGTTTTTTTACCATTGCATCTTGAATTACCCAATGTGTACTTGCAGAAATTAAGTGTTGTTGTAATGACATAGCCTGCCATAATATCATTGAGGAGATGTACATGTTGATCTGTGTAAATGTAGAAAGGTATTGATCCTTTTGCACCCTTTCTTTCTCTCTCCCTCCCTCTACTCCTCTGTCTTTGTGTGCATCAGCATCATCAGATGAAGGAGAAGGGGCACCGACAAGTGGGGAAGCAACAGCAAACGGGACCCAGAATGCTGATACCACCAGAGCTGAGGGGACCAGTCGGAGAGAGGGTGTGGGGAGTGCCATGAGGGAGATTGGATTATCTCTATCATCTTCGGATTCCTCCTCCGATGGATGCTCCTTGGTGGTGGCCGACCCATCTGGAACCAGCCCTGCACCATCTTTGTAGGCCACCCCTTTACCAGCACCTCCCCCTGTAGCTCCCCACCCAGTTGCCCCTGCCTGCTCACCCAGGAGCGTGGGCATCTCCTTCGCCACAGGCACCTCTGCCCCGCCTCAGTCAGCCCTGCTGCCGTCAGTGAGGAGGCTATTGACCTCCTGAGATAAAAAAAATTGCGTCAGTTAACCATCGTGAATGCCACCCAGGGACTGGCAGCTCAGGTGAGCAGAGTTATGCCTACCTGAAAGGTGTTCATGGTGTCCTGTCTGGCGTGCAGAGATCCTTTCAGGTTCTGGCCTCCTCACTTTTGGCATCCAGTGTCCCTTTGTCTTCCGTCCCTCCTCCAGCTACCTTTTCCCAATCCCCTATCCCTCTCCCCACACCCATCCAGAGCACACAGTTAGACCGCCATTTATCCACATCAACAGACACGGTTTGCAGTGACAAAACAAGCACCACAAGACCCACCACTAGCATGCACACAGACAACACCCACCTGCACAAACAACAACATCCACTCCCTACACTGAACCCCACACCACCCCCTCCTTCACAGACACTACACCCCTCACATCTGCTGGCATGACATCAACACTCCCTGATCCAGCAACAAGTCCCATCATACCCACAGTTGCCATGCTTCCAGACCTGCATACATCCATCCCATTCACCAAATGCTCACTAACCACAACTACCAACACCCCCACATGCAGCACATCCACCTTACCTGCAGGCACCACCCCCTTGATGCCCATGCCATGTGGAGGCCACTTTGCAGTCAGGAGTCAAGTTGGGACAATGACAAATGCCATATGTGCCTGAGGCACTTGGACATTTTGGACTGGCCAGTTGGCTTATTTTATAAATTGTATTGCAGAGTTTTATTTCTGCTTGATATCTATGGGCAAACTGCATGTTGGTTTCAATGGTGACATAGTTGTCCTTCCTTTCCTTTAACATGGATGTGTTGTATTTGTGTGATTTGGTTTGTGCGTGTTATGTGTATGTGATGTGATTGTGTTGCAGCATGAGTTGTGTAGCTAACGTTTGCATTCTACTTGGTGTGATGTGTTGCAATGGTGTTGTGTGGTATTTTGTGGTAGTTGTGTGTGCGTTCATGTGTGTGGTGATGGATATGTCATGTGCGTTGTGTGTTGTGTGGACGTGGTATGACATCAGACACGTTGTATGGCATTGTTTTGGTATTGAATGGTTGTGTGCGGTTGTTACGTGTTGCTGTCATTATGTGTTGTCATATGTACAGTGTTATACCTTGCCAATGCGTTTGTGTGGTTGCGGTGGTATTATCATTGTGCTACTCGGTGGTGTTGTGTATGATTGTGTTAGACAGTGGCGGTGATATGTGTGTGTGGGGTGGTGTGTGTATGGCACATATTTGTTGGCCATGGTATGTGTAGTTTGTGTGTGCATGTTGGTGTGTGTATGAGTGTGTTGTTACAGGTGTTTGTGTGTGTGTGGCAGTCGCTAGCGGTTCTGGCTGCATGTGTTGTGTCTGCGTGTGTACTAATGGCCTTCCCTCCAATGTGTGCTAGGTGGGGGTACTTACGGTTGATGTCTTTGTCGCTCGTTCTGTAGTTGTAGTGCAATCAGGAGCAGGGGGAAGATTACAAGTTCAGGTTCTCTGGTGGCTCCGGATGTGTCTCTGTTCCTGAAGGTCACTTTATCCTTTTATACTGTTTCTGTCAGGCTTTTTCTGGTGGTCCGACCGCTCCGGAAATCCTGGCAGTGTCCAATTTAGTAATATGCTTTGTGGTAATATGGCCAGCGCCGGACTGGAGATGCCTGCCACCATCCGTGGTGGTCCATCCACACTGGTGGTAATGGTGTATTGGATGTGTTCCTGGTGTCGGTTAGGATCACCACAATGGTCATAATATGGTGATCTTCAGACCACCAAACTCGTAATGAGGCCCTTGGTGTCATTCCTTCAGCCATTTATTCATAACTTTGGCATTGATTGGCAGTATTGTGCTGCTGCTATTTTTGAAACACAATGGCTGTCCATCTCAACAAAGCGGACTGCTGGAGCTACCACCAGCCCTGGTGTGTTGTGATTGCACGATGGAGTGCTTCGGAGCTTCTTTGCTGGAAGAACTGAAGTTGAATTGGTCACTGACATTCTGTCGGTTCTGACTTGTGTGCAACCTATTTTCCATTGCATATGGTGCTTCTTCGAGTGTGCACCAAAAGTGTGTCTTGCTGTAGAGCCTGTACCTTTTTTGACACAGATCTGTTAATGTTCTCGATGACGGATCATTCATGGACATGCCCATTGAGGCTGTGGTTGATAAATGAGGTATCTTATGAGCCGCCGCTTGTAGATTTGCTGGCTCCATCAACATCAGGTGCAATGAGGGATGTTGTCTCCTCATCTGGGGCTGAGACTTCTATACACAATTGCTTCATGGATCCTTCAACTAATATGCTTATCAACTTATCACCTGCAGAAGTGGAGTCTTTCCTTGCCTCCATCTACATTGCTGACATCAAAGGTTTTCTGCAGGATCACAATTATTGTTGACATTCCACCATTGCCATTTTTTTCAAAATCCCAAACGTGCTTCCAAGTTGTCCTTTTCACTTCGGTTTGCCTGTTGGCCTGCCTAGCTTATCAACTTCAACATTTTATCTCTTTTATGTATACTTTCCGGCAATGGGGAGGGTGTTGTGGGTTCATTTAAGTACCTTGCTCAGGCACATATCTTTTATCTTAGCTTAGGCCTGTGACCCGTGCCCTTTTACCTAGATAATATGCTCTATTCTCATTTATTAATTTTAGAATAGCTTGCTTTTCAGTGGGGATGTTTTATTTTTCCTAATCAGCTGCTATTCTGTGAGAGCGTTGTTATTATTACTATGCACAACATTTCCTGACACAAGGTTGACAAGGAACAGTATGAGACAAACACAGAATAATGCTTGGTATTGCCCCCACAAGAGCACGCACACAGGCTAGCACTTAGGCACATAACCATGTCAGGGCTATTTCTTAGAATACAAACATGCTTTTCTGTAAAACACCATGTAGGGCAAGAGGGGGTTGAGAGGGTCCTTACAACCAGGATTTCCATTTCTGCTGCATGTCATTTTCAGCAAGACCTCAGCCTTGTCTCTGCATGCCAGGTAAGGAGACGAAGGGGAGACCTTCCTTCCAATGTAATTGGGATGGGTGCTCCTCTCACAGATTGAGTATGGACAGATTGGGCTATCACCACTGTGCTCTTGCTAGAAGCTAGACGTTAGGTAGGAATTCTAAGTACATGTTTATTGCAATATGTAGTGATCTTCTTCTCAATAACCATCACAATCCTAATTTTGTTGTGTCTCATGATCCAAATGATTGCTGCTCATATATCTTATCATAGATTGCAGTATTTACAATAAATATACTGAAAACCACCCTGCATCTTTTTATACCCTGTGTGTGTGTTTGCTAATGAGCGAAAGGGGTGAGATCTGTTCAACGCAACTTTCCTGAGAGGTCACTAAAGTGCCATGCAATAGGCTGCCATAAGTCACCTTTCCTTCTTGGGTTGGGTGAGGGGCTGCTAGCAATCCGGTAGGGTTGGGCCGGCAGCCTTCAAATGGTGTGGGAGTGACTCAGTCACCCACAAGCAGTAGTCACCTGCCCTGAATGCAGCAGTCTATTTCGAAAAATGAGAGTCCTAAGACAACGTCTCCTAGAAAGAACAAATTATGCTTCATGGAGATTTTCCAGGCTTTTTCTGTCTAAACTTGGTGAAAAAGTGAGATTGCTTTTATTTGTTAAACCTGTATAAAAATGTTGGTAATGTTTTTAATTATTTTTGTAGAAAGGAGAATGCAAGTACGTTCCTTCGGTTTTAAATTTGGTTAACAAGTTATCATGTTGGTTTTGTCAGGATAGTTACATTACTATGGTGAATATTGTTTTCTGATGAGAAAGCTGGCCTCGTATTGTTGTTCCTGGTATTTTACGAAGAATTAAAACAAACTAATGTATGGTTCCATTTTAAATTTAATATGCCTGTGTTTGTTTGAGGACATAGACACTGGTTATGACATTTTGCTTTACCTGTTGATTTAAAATTGCCAAAAATCTCTCTAAAATCCTACACTTTGATGGAAAAGATATTAAAATGGTCAGTGCAAGTGGTAAAGAAATCTCTGAATCTATTACCTTGTGGTATGTCTTAATGCAATCCTTAATTTGGAATTCATTGTCTGGAGAGTTACCAAAGTTATTTGTTGGAAAAATGTGAAGAAAGCTATTTGGAATGTTTGGCTTTGAAGCTTTTTTAAACCAGTTGAGAAATTAAAAGTTACAACCTCATATTAGTAAATGTACATGGAAAAATTATTGCTTTTTAAAAAAATGTATAGGAAATGATTTACTAAAAATATAATCCTTCTGAGTGGGTAGGCTGTGCTGTGATGAGAAGGAAAAATATATGTATTTTGAAAGTTGTTTTAATAATATGTACAATTATAAAACATTATTTTACAACTACATTTGTCACCATATTATTGTCCTTTTTCATCTTCTGTTTATCTTTGTGGGAGTCGGAATGAACATTTGTACAAATCAGTGTCCAGCAGCTTCCCCTAGTTGACTAAGAGTGGAGATTAAATAATAAATGTTCCCCCTTCAGTGTACGGCGCCTTCCCCTTGTTGGCTTTGATTGGAGTTAGATTAGAAAACCTGCTCCCTTCAGTGTCCAGTACCTTCCCTTAGGGAGATCTGATTTGAGTTAGAATAGATAATATTTTTTTTTTAAATAACTGTAATTTTATTTAATGTATTAATACTTAAATGTTTTTTTAAATTTAGTAAATAATGCTAAGGAATGCATTATTTAGTTCTACATTTAAAATCAATATATACAATTAATTTAGCTTAATATTTAACATAATATAAACATATTTTCACAACCATTTTCATGTTTAATAAACTTTTCATTTTTCCCTATTTTTTACCATATTGAGATCTCCACAACCGCGGTGGCGATCTCCCCATGGATGGAAAAGTGTAGGGACATTTTCCATATACTTTACCATTATGTTTTACCGGTTAAATAGGTCCCCTTCAGAAATCATGTCAGCTGTCCACAAGGGAACACTGCCTGGTCCCGCTGATGTGTTGCCAAAAGGGCAACTTTTTTTTAAAGCAGGACCTGCCCCTTTGTTAGAAATATTTTCTGTTAGTGAATGCAAATGCACGGATAGGGCTCTGCTGTTCCTTGCCGGCATCCATCCATGCATTTGCAGCCATTTGCAGGTGGTTGCAAATTGTGACTTGCTTGATTAATATTCATTATGCAGGTCATTCTGTAATTCCTTGTGAATACAGGAGGAGCAATGTGGCTTATTACTATATAAATTTCACAACAAATGTCATTCCCATTAAAAAAACAATCAGTATGTAAACAGCACATTCCTGGTTTGTAAATGGAAACAGTACATCGGGCCCATAATCATATGGATGTTAGATCAAAATGTTTCTTACCAGTGTCATTTAATATGATGTTTCGGTTATGGTGGAGATTTCTGATGGCTTGTCATGCTGTGGAGGTGATATTCTGTTTTTGAATTTTTCTCAGTCTGAGAAATTTGTTTCCAAGTCTTAGATTATTGCTGTGCAAAAAATATTTGTGCTGAGGTAATGATGGATTTGAGTTTGAAACTGCTCACAATTAAATGGAAGGTGCAGCTCATGTGCAGTGTTTTCAGTGTAAAACTATGTCAAAGCTTTTTTGGGATATTGTAGTCAGTAGGTATACATCTCTGCATTTATTTTTTGTTTTTGTCTATAGTCACTGGCAGGTTGATTTTTTGTACACATTTCTATGAAGTCATCAGGCAGTACCTGTGCAATTCATCTAGAAAAATAACTTTCACAATATTATATATCAATAAAACAATATATCCTATGGCTGTAGTAATTTTACTCTCCAAAGCTGTATCCTACATATTTTCACTGTGTGTTTTAATAGGTTGGTCAGTAAAAAGGTTTAAAAAGCAGTATGTCCTATAGTTGTGATGGAGGAATTTGTGTATGATTAGATTAAATAGTGGTTGCCCGTTCTTATCATTAGGCTTCATTGTTTAGCAGTCATTTGAGGTCCTTAATATGAGAAGCCAGGATAATGCCAATGCCTGTGCAAACAATTGTTGAAGCAGTGATCAGAACGACAAGCGAGCTGAGGTTTATCGCATCCAATCATTACGGCATGCGTTAAAGTTTACATACCCTGTTAAATAGTAAAGGGTGTTATTTATCACATGTGGGTCCAGAACCCCAAACCCCAAATTTAATGCACACCAAAACTTATATCCCTTTAAATTTAGCTTCAGGGGTTCTGCTCCAGCACTCTTGATCTTGTGGTAAAGAACATCCGCCTCAATATTAGACTTAACATTAGATCTAACATTAGTTTAGCAGAGGAATAGATAAGTAACTGGCACGACTCATTAACTTGAGTTTTAGATCAGGGATAAGTTCAAAGGGCTTTATTACAAAATCTCAACTAGGCAGCACTGAGAAATCAAAATATATGTATAAGTCACAATGAACAGCAAACCCAAAAGAGGAACGGGCAGTATCCGTAGCTAATAGTTGTTCAGAAAATCTTTCTAATATATTGGACAGAGTCTCAGGAGGAAATGAATGAGGGCCTGATTGTGACTCTGGCGGTCCTTGGACTGCCATGGTGGTGGTGGCGGTCCGACCACCAGATTACAAGCAGTGAGGTCAGACTTCCACAAGACTGCTAGCACCACCAGCATCTGAGCTGCTGCAGCTGTGGCAGTTGAGACTTCAGCAGTCAGTGTTGGTGGTACCGGCAGTGGAACTGCAGTGGGTATTATGACCTGCCTGACCGATGAGCTCTTAATGGCTGGGCCCCTACCACAAACAGGTCGGTGGACAGGCAGTTAAAGGACACAATGCAGGTCCCCAGGGGGAATGAGCCCATGTAGGGTGAAGCAGGGGCACATGTGAGGCCCCCCTATGTCTGTGAAGTCTGTGAGTGGACTGTGTGCCATGCACAATGTGGTACATGGGAACAGTGCACCAACATGCTGGGGGCAGGGTACTGTGGCTGGCATTAGCTGCAGCCTTGCTTCCATAGCCAAGGCATGCCACCGCCGTGCCTGCCCCACCGATGCACCGTCAGCCCTGTGGGGAACTCATAATGTGGCTGTCAGGAGGCCATCAGCATGGAGCCCTTCAGCAGATCACTGTGTTGGTGGTCTGGTGGTCCGACCGCCAAAGTTGTATTCAGGCCCTAATTCTCTAAAAATGTAACATTTATGTTAACAAAGAAAACAGACTGCATCACTAGTGGAAAAGGGAAAATCTCTGTCTCACCACCAAAACTAGTGTTTGTATACACATCATTTTAAGTATAGGTAATAAGCTAAGACTGCAAATTCATTATTGCACGACTAGTGATAACACATATTGGACAAATCATAAGTTAAATCATCATAACAATGCACAGAACACTAACCCACTTTCAAGAAAGGCTCCAGCAGCTTCTGCACTCTTGTTGCCCTGAGGAGCACCACACAACATGAAACATTTTTCCGAGTATAACCCATACACTAGTGTATTCTACCAGGCCCACATTAGAACTGCGATGGAAATGTCCTTGGAAATGTCCTTGCAATATTTAATCCACAAAGAAAGCCCCATTCACAATGCATGCACTGTACAGAAAATAACTACTTACATCACAGCATCTTGTGTTCTGTGAAGACTGTGGGTAGAGAATACACGGGGGTACATTGATTGGAAGGAGGAATGAGCAGGAGCAATTCAACAGAACATCAGAATAGCATCCATATTAATAAAATTGGGTCTGTGTGAAAATGTGGCACAACTAAATCAAATTGATAATCACACTTCTAAATGTCAGATTATAATCAGTTTAAGTGCAATGTTAGGATTTTCTTTTATTTACGACTAGGATTAATCAGCAGAATCATTAGTATTCAAAAAATTTTGTCATCCAAAAGTGTGCATTAGAAATAATTGAGCACACTTTATAAATTCCAGAGTTGCATTTCTTTGGGTGCACCAAATATTGCACCAAACACAGGGAAATTCAGTAATGAGTGCTGGGGAAGTTTTATTAATCCTATTCAATAGGGTACAATACATGAGTAATGTCTGTGCAGATGTGTTCTCACCTTGGCGAAGTACTCCATTTCTAATATTTACAGTCTCAAATCTGTAAAATCAAAACCCCCAAAACATTTAAGGCTGTAGTACACTATGTTATTTTCAGGTTGACATGAAATAGCTACCAAATTCAAATTCAAATCTTTGTTGGACTATCATAACATTCTGCATGTTATTCAATCCCTTTGGCCCATTCATTGCAGATACACAGGCAGCAGAAGATGTTATTAGAGATAATCAGTTGGTACAAAGTGTGGGATTCATCTGTAAGCGGTCAATTAACAAAGGACTTCATGAATAAGTGAAGTGGTTCTTCTGTAGTACTCCAGGAATACTATTTCAAATATTCATAAATACCTTTGTGAATTGGCCTCATAAGATTCAGGTTAACCCCAAAATACTGAACACTCTTTTAGCAACTTGAAAACATGTTCTCATACTTGTTTGCATTTCATACTATGGGAACAGTTCATAAAAACATTTATGTTTATCTGAAGAAGTACTACAAAGGTACTTCTTCAGACACTCATAAATGTCTTTATGAATTAGCATTCTATTGAAAATGATCATCTTTTCCATGGTATCTCCACAGATTGTTGATTTTTTTTTGGATGAACCCATTTTTGCTAGCCATTGAACTCTGCACACTCTACCAATAATCACCAGTGGTAAAGTGCTTGTGCTATCCTCTCTGAACATTTGCTTTACTTGTAAGTTCCTAGTAAATGCTACCCTTGAAGCCATGCTCTGTAAATAAAATGCTGCTAGTGGGCTGCAGAACTCATTGGGCCACCCACTAACGTAGTTGTGTAAAACGTGTCTCCATGCCTATCATTGCTGCCTTTCAAAACAAACCCTTTGCCAGTCCTAAACCTTCCTTTTTAACACATATTAGTCAGCCCTAAGGTAGGGTCTAAAGGCCAATAGGGGAGAGTGTATGATATTTAAAAAAAAGTACGACATGTATATTTAAAATTTTGCATATTTCTCACTGCGCACAGTGGGTTCTCCCATCAACACTGGTTTACATGATTACTTTTAATAAGTGCTAAATTCAGTTGGGAAGTAGAGAGAAAGATGAGTCAAAGACTCATTTTAGTAGTAATTTAAATTCCAATTTAGTGGAGAAGTAGGATTACATATAACTATTTTGTAAAGTTATCATTTTCTTGCCTTAAACTAAACAGTTTAGCTGCCAGTGTCCACCTGGCCCCTGTCCCCTGCCCCTGATGGCTCCCCTGTGATGAGATGTGTATGGCTCCTGAACAGTGGACAAAGGACTCTTTTTATGGGCATTCAATTACATATAGTACATATATACTTTTGCAAGGAATATGCTGCTGTATTTTCCACGTCTGACCAGTTGCTAGAGGATTTTTTCATGTTGAATCCTATTTTGCACACCTTGCAATGATTACATTTGCAAAAGCCTGGAGAATTAATCCATGTTTTGTTAGTGATTTTAAAATGGCTGTTCGCTAATTTATCTTTTACATTCATTGCATTTTCTAAATTGCCCAATGTTTCCTTAGTGTGTGGTTCAGTTTACTTGTTTCCGCAATATGTTTTTATTAATCTTATCTGATTTTCCTGTTGTTGTCTTTCTTTCCCATGCAGGGAGAGAAGTTAGCAACGGGCCATGAAAAGATAACTTTGAAATAATAAATATTGGGGCATGAAGCATGGGACTATTCGAAAAACGACAGCAAACATCATGCATTAGCGCACAAAGATAGCTGAGTGGAATGGATCAAGTAAAATCAACAATAAGTGCACATAAAGCCACCCAAGAAGGAGTGTGGGACGAACAGCATGGGAACCATTGAGAAAATAGAGAGTGTGACAATGTAAACTGTTGAAAGAATGAAACAATCTAAAAGGACAGTTACAATTGGTCCACTGGATAGCATGACATAATGAAATGATCAAAAGTGTAAGCATGATTTACACACAAAAGGTTTCAAATTTAATTAGATATGAGGATTGTGGCATACGGGCCACAAATCCTAGACACACTTGTTCCTATAGTTTACAAATTGTATTAAGAAAAGAAACTAATATAATTTGGATAATTGACAAAATGGCTCATAACATCCTTGCTTGAATTTTATGAATCATGGAGGCCCAATTAAAACAATGAGCCAAGAATTAGGAAAGTAGAAAATAATGGAAGGGTCAGAATTTGAGATCATTTGTAAAACATCCAATGAAAGCATCTGCAACTCTGAAAGAATACTTTGTGCCTCTTACCAAGGTAAAATCACACAGACCTGCATAAGTATCAGCACCTTTTTCACCCAAAGCACTTTATTGAGAAAACTTTGCACAAAGCACCAATTACACTTGACCCATTCTTCCCACCACAAAATATGGAAATCTTCATCTCGCAGCAGGAATTGGGCATAAACGCAGAACTGACAAACATTTATGGGGGGAATAAACAGTGGTGATGGACTGGACAATCTTATACTGTGATCAAGGTCCCAGGAAGGACCAAAACATGTTAGGTGTTACACTTTATATGCTATGAAAAATAAATGCATTATTTCTTTAAAGTCCCACAAGAGTGGGTTTCATTCTTGATGCCATCTGGCAACAACAGTGGGAAAATAATTACTGGCGTGGCCATATCGGTTGAAACCACAAAGCATCAAAGAGGGCTGTCACCTTCCCACACACTTGGGAAATATATATATACATTCATATATATATCTGTATGTTGATAGATAGATAGATAGATAGATAGATAGATAGATAGATAGATAGATAGATAGATAGATAGATAGATAGATAGATAGATAGATATCACACCCTCTAGGGCATAGCAGTTTACTTGCCCGCTTGGCTGGAGCAATCTAAAGTTTAAAAAAAAATAGCAATTTCCTGATAAAAGAAAGGTTACAGGGACATTATAATTAGGAAATCGAATTTAAAAAACTTTGAAAATTCACTAAAAATCCAAAGATTCATATTTTACATGCATAAAACCATATAAATGTGTGTTTTTATTTATGATTGAACTTGCTTATGGTTTGGTCTGGTCAAGATTATAATAAAAGAAGTGAAAACTTACCTGGATGTGAAGAGCATAATTGCTTGTCCGGAAATTTGTGCTGCTAAAACTGTTGAGAGAAGGAGGTGAGTAGAGACATATATTTAATGCTAAAATAGCGTGCAAAGTTAATGTTGTTTAAATTGTGTTAAATGGAACTTGTAGTAGGCAATTATACTTGGACGTGCTGGACCCAAAACACTAAGACACTGCTATATTATAGTTAAGTACACTAAAAAAATTATAGGGCCAGCAAAAGGCTTAATCTTGACCTTTTAAAGACATATTATTACGTCATTTATGGTTTTTGAGCAAACTGTTTTCCTTCTAATTTCTACAGATGTTTCTACCTCTAAAAAGACTACTGTTAGCTAATGAATAGGCTTGTTATTTGGAAAGATTGATATGAAAGTTCACACACAGGATGAACAGGAGGATGAATCATGAGAAACTAGACAAAATAGATACACGATAAGGCATAGCTGTGGCCTTAGAAGTTGCTGTCAGAAATGTATTATGTTCCTGTGAGAAGAAGGGCTGTGAACATGTTCCCATGGGTGCATTGAAAGGTGATTGGTCAACTGAAGACGGAAGAGCAACATATTTGCAACATGGATTTTGTGTGTCTATAATACTGTGTGTTCCTAGAAAAGGTCATTTCCATTCTCATATACATTTTTTTGCCCATACCATTTCACACACTGAAGGCTCTACTACGTTTCGTGAACCTCTCTTCATGACAAGTTCTGCTTTGATTGATTTTGAACTATTGAGCTGACCTTTGATGCTGAAGCTTTATGCTTGTTTCCTCTCAAAATCAGAATTCTTTGGTTGTTTTTGAAACTGACACCTTTCCCTTCTCATTCTTAGAATAGGGATTCTTTCCTTTATGAGTCATGCTTAATGCATTTTATTGTAATTTATGGATTACTTATTTGATTATTGATTTCTAACTAAAATTCTGATCACTGAGATTAATAAACTTTACCTTGTGACTTTTATAAAGATGAATTACTAAAAGAATGAAACCCTTTAACTCATACTAAACTCTTTTTGTTGACTGAAATAGAATTTAATAATTGTTGTGCTAAGTCTAATGTGATGCACAGCTCCTCATGTACCTCCATCAACCTGAGTTAAAGGCAGTGGAGTTTCATTGATGATTTATCCAATTTTTTGTAAATGGGATTTTAACAGAAACATCCCTGCTCTAACAGAATCGTTGGTAGCAGAGGATGGTTTACATTTGAGACAGAGGAGCTGTAATTAATTACCCTCATTTAGACCAATGCCAATGTCCCGTTGTCCAAGGCCAGAATTTTGAAGTGTTGTTTCAAAGGTGGTTGGAGTACTTGAGCTGTGAGTATCAATACGGTTATGTGTTGTGATTGTCTTTGTTGTTACTGAGATTTGATTGTTTGTAGGAGTATGTGAATTGAATGAATTTGCAATGCTTAAGTGTTAATGTAAAGAATTTTAAGTGATTACTGACTCAGAACTAGTCTATGATCCTGGGATAAACATGTTAATTTTATGGTTTTCTTGTCTCTGTGTGCCGATTGTGAGATACCATTGACTGCACAAATTAGGATAGGGACTCTAACAAGTTATAACAATATTATTAGGGATTTATTTTAAAATAGAGATAACAAGATCCACATCTACACTTACTCCTCATATGACATCTACACACACAATAGATGAAGCAAAGCTGAAGGCATCCTTTGTGGATTATATGAATGAAGATTACACAACAACCCTTTCTTGTTAGTTAGTTCAGGAATATACACAAGCATTAGATGCAAAGGATTGTTACGTCTGTACACACTTACCTTCATCAGCTGCAGAGGAGGTGACATGCCACCCCATGCATTTGTCATAAGCAATTACATTTAGTAAATTACTTGGTTTAGTATATAGGCAAGAATAGTCCTATTCTAACGTTGATGTGATTCTTTCAAGAATTATTTTATAGAGAAGCATGTATCTTCATCCACAGGCAAATGAAATGGACACAGTTTGATATTATTTTAGACCATTCACATCTATAGACAATGTTAGGATACATGAAAACAAATTGACTTGTTTAATGAGACCATTAAAGAAGACATTTATTATGACATTAGAATAAAGGGGTGCACACATCTGCCATAGTAAAAATAAAGGGGAAGACATTTTGAGGAATGTTTGGAAGAAGAAAGACAATGAATATAGAAAGAAAATGATCTACCCTAAACAGAGATTAGATAGACACCAAAAGGTTAAATGATGTGTTTACTAAAAAAGGAATCAATTTAGAAAAAGATCCATAGGAGTAGATAATTGTGAATATAAATTTAAAAATTTGAGAGGATGATGGCAAATTGTACAAGGCGAAGAGACAGTCATTCCAAGAGTCTATTTCATTTGTTGACAGGGTACTTATTTTCAATTACCAGCTGATTGGGGAGAGGGGGATGTTTGTTATTTAGCTTTGTTGTTTCCTAAAATGTACCATGTACATAGCATAGATGTTTTGACAATGACACAATCATAGACATACACGTAGTATAAATGATGGAACACATTTAGGGGGTGATTCTGATTCTGGCGGGCGGCGGAGGCCGCCCGCCAGAATTCCGCCCCCATTATACCGCTCCGCGGTCAGAAGACCGCGGAGGGTATTATGAGTTTTTCCCTGGGCTGGCGGGCGGTCTCCAAAAGACCGCCCGCCAGCCCAGGGAAAAACTCCCTTCCCACGAGGATGCCGGCTCGTAATCGAGCCGGCGGAGTGGGAAGGTGCGACAGGTGCAGTGGCACCCGTCGCGTATTTCAGTGTCTGCAAGGCAGACACTGAAATACTTTGCGGGGCCCTCTTACGGGGGCCCCTGCCGTGCCCATGCCATTGGCATGGGCACGGCAGGGGCCCCCAGGGGCCCCGCGACCCCCCCTACCGCCATCCTGTTCATGGCGGCTTTCCCGCCATGAACAGGATGGCGGTAGGGGGGGTCAGAATCCTCATGGCGGGGGAGCGCGCTCCGCCGCCATGAAGGATTCCCCCGAGCAGCGGTAAGTCGGCGGGAGCCCGCCGACTTGCCGCTTCTGACCGCGGCTGAACCGCCGCGGTCAGAATGCTCGTGGGAGCACCGCCAGCCTGTTGGCGGTGCTCCCGTGGTCGGTGACCCCCTTAGTCTGAGATATGTTTGGAACTATCATTCCACCAGTAGGAGTTGATTTAAATGACGAGAAGATTAAAAAGCTTTCAACAGCAGTGGATACATTGGCAAACACTAATTTTGGAGCTTTATTAGTTGATAACACAAAATTAGTGGCCATTAGATCTATGGTTTTACAAGATCCATTAGATTTGGATATTTGCTTGCAGAGAAGGGTGGAGTCTGCAAGATGTTGAAATTGCAGCATTGTTGTTCATGCATACCTGATGAGAGTAAGAAAATTCTTGAATTCACAAAGAATTGTTCTGCCTTAGAGCATGAGTAAGAATTGTTAGAAACTACAAGTATTTTAGAGAATTTAGGCAAAATAGTTTATGCACTTAGCAACGGGTTTGCTATAACTGGAGGAATTTTCAGAGCTATATTTGTGCCATTACTAACAGCGGGATATTGCTTATTAATCTTGCTTGTTATACATAAAGGTTGTATGCTGCTGCTCGAATGACGCTTTGCCGAATCAGCTGAGTAACTGGTCGGCGTGTGGGTGCTACGTTAATTAGAGTGAATTACATCAAAGAAAGGACCCCACTCCTCTCTGCCGGGAGAAGAGAACGGATAAAGGTTTGAGTACCTCTGCATTTAGGTCCACAAGGAGGGTTTCTTTATGAGCTTTTGAAGTCCTTTTCGGACTTTGTGATTGTATTTCTTCAAGACAGTGACGAGGTGGCAAGCAGCAAAGGACTTCTTTGAATGGAAGTCCTGTGGATAGGCAAGTGAGAATTTCAATTGATCATATTTATAAGTAACTAAATTTAAATAAATAAGAGTGAAAGTAGAGGAATTTCAAATGGCAGCTAGTAGAGAGAATAGAAGGATGGAAGCAGCACAAAAACTTTTTGTTGGCCTTGGTAATAAACAGTCACTGGAAAGTGCTAATGATTACAAAGAGGAGCAAACAATAAAACAACTATGGGACAATTTATGGAAAATTTCAAAAACCGAACAAGCAAAATGGTGGGCAGCCACCACGCTTCAGAAATATGTTGAGTGCAATCGGATCCCTAGAGGGTTGAGGATTTTTACTTTACCTAATACAACAAATTCTGACCCTGAGATGATAGAGGAATGGATGACGAATAAACATAATTGCTCCATAGAAATGTTGAAAATATTGATTAAATACGCCCGCAAAGATGTGGAGAAATTAGCAGCACAAATTGATACAAATATTCAGACATTGAAAGAGAAGTGTACTCCTGAAGTGTATGAGCAAGAAACATTAAGATTAAATGAACGCCTCACCAAATTGGAAGAGGAAACAATGGCTAAAAAAACTTAAATTTCAAAGAGATGAGGCGGATTACAAACAGGGTCGGATCTTGACTTTTGGACGTAGATTAGACCATTTGAGGGGTAGCAGTGTGCTACAAGAAGTGAGACAACAATCAGTGAGACATCAAAGCATTACTCCAGGGGGTGCACAGGCATCAACGGTTGGAAGTGAAATGCAATGCAGTGAAAATGACACAGGGGAAAGTGATGTGTTGAATCAATCTGAAGTGGAATCAGTAAAATCCAACATTTTAAAGGAGTTCGACCTCATGGCACAAGGAAGATTGAACACTCAGAGAGGCTGAGGTGCACAAGGGTACAGAGGTCGAGGAAGAGAAGTAAGAGGAGAAAACAAAAACAAAAGAGGTGGTATAAAACAAGGAGAGATCACGAGTTTCATGGGAATGCGCACAAGAGGACAAAAATGCATCCAAACAAGGAACAAATTGACAGTTGTCAATTTATCGGATATAACTCTTACGAAAAATCAAGAAGAGGTTTTGGCACTGGGTTTGTCATTTTGCCCTAAGGCAAATTTTGATTATACTCAAAGTAGAATTGATTTATTTCATTTTATAAGGAAATTGAAACTCAGATATTGTTATGCCACCAAGTCACCCAGTAAATTGGAAAATGTGAATATGGAACCATTCAACTTACTTATAAGTGATTTGGATGTTTTACAAACAATAGGAGAACTAGAGGGTGACTGTAGGTGGAGTAATGATCCTGTAAAAAGTCTTTATAAGGAAGGATTGAGAACAGATCTGAGGTGTGATACCATTGTTAAATATCAACCTAAATCTACATTTTGTCCAGAGGTGTCACAAGAATCTATAGAATCGTTTGAGAAATGTATGCTATTTGAGTTTCAGAGAATTGATAAAAAGATAAATGCTAGTCATAGAAATCTTAGAAATGAGCAAATAAAAGCTATTACGGAGTTGAGCGACATGAAAGACATTGTCATAAAACAATCAGATAAAGGGGGCAATGCAGTAATCTGGACCTTAGACAAGTATCTAGCGTAAGGTTTAAGACAATTGAGAAGTAGTGGTCAATATGAGGTGACTACTAGACATCATTATATACAAACTCTGAATAGTTACCGAGAGAGATTGGGTGAATGGAAAGAGAAGACATTAATCACTAATGAAGAATATTATTTCTTAAAATGTGATTTCCCAAAAATACCTGTGTTGTATTTATTACCTAAATTACATAAAGACTCTAAGAACCCTCCAGGGAGACCAATAGTGTCTTCAAGGGACAGTGCCCTTGAGAATATCTCTAGATATGTGGACTGTTTTCTTCGACCATTTGTGCAGTCGTTATCATCATACATTAGAGATACTAGCGATTTTTTAACTAGAATTGAAGGCATAACATGGGAGAAATAATACTTATTAGTAAGTTTGGATGTTGAAAGTTTGTATACCTCCATTCCACATAAGTTAGGAATTCAAGCTAGTCAATATTTTTTGAGAGCTAGATCACTGTCATATTTGCAGCATACGGAAATGTTATTAGACATGGTGGATGTTTGTTTGATGAATAATTTTTTCATCTTTGATAACCAGATTTATAGACAAACCCAAGGAACAGCAATGGGAACCTGTTTCGCTCCCAGTTATGCAGGTCTATACCTGGGCTGGTGGGAGGAACAGGTGGTATATAACAGTCATCAGTTTGAAGAACATGTGGTCCTGTGGGTACGTTTTATTGACAATATATTTTGTATCTGGAATGGAAGCAAAGTGCAGGCTATGGCATTTATAGATGAGTTGAATCAAAATCATTTGAACTTACGGTTTACAGCACACATTCATGCCACTCAAATAGAGTTTTTAGATCTTAAATTAGAAGTAAGGGGCTCCAAGTTGGAGAGCTTGCTGTTTCGCAAGAAGACAGCGGGTAATAGTTTATTGCATGCTAGAAGTTGTCATCCCAAAAAGCTAATAGAGAGCATACCATATGGAGAGTTATTAAGAGCAAGGAGAAATTGTAGTGAACAGGAAGATTTTTGGGAGGAAATCAAGATTATGAGAAGCAGATATTTAGAAAGGGGCTATTCTAACAAAACCATTGAGAGTGCATGTCATAAGGTTTTGCTAACCAATCGAGAGGAAGCATTAATTCCACACACTAAGAAAGGTTTTGATACACAACAATCAGTTAGATTTATTACAGATTTTCACAATCAATCATGGGAATTAAGTAGAAGTTTAAATAAATATTGGAATGTATTACGGGCAGATGAAGCAGTTAGTAAGTTTGTGGATGTAAAAGCTCAAAAAACTTTTAGAAGAAGCCCCTCTTTGAAAGATCAGTTGTGTAGAAATTTAGTTCAATCTCGAAAGGATTTTCAAAGCTCAATACAGGGCTTTTATCCCTGTGGAACCTGCAGAGCTTGCAGAAATAGTCAGAATTGTCGAGAAATAGTACTGAACAAAGAAATGAAACCATTTGTAATAAGGAAACACCTAACTTGTAATATTGAATATTCAATTTATGCGTTGTATTGCCCATGTGATTTAGTTTACATAGGCCCTACAATCCATAGAGCAAAGAAACGGATACTAGAACATTTTCGGGCGGTTAAGAATGAAGATAAACAATATCCAGTGGCCAGACATTGTGCTAGATATCACGATAAGAACACAAATTTGTTGAAATTCTGTGTATTGGATAGTATTCCTGTTAATATTAGAGGTGGGAACAGAGAACAAGAATTACGCAGACTGGAATCGAAACTTATTATCAGGTGCAGGACATTACAACCGAAAGGATTGAACATGATTGAGGAATTGGCAGCCCATTTAGGTTAAGATAGTATTAGGAAGCAATAGCAGGATTTCAAATAAGTTTATAGTTTAATGAAATTATATATTTTTTGGTACAGATGATATGAGATGGAATTCAGTATACACAGAATACTAAAAAATATATGTAAATGTTGTATTTTATTTACAGAGCGATTTGGGATGGCAGACTTGTATGATAGAAGCAGGAGAGCTATTATATCTTTTTCCGTATCCTGTACCTGAGAAAGTCACAAGTAACACACAGTTTTTATTTTATATATATATATATATAATTTTTACAGAAAGTCTGCAAATTTGTTTATTTATTTACACCTCTTTTCAACAGGATTTCAAGTGAGTAGACAAATAATTTCAGAGTGAATTGGATTGAGTAGTAGTAGAATAATGGCAACATAATGAAGAAAATAGGTTTAAAGCACATTGTTTTAAAATGGCTGACAGATTTCATTTGTGATTATATTTGGTTTGAAAATGTAGTTCTT
This sequence comes from Pleurodeles waltl, assembly GCF_031143425.1. Taxonomy (NCBI): domain Eukaryota; kingdom Metazoa; phylum Chordata; class Amphibia; order Caudata; family Salamandridae; genus Pleurodeles; species Pleurodeles waltl. Next base: position 381,011,245 of record NC_090442.1, read on the forward strand.
CTACTATTGTCATGTATGGGTTTGTTATGGAAGTATTAGAAAAAGGACTACTGCAATAGGTTAAGATTTCAAACTCGTGAACAAGGAGCAGGAGCTCCGAAACGCGTTGAGTTTAGTTGTTCTGCCATTGTTATAATAAAAGAACACTTGCCAAATTATTGCAGCTTCTGGACGTTGCCTACTTATCCAGTATTGAGGAAGAGTAGGCGTCGTGTTTTGGATGGTAATATTTGGGGTTCGCCACCCCTTCAGGAGCCAGCCACAACATTGGGCGTTGATACAGCGACAATTGGTAGTTTGGATTCATAAAGGTTGTGTTATTTCACTATGAAAAAGAATAGAGAAAAAACAAGCAGATTATAAAAGAGTTAGAATTGGAAGAAGCTAACCATAAGTAATACAAAAATTGAAAGGGTCTGATAATTTGAAAAGAAAGAGAAAAAACTCAACTGAGGATCAGAGTGAACTGTAAAGATTCATTTGTGGAGAAGATGTGATGGTTTGATAACCATTGAAGGGGGGAAATCAAGGACATATATTAAGATGTTGAGAAATAATGCTAAAATGATGTGCAAAGTTAATGTTGTTTAAAACATGTGTGAAATTAAAGATTGTACTAGGCAATCATGACTATATATGCTAGGCTTAAAATACTAAGGCCCATATTTATACTTTTTGACGCACAACTGCGCCAACGCAGTTGTGCGTCAAAAATGTTACCGCCGGCTAACGCCATTCCAAAGCGCCATGCAGGCGCCTTATTTATTGAATGACGTTAGCCGGCGCTGCGGACTGGTGTGCGTCAAAAAAAATTACTCACACCAGGCAGCGCCGGCGTAGGGGAAAATGGAGGTTGGGCGTCCAAAAATGGGGCAAGTCAGGTCTGAGGCAAAATTCAGGCCTCAACCCGATTTGCGCCATTTTTTTGGACGCCCAACCTCCATTGACATGACTCCTGTCTTAGCAAAGACTTATGTCCCCTGGGCATGGTCATTGGGCATAGTGGCATGTAGGGGGGCCCAAATCAGGCCACCTTATGCCACACAAAAAAAAACGAACAGAAATACTTACCCCAACTTACCTCAACTTCCCTGGGATGGGTCCCTCCATCCTTGGGTGTCCTCCTGGGGTGGGCAAGGGTGGCAGGGTGTGTCCCTGGGGGCATGGGAGGGCACCTCTGGGCTCCTTCTGAGCCCACAGGTCCCTTAACGCCTGCCCTGACCCAGGCGTTAAAAAACGGCGCCCATCAGGCTGGGCGCCGTTTTTTAAGGCCTGCCCCCTCCTGTGCGGCAAAATGACATCAGAGTATAAATATGGGGCACAGGCCTTAAAGTCATTTTTTGGAAGGGAACGCCTACCTTGCATATAATTAACGCAAGGCTGGTTCCCCCTTCCAAAAAATGACGCACATGGTGGAACTTTGACACCCGCGGGGTCAGACGTCAAAGTATAAATATGGGGCAGGGTTTGCGCCGATTGTGCGTCAAAAATTTTGACGCACATTCGGCGCAAACAGAGTATAAATATGCCCCTAAGATACTATCATATTGTAGTTAACTAAACTAAAATAATTGTAGAGTCAGTCCAAGGCTTGATCTTGATCTTTTGTAAATTTATAATTCAGAATGAATAGTTGTTGCACAGAATATTTTCCTTCTTGTTTATACAGAAGTTTCTAATTCTAAAAAGGGTACTATTAGCTAATGAACAGGTCTGTTATTTAGAACGATTGATACAAAAGTTCACACAAGGGGATGCAGTTTTGAACAGGAGGATGAATCATGAGAAACGAGATGAAAGAGTTACACAAGAAGACATAGTTGTGGCCTTAGAAGTTGCTGTCTGAAGTGTTTTTTGTCGTATACACCTCTGTAATATGGAGAGTGGGGTTCTGGGCTTGTTCAGGGTTAGGAAGGCAGTAGGCACTACTAACTGGCTCGTCGATCTGGCATTGCTCATAGTTCATAGATCTATAGCTATGCACTGGAAAGACAACACTCTGCCAAAATTGAGCACTAGTGTGCAGTGACATTTAAATGGGGTACGTTTGAAGCTGTGGCCCTCCAGTGGGAGGAGGTCAGGGACTTGCACAGGGTTCCCATAGCAGTGTATTGAGATTCACTTCTACATGAGCTGGAAACCTTTAAGGATTCCCTTCCTAACTGATGGGTTCTAATCCAGGGGTGCCAAAGACGCCAACTGGTGTTGCATCCATAATAAAACCTGAGAAAAAATATTAGGTCTTTTTCCACCCACAGCAGAAGACCTTAGTCACTACAACGACCCTCCACCTGACCAGTTCCCGCCCAACATACACCTGGCAATCCCCCAATGGGCACCTATGGGCACAAAAGGGAGGAGACTGCATCAATGGCTAGCAAGTGCATACCCTGTTTTTCACACACTCATGGGTGTGCAAGTGTCTGTAATGACCTGATTTGTTATCATTGTTGATTTGTTAGTTTGAAATTAAGTACCAAGAGCTCCTGACAAACTTTACACATTGTCATAATTGACTGAGACCCATGGTGAAATGAGTCATTATGCTGTTTCATCTAATCCTGAATCTGTCTGTTTATAACTTGTTGTGCCGTTACAACAAGTCAATAAAATCAATAAAATTGGTCCAAAAAAACTTGTCTAACAGCCTACCAAACATGCAAGGCCTGGATGAAGGCTGTATGAAGGCAAATTTAGTCTGTTGCTAATGGGTGGGTCTAGGATCTAGGGAGTAGGATACACTTTCATAGAAGCTAGATGTATTATGTGATCAAAAACCAAGACTAAAGTGAAGTTATGGTGAGCTTTAGTTATAACACCTTAACAGATGTTAAACAATAACTTCAGAAATTCACTTTAAAAAACAGGTAAAGTGCAGGTATGGTTATGACTTAAATTTAAAAAAAAATAACAAGTTATGGATAACTCTGAAAGCCAAAGCTCACACAACATCAATGCAAGCCATAACAAGCAAATTTCAGTGTTTTTTGGATTCTGTTTTTGATCATAACAGTACTTTAACTGTGTTTTGTAAGAAATGTCTGGAATATTTTTGACACGTAAAGCTCCTATAATCAAAACTAATTTTGCTTTCTTCAGTGAAAAGTTATATATTTATATAAATATACCTTAAATTACCTCAAATTTATGATGTAATGGTACTCCTGATGTAGTGGTCATGATGTAGTAACACACAATGTACCACTTGTGATGCAGTCCCACACAACCATCACAGAATACTCAAAGTACAGCCTGGGGGCCGCATGCGGCCCTCCTGACCTTTTTGTGTGGCCCCCAAGATCAACAGAAGCACTAGGCTGTTCTTTACTCGACTGAGCACTAACATCAAAACATGTTTTATAAACTGGGAATCATTTATTTAAATGTTAATTACAGTTAAAGGAAGGAAGTAACTAGGATGCCTTGCACCGCTTAACTTTAGGAACACCTTGATTTATAAAGACATCTTGCAGCAAACATGGACAAATATGATAAAGTCTCTTCAAAATTAAAAAAATGTATTTTGTTAACAAGCAGGACTGTTTCAATTTAACAAATCAGATTAGATTTGTGCATTGAGAAGTATAGTTTTTAAGTGACTGTTTTCAAACATGAATTTAAAAACATTAGGCTTCCCTACTCACCCTGACAACAATGCCAATAGTGAACTAAGAAGCAACTCAGTTATTCTGTGCACCCTTTGGTGCTATTATACATAATGCAGCATTCTAGCAACATTATAGTTTATTAAATCAAACATAGAAGTTTTTGTACAGTGCACATCGTGAAGTAATGTATTTCAAGGTCCTATTATAAGTAATAATGAAGAAAAAGGAGGAAAAGCAAAATAAAAAAAAATGCCTAGGATCAGACTATTTGATCAAATAGGGAAGCCAGAATTGATCCCAGGTTTTCTGGTTCCTCATTGTACAATTCAATTCAGCCCCTATATGTATGTGCTTCGTTTCGCCTACACCCACCTTAACAACTTCCTCCCAACCCCCTGATCACCACCCTACTGGCATGAGTGGGGCCTTCAGTCACACCACAAGCAAAAATGTTGGCCCTGGGAAAATGTTTGTGAGTACCGATGCACTAGATGTTACTTTTATATTCTCAGTGCTGCACTCTTTTCAATGAATGTTACCTAATACATTTAGAAATCAGAAGATTCATTGTTAAAATGCTTATTCCTTAAGGGAGTGGTAGGAGCCTGGAAGGGATAGAAATAAGATGAACGGTTGTTAATGGGTTTATTGAAATTTTGGCCCATAATTTTATATGCCCCAAAAAGCATTAACTTAGAAGCATTTTATTGCACCTGCTATTTTATCACATAATGCAAGGAACATTACCCAGTTCTCACTTTTATTACAAATACTCAATATATTTTAATACATTTCAAATTGTGTTACCAGTTTAGATTTTTGCCATAATTTAATTAATTTCTTGTACAGAGTGTGGGTGTGATAATTTACATGTCCACAGCTTTGGGCAAAAATCAATTTAATTTAATTTACTTAAATCCTACAAATTTATTTTCCAATGGTTTTATACCATCTGCCTTTCTTGGACTCACTTTCACTTCATCCTTTGGTGGAAATGGTTGAATTTGTTTAGTATAGGTTCATCATTCCATATTTGGACAACTTTGGTGGAAATGTGTGTCTTAGTTTAGGTTTGCTATTAATCATTTGTACTGCTTTTCATTGTCACTTAGTGTGTCTTGAAGCATGATGGTTTTTACCCCCTAAAGTTCAAAAACATTATGTGCTCTTTTTAAGTTGAGCGTAAGCATAGGACCGCTTGTATTTCTAAGTATACTTATTTTGTGGGCTTCCAGCTATTTCATTTGTTAGTTTCAGTGTCATTTAAAAATCCTTCCTTGCTAGTGTTCAGTCACTCCTTCTTCTGTGTGAGAGCAGGGACCAACTACTGTATAATTATGCTTTATCCTGTTTATGTGGTCTGTAGGGAACATTTTTTTACTTCGTTTCCTGTTCCTGTCCAGGGAAGCTTCCCTTTTCATTTGCTCTGAGGCTATAAACCAGGTTATTATCTTGGTCACATTTGGTCTTTGTGGGCTCTGTGCACCTTTTCTCAGCTGCCTGGCTCCCACCCTTCCTTGATTTGGATTTTCTCAACAAAGTGTGCCTGCCTGTGGTCCCCAGGGCGGAGTTTCGCTTGTAATTGCTTATAGCCTAGGCACCCAGATCTACCAGGGCTCTGCAATCCTTAGAGACACTGCCCACTTCTGCTCCATAATGGGATCCCACTTGCAGCTCTATCAGTGCACCTTAGTTCACACAATTCAAGTCCTCAACTATGCCAGTGCCAGAACCCCACAGAAGATGTCTGCCAGAGCACATCAGTTTTTTCAGTCAGTACACACTGCTGTTCCAGTACTGGGACCTTGGGCACAGCTCCATCAGTGTACCTCAGTTCACCCACTCTAAGCCCCTCAGCCATGCCAGAACCCCACAGAAAATGTCTGCCAGAGCACCTCAGTTCTTATAGTCAGTACACTCTGCTGTTTCAGTACTGGGACCTCGGGCACAGCTCCATTAGTGAACCTGAGTTCTACCCCGGCGGGGTTAGTTCCTTTCCTATACTGGAACTCCACTCTCATACAGTTCCATTACAGCAGCTCAATTCTAATATTCAGTTCCACTGCCAAGCCAATACTGGACCCAAAAGAGAAAAACACAGCTCAGCGAGTGCACCTCAAGTCTAACATCCAACACCATTGTTGATGGGAACCACCACAGATCCACCAGAATCTGTCAATTCTAACATTCTGTGAAACTTTCTTCTCTGTACTAAGGCCCACACACACACCCCTCACTTCTGTGGTTCAGAGGCAAAGACACTCCCATGCGGGGCCCAACTCTCAGCTTCACCGGGGCACCTCCAGGTTAACACTGTCAATACTAGGTTACGCACATAGCTCCACTAACATACCTGACTTCTGCCCTTGTGCGCCTGGTACTATTCCAGTACTGCAGCCGACATACAACTCTGTCAGTGCACCTCAACCCTAACCAGTAGTGCCCCATAATTACAATACCAGGAATTAAAGGGCACTCCGTTTCTCATTGCTCACCCACTGCCTTTCTGTCATTCCAGCACTGGGCCGGGACACAGGTCTGTCTATACCACCAATCCTGACCAGAAGCACCCCATTATTGCTGTATTGGCTTCACATACAACTATGCTAATGCACCTCCTGCTGTTCTGCAGTGCCCCCTGCTGTTCCACACTGACTTCTGTTTTAGGACATGGGGGAGTCAACTAAATCTTTTCTTAGCTGCCATCTTTATTTGGGAGAGTCTGTTTCACCTATCTCACTCTGTTCTTTCCTTTACTCTGTTTTCTCTCAATGTTTTCTTTCTCCCCCACTTTTCTCTTTCTTATTTCCCTCTTCCTCTTCCTAGCTACTCTTTCAAACTTGCAAAAACTTGGCTATTTCTTTCCTTGTTTCGGTATTCTCTTTTTTCTTCATCAGACGTTTGTTCTTTCACTATTTTTTCTCTTCCCTTCATTCCTCCTTTGTCTTTTTTATTTGCTCTTTCCTTTGACTCAGTACATGTCCTTTCACTTTTTTTTTATATCTTTCTTCCTTCCTTTCTCTGGTGTTTTTCTTATCTTTATCTGTCTGTTCACATTTTACTATAAATCCTTTTTTTTCCATCTGTATGTGGAACACACAAGTTACTTGTCGGGACTTGAAGTGTCAAAGTGGTTTACCCATTATGTGTCTGTGGGAAATGTGTCAGTACATACATGCCCTGCCTCCTTTGTTGCCTGTTTCTCTCACATTCTCTCTTTTTTCTCTAATGTAAATTTTTCTCTTTCTTTTCACATGTCTTTCATTATTTTTTCCTCTTTATCTTTCATTCGCTAGATTCCTTCTCTTTTTTCTTTTGTCTCACACATTTGCTCTATTTCTTCTCTTAGTTGTGTTTTCATTTTCTCATTCTTTCTTTAATTTCTTTGTGACCCCTTCTATTCCTTCCTTTTGTCTGTTGTATTCCTTTTGTTTCTCTTTTTCTGCCCCATCTGCTTTCTCTTCTGAGGCCTAGTTATCAATGGAGCAACGGGTGCAGTGGCACCAGGGTCCAGGGACCTACCGACCTCACTCAACTCTAATTACTGCTGTATTTTCCTACCGAAATTCCAGTCAACCATTTTTCTTTCTTACTCCAGGGCCTATGACATTGTTACCATGCCACCTGTCCTCTTTATCTTTACTCCCGACTCCCTCTTTCCTTTCACCCTCCAAATCTGCCCAAGTGACATTTTTGCTATGGTGTTTTGAGCTTACACCCTAATGCCAAAAGATTATTTCTGTCAAAGGTTTATATGAATATTTAATATGTTTGAAGATAGAGGAAGAAGGTAACTGGAAGTGCTTTAGTTAAATGCTGGACCACTGGATTTATATGGCAGTAAAAGATTAAATTATGAGGCAGGGTTGACCAATTTATGTGGCAAGAAAAGTCCAGTTATGAATTTACAATGCCGATATCTCTTACTCAAGAAAATGCGAGCACTATTGCATTGCAAATGCTTGTTTCTTTTGACGTCTGTTTTATTTCAAATTTGACTTTTCAGTGACGTATTATTAATAATCTCTATCTTACTTGGTATCTGCTTGGGGTGACCAGATTCTAAAAGTTATTTAAAATCTGAACAGAAGTAGGGCTACAGCAACTGAGGGGCACAGAATCAGGGTCCCAGCAAATCCTGGATGCCTTGTTACCCTACTTCTACCCTTCCTTATAAAACACGTAATGTTATTGGCATATCGCACTCCCATCAATTGCTTATTGCACAAATTGTTGGCATGGTTGGTGTTTTTTAAGGTTTCTGCTTTTGTAGCATGTTATGTCATAGCATGGCATGGTATGTTATATGTTAATTTTAAATGTTTGCACTAAGAAAAAGCATAATGGCCCCTTTGGAAAGAGACTCAGATCCTAGTTACGCTGCTTAGCCATCACCTTGATTTGAAAAATGGCATGTGTTGAGATTACGGTACAAAGAAAAACAAGGAGACAGGATTTAGAGGTCAGCTCCAAATCACGGTGGCGAGCACAGAAAGCTCCGCCCACCTCGTCTAGACTTACAAAAGTTGTTTTTGGTAGGTAAAGGGGTAGGTGAGGATCATCTAGGATTCTTTTCTATGATTTGAATCGATCCATCTGGCAAAATGTTCACTTTGACAGATCCTATTTTGAAACATGATCATAAACGGTGTTGCTATTAAAATGATAACGTGATTTGATTCTATAGCAATAGGCACAAAACAAACCGATGTTGAACACTGTGTGAGACAGAAGCACCCTTTTATTCTCTTACATCCTTGCTTTATAACTTAACTGCATTAAGTATTGTATTCTGTGAGCAAGAGGCTGTAGCCAAAAGCTTTATTAAGAAAACTCAAAAACGTTCTAGACCTGCAGTCAGATTCCAACTATGGCCTTTAATCTGTTTGTGTTTCTTTCTTAGTTCTTGATTCTGGTCTCTCATTTGTTGATGTCTAGTGAAGGCAAATCTGGGAAATACTTCTATTCGCCTCCTATTTCGGAATCTATGCTGTCACTTGTGTATACGCCGCATGCTTGGACACCAGAAGCATTCCTAGGCGCCATCTTTTTTTCAACAAAGTTTGCCAAATCAACTGTGGTTTTTTGTTGAAATGATTTATTGGTTTTACAGGAGTTGTAATACACTTACAATGTAAGAAGTATTAGTATACATTAATTTGAAACAGTGATTGCCAGAACACACATAGTAAAGCAGAACAAATACTGAAGACACAAAAGCGTGCCCAAAGCCTCCACGGTGTTTACCATACAGATATCAATCCAGATGGAATAAGCTTAAAGCAGAGGAAAACAGCATATCCCTACATACTATCATGCATCTCAGGGGCCATAAAGTGGTCCAGTGTAACTCATTCCAACAGAGGTAGCACGGTGTGCAAAATAATGATGGATTGGGATGTGGCCCGAGTGATTACCAGTGGCTGAGGTCAACTCAACCATTTAATCCATTACTGTTTTGTATACTAATTATGTTGCCCTAAGTGGGATGGTAAGGCCCAGACCTGGGTCCCGTGCACACTGTGTCATGAGAACGAATCTGTACCCAGCTGATTAGCCACTAATTTGGGTGAAACTGGTTCTGGGTTGCTAGTGTTCCTTTTCAGTGAGGATCTGGCGTGGTTGTTTGGGCCGGACTGTTCCCACTGGAGCACAGTCACGCCTAATTTGCATATACTTGGGTACAAATGAAGGTGGCATGGTATTCAAAATAATGATAGATTGGGATGCAACCCAGAGTGATTACCAAGAACTGAGATTAATTAAAGCATTCCATCCATCACTTTTTTGTATACTTAGGGCCAGATGTACAAAAATGCAATTTTATATTTCTTACATAGAATTTTGCTATTTAAGAAATGCAAAATGCAAAACACTACGTACAGAGATACCAATTTCCTAATAGTGATTCCTAAAAAGTAGATGGTAATTGCATCTCCTAAATGCCCAAGTCTCATTTAGGATATGCTTTGTAAATCAGAATAGGCACTACAAATAGTAAAACCCTGTTTGTGATTTCCTATTCTGGGAACTGCGATTTCTAGAGGGTAAAAATCACAATTTGCGATTTCTTAAAGGCCTTTGCGCATGAGAAAAGGCTGTTTTGCATTTTGTAATGCCCCGAAATACCGATTCGGACCGTTATGAAATGCAAAAGGGATTTGTACATCTGGCCCTAAGTGTCATGTAACAGAACTCGTTTTTCACTCAAGTGTAAAGGCATATCTAGCACTTGGCCCATTGTTTATCCTATCTAAGACCAGTGGTGAGTGATATCCAAGCAATCATGTAAAACATGTGCTATGTTGCTGCCCTGTTGGTTACACCACCAACATGTTCAACGAGGGTGAAGCTCCACCATCATGAGCTGAACTGTCCAGTACCAGTGTTGGAGCATTCTGAAAAGGTAGAATTTCATTCTGGATGCTGTGCACGCCCCCTTGTTGAGATGCACTAAAACTTCCTCTGAATCAGCCTCAGCATATGGAATTCATAGATTATGTTGCCATTTTCACCGAACACAGACAGGAAGGGTGTGGAATATAAGTGCAGAGAAATCAGGTTATAGATCACAGGCATCACACTCTTGTAAAGACCCTAGTGTTTCAGATATTGATGAGTGGGGGAGTCAGGGATGTTCCATGGATGCCGCCCTAATACACTACAGGACAATGATTGAGTTGGGTATAGCACCATGCCTGTGATAGGGCGCCTGCCTATACACAGACTGGCATTCCCCTAGAGTGGTGCCTGAGTGTGAAGCCTGGAATTAACCTAAAGCTGTTTGTGGGCTGCCATTCAAGTTTGTGCCATAGCCAGTAACATGGGGTTACGTAGGATTGAGTGAGTTGATTTGCACTGATAGCATAATTGGAGATCAGGAACGCTCTGTGCGATCTGCCTTTGAAAGTGGACCCATAGGCGCTTGTACCTGTCCTCCGCCAGAGATATACTAGTTGTGACAAGTGCAGCACAGTATAATAGTGTTCCACACAAGGGAGGCTTAGGCCTCTATTGCATCTTTGAGCTAACCATTTGAAGAGACATAATTGTGGTTTCACGTCACCCCATCTAAACTTTTGATGTTTTTATTTATTGTTCACAGCATCTAGGGCTTTACATGAATGAGAAGCATCCCTAGGACAGATGTGAACCAGGTACAACAACCATCCTCACAGCTTGCAGTCTTTCCCATAACGATGGATGGAGGTGCCTCAATCTCTCAAAGTCTGACTGTTTTTTAGTAATTATGGGGTTTCAGATTATCAGACACCATGTTGCACGGCCCCCTGTAGACATATGCCCCTAGGTATTTCAGTCGGCCTGATTTCCATAAGAACTGATACCCCTCTAAGGCAGCTCTTGTTCTGACCAGTGACTTTGCTAAAGCCTCACTCTTCCCCCAGTTAACCTTATAGCCCGATATTTTGGAGAAAGCAGTAACAGTCAACATGAGGGAAGCAAGCAAGTTGTCTGAATCCATGAGTGTAAGGAGAATATTGTCAGCGTACAGGCTCCTCTGCATATATGAAAGGTGTCTGAAAGGATTCCACCACAGTTGACCTGTGCAGTAGGGGAGACATAGAGCCATCTGTCTTTGTTAATGAAATCATCACTGAGTCCCCATGTCTGCAATGTATGGAACATAAAGTCCCATTCTATATAGTCAAACACTTTCTCAATGTTGAGTAGCAAGGCGAGTGTGTCCTGTAAGGAGTCTTTTGAAAGCCAGAGGTGTGAGAGTATACGTAAATGGTTGCGGAAAGTTAGGCCTGGTATGAAGCTGGCTAAAGGGTAGATGAGGTTTGGAATCAATGTTTCAAGGCATGTGGCCAAGCTACTTGTGAGCAATTCCATATCCACGTAAGAAGGGATATGGGGCAGTAACTGCTACATTCCCATCGGTCTTCCACAGGTTTAAGAAGGGCCAAGTTCAATGCCTTTTGAGATAGGGATGATAGTTCACCAGAGAGATCCACTTAAATGGAGGTCTCATAAAGAAAAGTTATGGTGTCCGGTTTCTCCCATTTATAAGATTCCGCTAGGAAACCATCCTCCCCTGGGCTTTGCTGTAGGGCAGGTTAGATATTGATTTGCTGATTTAATCCTACGACTCAACCAAATTCCTACTGACCTTTGCACCACTCACATCATTCTAGGGAGTGAGAGGAATGTGGCCCAGGATATGATTTTGGATCAGTTTTCTGCTGTACGGTCTCCTGTGATATGCTGACAAGATCTCAGCTACTCGCTGGGGCTCCCGCACCAGGTGGCCGTCCTCATTTCTGATCACTGGGATGGCCATGTGTGCCTCTCTCTGTCAAAGTTGAGTGACAAGTAGCCTTCCCACCTTCTCCCCTTGCTCGTAGTGTCTAGCCTTAAGTCTATTAAGCATATATTCTTCTTTATTGGTGTACAGAGAATTTTAGTAAATTGTGGCCCTCTATAGCTTATGTCTTCAGTCGGCAATCAGGCAGGCAGTGTAGGCCTTTGTAAGAGACTGGATCTCCCCTTCTAAGGTGGATTGGTGATCTGCCTTCTATTTTTTGACCAGCTCTGCATCCCCCATGATTTGCCCCATGATGGCAGCCATGGTCGCTGCCAAAGGGTTTGCACCAAGGCTACAGAACCTTTATTGAGTGTAAGGGAAATAGCCAATGTGTGATTTAAGGTGGGCTTTTTCTGGCGGTGTTTAAAGTATTAGATATTGAACTGTCAAGGTTTCCATATGGGCTTACTCAGTGTTCAGTCTACAAGAAGTTAGATAGGTGCATGATCGGAGAGTGCTCTCCAAGATGCACTGTAGAACTAGTAGTATAGTGAGCTGGGTGATCAAAAAGTAGTCCAATCTGGACTGAGATCCACGAACAGAGGAAAAATAGGAGTATTATCTGTCTACTGGGTGAAGAAGTCACCAAAGGTTCAGTAGACCCTGATCCTTCAGGACGTCTCTCATAAGCACTTGGTCCCTATTATTGGCTGTGTTGGGTGGTCCAGTCCATTCCAAGATCATATCCTAGGCCAGATTCCTCTCACTCCCCAGAATGATGTTAGTGGTATAAAGCTCAGTGGGAATACAGTTGAGTTGTGGGAGGAAACGTCATGTCTCATCACCAATTGGAGCATAGATAGAACCCATGGTGACCAGTCTCGTTTTGTAAAAAGATATAGCTCCCTTCTTCATCCATCCAGGACTGATTACTGTACAGGAGATGGACTTCCACACCAAAATGACCACCCACCTTTTCTCAAACTAACCGAGGTGATGGAGCCACCGTATCTGGCAAGGTGATTCTACAGCTGCACAAGACAGCCCCCACCCACTCTCTCTTCAACTTATGAGTTTCTGGCTGGGACAGGGTGATCTCCTGAAGGAGGGACCATCCACATACTTAGAAAGCACCTATCTCCTCTTACCATAATTTGCAAGGCTGTTTATATTCAGGGGAATTTTATTAAGTGGTTTAGGCGCATGAGTGTGGCAGCACAAGCAATGAACAGGGAGGTGTGTATGATTGGGAGGAGTAGTGTGTGGTTTGTTGGCTTTGGGAGTCAAGGGGGAGAATCACCAGCTCAAAGGAAGAATAAGTCATGTATAATCTCAGAGCTGATGTAGTCAGTGAGCTCGTTATGAAGTAAGAAGTGTCATATAGGTTTTGTTGGTGGGCTGTATTTTGTGGAGATGCCCAAGTACCTACAAGAAACACCCCATTGGTGGAGAGGACTAAACATGGTGCATAGGAACCTAAGCAGCAAGGGAGAGAGTGCAAAAAATGGTAATGGACTTTAGAACCTGTAACAATAGGACAGTATGACATAGAGAACAATATATGAAAAATTCAGTATTCTTCTTTGTGGGTGAGGTATGGATGGTAAGATGTGAGGCCAGTTGTAGGCAAAGAATGCTCATCAGTTCAAGGCCAGATGGCAAGAACAGTCATTGTTTTGTCTTGGTTTCCAGGACCACGGCTGGTTTCAGTGAAGGTTGTGCTTTGTCTTGAGAGGTATCCTGGTTGTGGCAGTTACATGTCCATACTGGCATCATCCAGGCTGTCTGAGAATTTTCCCAGATCATCCAGACATTTATAGTCCCCAGCTGTATTGCACAGCCGATGTAATGCATTGGTTCTCAGATGAGGGGAGCCTGCTATGCGAGATCCTCTCATGTCCACGTCGAAGAGCCCGTCAACGGGACGTGCAATGTGAAGACATATTTCAAAGATGCGTTGTGCAGCTGAGGCAATGCATCAGGCCCAATGAGCAGTGAAGCTGCTATGCGGAGCTTTAGCATCATCAATGCTGCTGTCAATGAGGGATGCAAGGACCTGGACCGGGGAAGCTTTGCATAGCGGCAGTTCCGAAGTGATGCATCAAACCCTAAATGCAGGATGCAGTGGTGATACAAGTCTTCTGTACCATCCATGCAGCAGTAGCAATGTGTTGGTTCTGCTTGGGGATGCGCTACTCAGCTCAGGATATGTGTTTGTTCTGCTTGGGGATTTGTCGCTCAGCCGAGAGTATATGTAGGTTCTGCTGGGAAGCACCTTCGACCCACTTCCAAAGGTCCAGGACTCAGGTGGCACCACTTGGCAGGGTAGATTCACAGATGGCAGAGTCCAGGTGCAGACATTGAGTTGTTGGAAGTCTTTTGTGTCTCAGAGACTTCAGATCAAAGTGTCAGCTAATTAGCCCTTGGAGTCACTCTGGGCTATGGGTTGGAGAGATGCAGGTCCATCCTTCTCGCTCCCAGGCAAGAGGGCAGCAGGCAATGTGTCAACACAGCAAAGCAGGAGTCCAGCAGAGTGGCAGTCATTCAGCAGTAGAGCAGTCCTTCTTTGTGGCAGAGTATCCACGGGTTCATAAGTATACAGAAGTGGCTGTGCCTAGGGTCCAGTTTGTATACCCAGTATTGTCTTTGATGTGGGGGGAACTTTAAGACATGCCTTTGAAGTGCACAGATGTCCTACCCTCCCTGCCCGACTCCAAACTAACTACAGGGTGTATGAAACCCTTTGCGTGTATGGAGCCCTTTGTGTGGGGAAAGGGCACAGCCTATTTAGGTGTAAGTGAGGCTGTGTCCAACTCCTTCGTCCCATCCTGCCCAGGATGGCATATCAAGTCACAAATGGCCCATCTTGTCACTCCTAAGCTCCCATTGTGTGTGGCTGTTTAGGAAGAATACACAAAGCCCAACTACCAACTACACCCAATCATGTGACCAGAGACAAGCTGCAGACACCAAATGGCTAAAGCAAGAAAATGCTAACTTTCTAAAAGTGGCATTTCAGATTTTCAATTTAAAACTCGACTTCACTATGAGTTAGGGTTTTAAATTTTGATTCCAGAGACACCAGACCTGAAGGGAGTATCTCTTCCCGTTTAGAAATTGCACCTATAAAGTGTAATAAGGCAATTCCAATGTTAACCTATAGGAGAAACAGGGTTGGCCGCAATGAAAAATTAATTTAAGGGTTTTTCACTATCACAACGTATACAACCTAAAAGCACATGTTCTACATTTTCAACATATTGTAGCCTGCCCTCTGGGTCGTCCAAAGCCTATGCTAGGGGTGACATATGTATTACAAAGGAAGGTTTAGGCCCGGCAAAAGGGTTACTTTGCTAGTGGCAGTTCAAAACTGGTCACATTGGCTCCGCAGTGGCAGGCCTGAGACATGTTTAAAGGGCCACTTAAGTGGAAGGCACAATCAGTGCTGCAGGCCCACTAGTAGAATTTAATTTACAGGCTGTGTGCATAGGTAGCACACTTTATTAGGGACTTATAGGAAAATTAAATATGACCTCAGCAGGCCACCATCCTTGTGATGGCTGCGATTCTTAATGGGTTGCAAATTGCAGCCTACCTCATTAATATGCAGGAGGAGGGTCAGTTTGCAGCCCACTAGGAATCACTACTTCAAAATTTATAGTTTCATACAGGGATAATTGCAATTTGGAAATCATCATTCCTAATGTTGATGCATCTGGTTTGTAGTCCCCTGTCAGGTGCACCAAATTTCTGAATAATCCCTTGTAGGAAAATTCAAAAAAAGTTATCAATTTTGTTAATAGCTATCAATGTGGGGCTACTTTATGTGTTGTTTGTGATTGTCTGTTCAAGGGTCAAGAAGTCTCTGTGCAAACGTTTAAAAATCAACAAATATATATGTAGTGTGTACCTCAATTAACACATTGTGCACATGGTGATGAGCTTAGCACGCCAGACTCAGAATCCACACCTGGTGCTTGTCTTGTTTATGCCATTTAGACTATGGCCCTCATTCTGACCTTGGCGGTCTTTTCGCAAGACCGCTGAGTTACCGCCGCGGTGAAGACCGCCGACCGCGGCGGTGTGCCGCTGTGCGCATTCTGACCGCTGGGAGCGTTCCGCCGGAAAACCGCCAGCAGCCACACTGGCGGTCGGCGGGAAAGTGGAGACTGGTCAACCTCCACCGCCACGCCAGCAGAACACCGCCCACAGAATTACGACCCACATTTCTGTGTGGCGGTCTTCTGTTGGCGGTCTTCTGTTGGCGGTCACGTCCCTATGGCTCCCGTCGCCTCCCGGAGGACCAACGCACAAGGTAAGTTGATCGTCCGTGAGGGGAGGGGGTGGGGGGGTGTTGTGTGATGTGGGCGTGCATGGGGGTGTGCGTGTGAGTGTGTAGAGGGGGTGTGTGAGTGCGTGTATGCGGGCGGGGGGTGCTGCTGTGTCTATGGGTAATGTGTGCTGTTCGGCAGGTGCGCATGTCGGCATGTATGTGTGCGGGTATGTGTCCCCGTTGTGTATGTGTGTGTAGGGGGTGTGTATATGTGCATGTTGGGGGTGTGTGCATGTCGGGGTACATGTATGTGCATGTCGGGGTGGGGGTGGGGAGGGGGTTCGTACCACCTCTGGGGGGTGGCAGGGGGGTGGAGGGTGTGGGGGGAGGACTCGGGTGGGTAGTGGGGGGTGGGGGAGACCCCTATCAGTGCCAGGGAAGGAATTACCTGGCCCCGATAGTGCTTACCGCCATGGTTCGCACGGCGGTTCCCGCCCGCAAGAAACCGCGGCGGTAGGCAGGGTCATAATACCCTTGGCGGTCTTGGGACGACCGCCGGGCCGGAGTGCGCAAACTCCAGCCCCGCGGTCATGACCGCCGCGGCGGTCGGAGTGGAGAAGTAGCGGTCGGTCGCGGCGGGGACCGCCGCGGTCAGAATGCCATTTTTAATACCGCCGGTCTGTTCGCGGTCCGACCGCCGTCTCTCCGCCGACCGCCAGGGTCAGAATGAGGGCCTATGTGTGTGATATTCCTATTGCGTGAACTTAGCTGAACCCTGTACAGGGTCAAATGCAAGTATAAAGATAGAGCATTTTTTGTAATCCTTCTCCAGAGCAGTACTTAGAATCTGCACTAACATTCATACAGAAAGGATAGCCCCTAATAAAGAGGCATATTTCTAAACAATAAAAGGCCCCTACGCTGGCTCAACATCTACAGTCAATCTAAATATGAAGATTAAATATGATTGGCACGAAATTGTGACTAAAAAGTGCATATTTTTGCTGAAGATATTCTTCACTCATGTGAGCTGAATTCATAACATGTTTATTATCAAAACAAAATGATATGTGATTATCATTCAACAAAGATGTCCCCTAGCAACTGTACTATAGTGAGCACTGATAGGTATAGTACAGCATTTACTTCACACGTTTTTGTGAAACAAAGGAAGCTCACAGGTGTCGAAGACTGAGATCATGAGATCAGGAGATGCTTTCATTTGCAACATGAATGCAAACATTTCAGTGAAACAAACTAATCAGTTTCTGTTCTGGAGAGCCACCATGTGAAGGAGAGGCTTCAAGAGTTATAAATGGGCGCTTCCTTTATCCACAGTTAGCATGACCAGAAAAACATGGCTATGACAGATACAACTATGCTAAATCCATGGCTTAGGTTGACACTTTGCTTCCATGAATATGTAACTTATTCATATATATTTCCACACTTTATTCTTGTCATATCAATGAATACTAAATAATATGCTGCAGTTAAGACGTAGGGCTTTAGATTTCGGTGGACAAGTTACTCCATCACAACGATGATGGATATCCCGCCCGCCAACATGTAAATCCCATTATTTCCTATGAGATTTAGATTTTGGCGGACGGGATATCCATCACCATTGTCACGGAGTAACCTGTTCACAAAAAATGTAAATCAGGCCCCTACTTTTCACTCATTCTGTAAATGGTGAAGCACTGACATCACTGTGATGCGATCCACCATTTAGAAACTCCAAAATAACAAATAATCAGTAGTCATGGGCAATTATAGTAAATGGCAATGAACAAGCATTATCACATTCCTCCTTTCTGGGTTTCCTTGTTGCCTATAAATTGCCTGCACACATTGCAACATTGCAGTGATTTTGGCAATAGGCCTCTAGATGGCAGATTATTACAATGTTATTTATGTAGGCCACTCACCTACAATGATATAAAACCACCATGAGGCACAAAACTGGGCAACTCACTTCACCTTTTGACTAACTAATCAGGGCTCTTCCATTCAGCCCAAGGCCAATACATATCTTGAGATTGTGGGATACTCAGCAGCCCCTCATTACATTCTGCAGGTTGGCCCAACATTTTGTGTTATGCCACTGAGGAGAACCACTCACTGCTGACGTCGCTCCCATGGCTACCTGCAAAGAGTTGATTTCAAAACCCTCTACAAGCGCCCTGAGACCCTTACGGGTGAGTAGCGTGCTCTACAAATGCAATGGTTGATTGATTGATACTTTGTTCAGGGGCCATTGCTTGACCACACTCCTGACTGCCTCATGAACCTGATACTTTCATCCCTCATACACAGTCATTGAAGGTCAGCCTCCATTAAACAACTTTTTCAAGATGGTAAGCTGCAATTCTGTAACAGATCAAGAAATGATCAGTCATCTGAATTCTTCACTTTAGGTGCACATGTATTTTGAATCCAAACAACATTTCATAAGGTGTGTGGTTCAACAATACATTTATTGACCTATTTTAAAAAGAATTCTGTGCACTATTGAAATTGTTTTTTATTACTTATGACCCATTCTATCAAGCCTTGCTTGTGCATACCGGTAGCTCTCTCAATAACCCTTTTTTGAACTAGATCTAAATAGGTGTGAGAATTGGAGATTCACTCTCACCACACTAAGTGCTTCCATTAATTCCTTAAAAGTAAACACTGTCTTTTGAGCTCAGAGAAAGGTATGAGCTCCACCAATTATTTCTAATTACAGCATATCTTTTGTGACTGCCTAAGCCTTGACTTGGAACTGTGGCCATAAGCACACAAACCATGTGCAATCTATTGGTACCAAAATACATTTAGACCTATTTATTGGTTTGAATGGAATGACATGGTCCGATTTGAAGTTCTGGAAGGGTTGACCTGCCATTTGTGGCAGCCTTAGTATAGTAAATGATTGATTTGTTGGGAAATCTCACACTGTAAAGCTTATTTTCTAGTTTGGCAAGACGTTATTGGTTATGAATACCGCTCTGGAAAATGTGCAGTACAGCTGAAAATCCTGCATCTGCTGACCCTACTCATTTATAGGCTGCGTTTATCAAATAATGTTGGTCTGACTAGTTGAGTAGACTTGGATCTTTGGAATAGTGAATCTCTGGAGCCCATTGTGTTTCAGGAAACAGTTGCACTACTCTGGAAAGGCAGGAGGTGACACTTCTTGGGACTGCTGAGAGTATATCGAGGAGGATGTTGGTTTGTGACCATGCTACTACTGCTACTTTGTCTGCAATTGATTAGCTGAGTTTTCAGCCTGATCAACAGCTGAACTGACTTTGGAGTGGATTCCCTCAATCTAGTGCCCCACAGTGTGCTGAACAGCCACCAAAGGAAGCTGTCTTTTGAAGCAAGCAATCCGTGCCCAGAGCTGTTCAGCTCTTATCATCTTGCTTAATGAATCTTTGTAATCTTTAGATTTGCAGTGTTTTTAAATCTACATTGTACCCCTGGACACAAAATGAAGAAACACATACTATTAATTAATATAGAAGCTGAAACATTACTTTTTTGCAAGTGCTGAGGAGAGCATTTGTTTCCACTATTTGGCATTTAAATCACCCAAGGGCTAAACAAGCACATGCTTTAGTTTGAATTCTGATTCCTGAAACACCCTCCCTTGCAAGTGCTGCACTGCTGCAAATGTTGTGTAGTATTGCTGTTTACTGCCTTCTGCAGACTGTGCAGATACATCTGTGTAGAAAATGTAGCAACGTTTATGAAATATTCGTTAGATGTTTTTTACAATGTTTCGGGAAATATTATTTAACATTGAAGGCACGTCTGTTGTTTTAATGTTGGATTGTACTTAAATTGTACATCTCTGCTGGCCTGACTCACAGTCCACTGTACCCAGTGTGCATGTAACGCCTGGGCATTTGATATGTTTCCTTTAGTTGCACCTTCTTTGGAAGGACCTTAATGAAAGCTTTCTGAGCTGCCGTGAGAGTGTTTTCTGTTGAAACAAAGTGCCCTTTTGGTGCAGAATATAAATGTGATATAAATGCATGGTATGATCTGTCCTTCATTGCACATGATATATGTGTTTCCTGACTGGGTTTGAACTATTCATATTACTAAATTATTTTTGATGTCCCTTATTTGAACGTGTGTAGGTAAAATCATTTTTGTTTCAACGTCTTTAATGATTTTAGTGTTTTTTTTAATTCCAGTCTTTCCTCATACATGTTGAATTAATTAACTAATATACTTAACTGGTACAATGTTTTTTTCCCCCAAATTCAGAAATCCCATTTGTTTAGAGTGTTTAGGAACTTTAAGGTCCCACATTTCTCTAGGAACCATGGTGCAAATCATTTCTCTGGATACCTCATATTATGCTTGTTTAATGCCTTGTCATACCTGTCTCACCAACATAAGAAACCACACTCTGATCATCTTGCAGAAAACTGGTGGTCTATTCTTATATTCAATAGGCAACCTCAAAATATAAGTGCAGTTAAATAATATGATTAAATGGCTATTTGTGGGGAAACAATCCACTTGTTGTGTGAGATGGAAATTTATAAAGCACATAGCTACCCGAAGGCCACCCAGCACTACACGAGTGCAAGCGAGCATATGTGTGAAAGAGCGTGACAGGCACACAGTTAATGAGGATATAGCCAGGTTTTTACCATTTTATGGAACCTAAGCTCCTTCCTTTTATTTCTCAACTCCTGAGACATTGAATTTCAGAGCTTCACGGTGAGGTAACCAAAAGATGTGCTTCCCCATCTGATCTTTGCATTCGGGGCACGTTAAATAGATGTGATTTTGAAGAGCTTAATGTTCTATTGGGAGAGTAAGGAGCCACAAGGTTCCTAATCAGTGTGGTCCCTTTGAGGTTGATGGCCTTGTGTGCCAAGTTAGGTGACTTAAACTGAATTGTTTTGGCAACTGGAAGCCTTGCAGGGAGGCCAGTGACTCTTTCGCAGAGGACTGCTTAGGAATCTTGAGAATGATCCTTGCTGCCGTGTCTAGGAGGATTACTGAACCTTAACCTCTCTTCAACAGGGCCCTCTTTCTGTGAGACATCCTGTCTCCTGGTGTAAGCTACCTTCATCTTCTGAAAGTGCAGATTAGGAGATCCTTATCCTCTACTGTCCATGCTCCTCTGATGATAGGTGAAGATTGGGCCCCTCTAATCAAATCTGGTCTGTTATCTCAATGATCCTATGAAGACTGAGAATATTACTCATCATGGGACTGATATCTTTCCAGAGTTCTAATTCCCTTTCTAGCTCTCAATAAATGCCCTTCTTGTTCTACAGCTCTTCAATAATATTTATTTTTATTTTTCTTAAATCCTCTTTATAATTTTTCCCTCTCACTCTGGGATTGTTTTGCCTACTGTTTTTTCCTTACTTGTTGTTCTAATTTTCTAACTTTGGTTCTAACTAAGACTTCTGTGACAAGAGTATCTCTACCTACGTACACGTAAGCTCTGTAAATTCACCTTTGTCTGTTGCAGTCACAGCATTATATCTGACAAAATGCCACCAGAGCTGCACTGCATTGTATGCTTACATAAAACTATTGCCCCCATGATATCTATCTTACCAATGAACCAATAACCAAGTTTAATGCCACTGAAACACCATACCCTTCATGTATTTGCTTTGAAGGTATGTCATGTGTGGTAGTATTTACAGTAGCAACAATACTTTCCCATGTTTGGAATTGCTGTGGATTTGGTACCTTTCCAATTAGAAGGAACATATTCATTAATCCATGTTTTCTCTGAAGATTCAAATGAGGATACACCACTTCTAGCTGATGGGGTTTCCTAGCTGCCTAGAAGAGATTTCATTTTGTTTAGTTGGGTAACATCCCAATATTGCATTTACAGTCTGGATTAATGGCTTTTGCTTTCAAGGGGATGCGTATAGGTGAATGAATATTTTGAATTGCATGGAGTATCCTACTCATGCAGTGACTATTGAATCAATAACTAACATCAATAATCAAGGAAACACAACGTTAAACCATACTAATCATGAACTAATCATGAATAACCACTACTCAGATTAAGAGTTAACATTTTTTATTTCCCTATTGCTTACAATTCTAAATCATCTGTTAGTTCAACTTTATTCAAATCAACTCTTTATTAATTCATTAGTTAAAAAGACATTATTTCTTAAAGAAGACATATGCGACAATGCAATACCATAAGCTATGAATACCAGCATTAATAATATAATTCAGCAATTAAGTTTGTCAGTCATTTGTCACCGTCAACGTCATCCCTAACAGCCTACCTAACCAAGATTAGCATTAGCATGGGGGGTCTTCATGCAAAAACAATTTAGAGAAAACATTAATTTGGAAAAATCTACCTAGGTGAGAATCTTTATAAACGGCGCAGTTGGTACCTAGAAGAAAAGGCACAAAAATAGTCAGTCACATTTTCATAGCTACCTATCCAGGATGGATCAGCACCAAGTCAGTCTTTGTCTTCAGGTCATCAATCGGTCAGCTACGGATCAGGCTCACAGAGTATGAACCCAATATCAGCACCTCAGACAGCGTCTCCTGACGCCATCAATTTTCCCTCCGCAATTCTGATTCCTAGCCCCTTGTCATAACTTTTTATTAGGGTCTCCAGGTCCATCTCCCTAATTGCTAATTGGTCAGTCAGTCAGAAGATATGACTTTAACATATAGTTTTTGTTTACCAAATCTACTAATTTTCATAAATTCCAAGTCACAAGAAACAGATTGGTTCTTCATGCAATGCCCTCATCAACCAGCCCTTCAGGTATCAAAATTGTTGCATATGGCTCTCCAGTCAGTGCCTTTATTGTTGAAGTCTTGGGAAAGTACATTTAGCCTGCTCTGCACATAATTGTATCAAATTGTCTAGCTAAGTAACTTGAACTTCGAACGGGTCAAGGCTGCAGTCCACGATTTCCAGTCCTTTTCAGGGCGTCCGGTTTCTCCATGTTCAGAGTGTGCAAAGCCCAGTGGAACTAGGACTTTAGTTCAGCTAACTTAATAATACAAAACAGAGGTTATGCATCTCATGCGTCTAATTATGACATATATTTCTCATATATTTTCATTATTTTTCACATTTTCAGTCGTTTTAGTACATGTGGTGACCATACCCTGAGGGCACATTTTTCAAACATGTACATTATTTTTCTACGATTAATTTCTCTATCCATTTTCTCATTAGTAGCAACATATAAATCATTAATAATTTTCTTAATGAGCATATCTGCTTCAACACTTGTGCAGGTATCTGAATGATACCTGTGATCTCAGTGCTTCGCCGCTGCAGTACAAACTGTCTCAATTGTTTATTTCTGTCAGCATTCCGCTAGTTTCCACTATAGGAAGTTGATCCCTTTCTGGATGTGAAATATATGTGGCTAATGTGGCCATGTCTGCCCTGGGGGACTGAAGCATATATGCTGTTTCACATGTGATAAAATCCCTTGGAATGCAGTAACGTGCTCTTTATTACATGTTTTTATTGCAATCGGTACAAACAAAGGCACAATAAGTCAGTAAATTAGGTTTTGGTAACCTAAAGTAGTATCCGTCTCCACTTCAGGATCAATGCGCTAACAGTGAAAACTGCCAACTAACATGCAATAAACAATGTACATTAGATAACTTAAGCAACAAAAAATTATAGAAAAGTGGGCAGCTGCAGCAGATGACTGTTCTAATATTTCCCTAACGATAGGGACCCCTCCCCCACACAAAACCTGGGGGGGAGGGGGAGAGGACAGCACGCAAGAGGGTAGCAAAGTGGACAAAAGGGGAGCGGAGGAGAAGAAATCACAGTACCCCAAATATACCGGCACCACCACTCGGAGGCACACATAAGGTTCGCGCATTTATTGAAGCTCAACTTGTATTCCAGCCCTTTAAAATTCTACAAGGTGCTCTATATAACTTAAAGGCACTTCAAGACAGAGATGGATTGTAGTAATGTACAGGGTCTATTCTTGCATACTTTCTGAATAGTCCTGCTGCATCTGTAGCTTATATTTCAATCCACAAATAGAATACCTCAGTAGACAGGGTCAACTCCAACCACGGCGCAATCTCACCCCCAGGTAAAATCACTCTGCTGCAGGGCTTAATTTGTAAATAAAAACGTGCTGATGCCCAAACCCCTCCTCTTAAACATGCGGCTGCTGCAATTAAATGTGCAAACACGGAATACTGAGGCTGCCTAATCCTGAAGCCATCCTGGGCCTCTTCAATCCATTTAAAGCCACCGCCTCTCCCTTCAGCTCACTCTTGCAGCTTTCTGCTGTCTCTCATTGTGACGCTTTTTCGTTTTTCTCTTCCTCCGTCTTTCCCATATGTGTCATTTGCTTGCAGCAAATGCTTGAGGAAGAAAAATAAGCGCCGGCCCTCAAAAATAAGTGCCGGTGCTCTACACCGGAAATAACAAACACAAATTAAGCACTGCCCTGCTGTCCAATGGGTGGTAAATATGGGGGCTCACATTTTCTGGTATCAGTACAGGCTCCAATTCTACCTCCTCCAACAACCCAAAATTAGTTCTAGTGATTTGGTCGGATTCTTTGTATATATTAAGTGCTCAACAAACTTCATTCAGACAAGAGGAACACCTTTTCTATAATGAAGAATTGTAAAATATCTCCGGACAGCTTCTATTTGGCTTGTGTGTGCAACTTATTTTGGGGGTCCTGGATTCTCAGGGGCCAGTGGGGGTCAAACAAAGTCGATTCCAATAGTCCCAAAATATGTCCTTTTCGGATAACAGAGGAACTGGCACGTCTCTCACTCCTTTCTATTAAGTTGTATTCTGTTAGACAGGGAGTGTTAGGAGTCAGATACATCTGTCAGAGATTCTCTTATCTGCAGATGATAAGAAAGCAGAGCCCAGCTCTTGTGCTGACAAATCAGAACACACGCACAATGGATATCATTTTACAATTGTATGGTTATTTATTATTCAGTATTTGTCTACAAGTTATGCAAATCCTAATGTTCATGATTATTATAAAAAATCAGCACATAATGTGGAAAACTGATCATCTTCATCACGTATCTGTATCCTATTAGTCTATTTCCTACCTTATATGTCAAAATATTGTTTTCTATCTAACATTTATGGCAGTTATTAAAGCTTTAATTATGCCAAGCTGTATATAGTAATGGTGTCATAAGGTCAGCAGTCAAAATTAATCCTTTCAGCATCTTCCCTTAGCAACTGGTTCAAATGTCTAATCCCGGCCTTGTAGCTGAAGCTTATATATCGTTATCTCTAATCCTATATTATAGAGTGCGGAGGGTCACATGTGCTCGGCTTCCATTTTGCTATGCAATCAGGCATCTCTTGCATGCAATATGCATTAAATTATTGTTAAATCTGGCATCCTTGGTATGATTTCCATAGACTTTTTGCCCTCTGGCCTCCTGTTTTACTGACTTTGTTTAGCTGGCTTTAGGATTCTGGGCACTTTACCACCGCTAACCAGTGCTAAAGTGTGTGTGATTTTTCCTTAAAAGCATATTACCATTGGCTTATCCACAATTGGGATATTTAATTTACTTATACATCTCTAGTAAAGTGCATTACCTGTGCACAAGGCATGTATATTAAATGCTACTAGTGGACCTACAGCACTCATTGTGCCACTCACCTCAGTAATCCTTTAAACATGACTCAGAACGGCCACTGCAGAGCCTGTGTGTGCAGTTTTAACCTGCCATGTTGACCTGGCAAGGTAACCCACTTGCCAGGCCAAAACCTTCCTTTTTAATACATATAAGTAACCCCTAAGATAGGCCCTGGACAGCCCCAAAGGATAGGCCCCACCATGGAGTGTATTTAAAATGTTGGGCATGTACCTTTAAGTTTTACATGTCTAGGTAGTGAAAAACTCTTAAATACATTTTTCACTACTGCATGTCATGTCTCCCTCATAGGTTAACATTGGGATAGCCTTATTACATTTCCTAAGTGTAATTAACAATTGGGACCAGATAGATATTTGGAGTTTGGTGTCTCTGGACTCACAAGTTAAAATCACCACTGATGGTAAAGTTGGATTTTAAGCTGCTAGTCTGAAAATGCCTCTTTTAAAAAGTTGGCATTTTCTTAATTGAACTATTCTGTGCCCCTGTCTGTCTCTGAATGCACCTCTGGGTAGATGACAGCTGGGCTCTTGTGCATTATCTCTAGACAGCCACACACAAAGGGAGCTAGATGTGGCTGATGGCCCATTAACATCTTGATAGTTCATCCTTGGCAAGATGGGAGGGAGAAGCTGACACTTTCCCTCTTAATAGGCTGGGTCCTGAAACCTCACAAAGGGCTGCATAATGCCCTGTAGTGTGCCTGGAGGCAGGGAAGGAAAGGCAGGAATGTTGTGCACTTCAAAGGCCTCTCTTTGAAGTCCCCTTCACTTCAAAGGCACAACCAGGTATAAGTACTGAACTCCAAACACCACCTGAATAGTACACTTCCGGACTTTCTGCAGGAAAAAGAACTGCTGTACTGCTGAAGGGACTGTTACTCTCCTCGAAGTCTGCTGAACTTTACTGGAGTTCTGCTTTGCTGCTTTTCAGAATCATAAAGCCTGCCCTACTGCCTGCTACCCGCCTTGCCTGGAAGTGAGAAGAACTGGACCTGCATCCCTACATACCCAGAACCAAAGTGACTCCAAGGGCTTGCTGGCTTGCCCTCTGTTCTGAAGTATGAGGGACCTCAAAGATTTCCCTCACCTCTGCTACAGCTTCGGGACTCGCCCAACTGTGAGTCATACCCTGCCAAGTATTGCCAATTCAGTCCTTGGTTCTAGAAAGTGGGTTCTGCAGCTGTGTTCTTCAGAAATCCATGCATCACCGTGACTGAGTCTATCAAAATTGCAGCATCCCTCCTCTATGCTGCCACATCGTCCCTGTGGACATGGACTTCTCATCGCCAATTGTATGGCTCAGAATCGAGACATCACAATCAGCCGCAGTGCATCAACTTAGCATTACCAGGTGCATGGCTTGACAACTACGCATTGCCTACATCGCAAGGAGTTCAAAGCCGCACCACTGCTCGAGGATCAATACCTGTGTGGCTCGACGATGATGCACTTCCGACTGTGCAGATCGGAACCAATGCATCGCCTTTGCATCATTTGCTCTGTTCCTCACATCAGATCCTCAACATCAAAGGAAACCTTCACACAAGGTACTGTTTCAGCAGGACAAGGTTGGTCCCTGTAGCAAGCTCACGCTCCATTGTGGTAGGCCTGAACTTTGGAGTTACCCCAGTCTAGTGTGACCAGATAGCCCTGGTTGGCGCTTCAAGCTTTTAAGCACTCCAATTGCAGATATTCTTTAAAAATTAATATCTTTACTTCTATTTATTGTTTTTTTTTGTATTTTTGGTCTTGTTTTGTTCATTAAATTAAGATCTATTTTGTTTAACTTAGTGTAGATTATTTTTGTCACGTGTTTTCACTGTTTTTACTGTTTTAAATGTTTCACAAATACTTTGCACATTGCCTCCTAAGTTATGCCTGCCTGCTCTGTGCCAAGCTCCAAATGGTGAGCATATGTTGATTTATGGTGTGTTACTGACTTACTCTGTTTAGGATTGTGGTTTCTGCTTGGATAGGTAGCATACCTCTTCAAGCCAGAAACCCAGTTTCTAACAATTAATATATGAAATTATTGCCACCAGTGACTCATACCCACCTTAAGCTTACTGGTACGTTTTGACCCACAGCATGTTTTGGCTGCATTTGGCCCAAGTGGGCACACCATGGTGCCCATTTTCTTGATTTTGGTTTTAGGTGAGTAGCTTGCTTGCAGTGATATACACTGATCCTGACTAATTTCCAGTCTATGTGGCTTACTTGTTCTTTCACTCCGATTGGCCCCTAGGGTTTGTCGTTGTGAGGTTCTGCTAAGCACGTATTCTGACCACTCCCCGGTGGTGCTAGAGCTAAGGCTGCGTGCATTCCCCCTGACCTGCCTTCTCCTGGAAATTTCCACCAAACTCCCTGCTGGATGCTGTGTTCAAAGATGAGCTGGGTCAGGCTATAGAGGATTTTTTTTAGACCAATGTAGGGTTGGTAGAGGAATTTGCTACAGTGTAAGAAACCTTTGTAGATTATATACAGGGCATCACCATATCCAAGCATGCTGAGTATTGCGCCCCATACGTGGGTGCCTTGAATGCTTTGAGAAGGAAATTGCAGACCTGGAAGGGTGACTTGAGGCGGATCCGATGGAGCCACCCTGAGTAAGATTAAGGCAAAGCTGGTGGAGTTTCAGGAGGTGGTCCAAGCTGAAGTGACACATGTGGGGAAGTATGCAGGGGCCCATGTGTATGGTGAAGGGGAGAGGCCAGGGGCCATGTTGGCCACATTATTGCACCCCAACCGGGTAAATGATATTATATTAGAACTCTAGGATGAGGGGGGCAGACCTTCAATGAAACGGAGCGGGTGGTAGATCGATTCCGCAGGTCCCATGCAGATTTATATAGGTCTCATTTAGGGTATGTTGAGGGAGCGGTTACTGACTATCTAGAATACATTGCCATGAAGTGGCTGACTGATGAGCATAGAGAACGCTTAATGGCCCCACTGCACCAGAATAGATAGGGTTTGCCCTCAAGGATATGCCTTCTGGTACGGCACCGGGCTCACAGTGGCCTTCTGTAAAACCTACCAAGATTTACTTATACCACGATTGGTCACCCTCTTTGAGGAGATGGCCGCAGATGGCTGTATGCCTCCTACTATGTGCAAGGCATTGCTGGTGGTGCTGCTGAAAGCAGGTAAACCAGCAGACTGCTGTTCATCATGCAGGCCACTGTCGCTTATGAATGTAGACACAAAGCTGTATGCCAAAGTCTTGGCTAATCAGCTCACTCCACTGCTGCCGGTGGTGGTGGGTACGGAGCAGGCAGGGTTTGTGCTTGATCTGTCATTCAATCTCAGAATGTTGTTTAATACAATACAAAGCACAGACCATGAGATCGAAGTGGTGGCGGTGTTTATCAATGCAGAAAAGGCTTTTGTTTCAGTGGAGTGGGGGATTATGCAGGCCGTTCTGCGCCTTGCTGGAGTGGGACCTGTCTTCCTCCAATTGGTTATGGTACTCTACATGCAACCAGCGGAGAGAGTCAGAGTGAATGAAGTTGTCATGGCTCTAATTGTCATTGAAAGAGGCACGAAAAGGGCTGTCCTCTCTCCCTGTTCCTTTATGCCCTAGTTGCTGAGAGCTCACCTATGCACTCCGGGAGTATTGTATCAGCATTTCCCCTGTTACACACTCATAATTTCGGCATATGCAATGATACATTGCTGTTAGAAATGAGGTCTTTGGTTGGCAGTCAGGTTACCCCCTGTCCAAGCAAGGACCCTCACTCTAGTCAGGGTAAGTCACACAGAATCCAAATTATCCTGTGCCCACCCTCTAGTAGCTTGGCACTGAGCAGTCAGGCTTAACTTAGAAGCCAATGTACAATAAATTATACAATAACACCATATAGCACCACAAAAATACACCACACAGTGTTTAGAAAAATATATAATATTTATCTGATAAGATGCAAGTCAAAACGATTAAAATGCAATAAGTAAATGTTGAGATATCACTGAAAAGTGATACAAAGTCTCTTTCAAGCACAAAGTACCTGGTTTGTGTGAAAAATCTCTCCAAAGACCCGCAAAGGAGGAGATGAGTGGAACCAAAGGGGTGTGCGTCAATTTCTCGGGCCGCACACGGCAATGCGTCATTTAGTTTTCACGCAGGGATGGCGGTGCATCAATTTCCGGCACTTGGTCATGGATCTTCTTCAGGTTGTGGGGTTTTCGGACGCCCCGGGGACGATGCGTGGATTTCCTGCGCTGGCAGGACAAAGTCACAGGAGCTGCGTCGATCCGGTAGGCGTTGCGTAGAATTTTCTACCGCACGGCAGGTGCTGCGTCAATTCCTCTCTGGAAGTTGGGCTGCATCGTTCCGGCTCGGCTGTGCGCCAATTCGATGGGCCGTGTGTCGAATTTCTGGTTGCTTCGCTGGCACTGCGTTGATCTTCTCATTGCGAAGTTGGGCTGCATCCTGGTTTGGTGTGCAGTGATATTTTCAGTGCAGGCTGTGCATCGTTTCTGGCTGGATGTGCGTCAAATTTCACCGCACAGGGAGTCCTTCTTGCAGAGATGAAGTCTTTTTTGTCTTGAGACTTCAGAGAACAGGAGGCAAGCTCTATCCAAGCCCTTGGAGAGCACTTCTTCACCTCAGCCAGAGAGCAGCAACGCAGCAGGGCAAAGCAGACAGGTGAGTCCTTTGGGCAGCCAGGCACTTCTTCTTGGCAGGATGCAAGTTCTGGTTCAAATTTCTTCTCCAGGAAGTGTCTTAGTTGGTAGGGGCAGAGGCCCTGTTTTAATACCCAAATGTGCCTTTGAAGTGGGGAGACTCCAAAGAGTGGCTTAGAAGTGCACCAGGTCCCCTTTCAGTTCAATCCTGTCTGCCAGGGTCCCAGTAGGGGGTGTGGCAGTCCTTTATGTGAAGGCAGGCCCTCCACCCTCACAGACCAGGAAGACCCATTCAAAATGCAGATGTATGCAAGTGAGGCTGAGTATCCTGTGTTTGGGGTGTGTCTGAGTGAATGCACAAGGAGCTGTCAACTAAAGCCAGCCAGATGTGAATTGTAAGGCACAGAGAGATTTAAGTGCAGAGAAATGCTCACTTTCTAAAAGTGGCATTTCTAAAATAGTAATATTAAATTCAACTTCACCAGTGAGCAGGATTTTTTATCACCATTCTGGACATACTACATATGACCTTCATACTCCTTTCAGATCAGTAGCCACCACTCAAACAATGTATGAGGGCAGCCCCAATGTTAGCCTATGAGGCCTCACAGCAGTGTAAAAACGAATTTAGGACTTTTACACTACCAGGACATGTAAACTACACAGGTACGTGTCCTGCTTTTTGTCTACACTGCACCCTGCCCTATGGGTTACCTAGGGCATACGTTAGGGGTGTCTTATATGTAAAAAAAGGGGGACTTTTAGGCTTGGCAAGTACTTTTAAATGCCAAGTCGAATTGGCAGTACAACTGCACACACAGGCCTTGCAATGGCAGGCCTGAGACAAGGTTAAGGGCTACTTAAGTGGGTGGCACATTCAGTGCTGCCGGACCACTAGTGGCATTTATTCTACAGGGCCTGGACACATATAGTGCACTCTACTAGGGACTTATAAGTAAATTAAATAGTCTAATTGGGTATTATCCAATGTTACCATGTTTAAAGGGAGAGAGCATATGCACTTTAGCACTGGTTAGCAGTGGTAAAGTGAGCAGAGTCTTAAAACCAGCAAAAACAGTATCTAAAAAGTGGAGGGAGGTAGGCAAAAAGTTAGGGGTGACCACCCTATGGCTGTCAGGTCTAGCACTTGCTATATATCTGAGAACCTGTGTGCAATTTGGCCCTGGTACTGAGGAAGGTGGTGCTGTTTGGCAGACATGCATGTATCCAAGTGAATTGGGAGAAATCTGTGATATTTCTGCTCACTTCTGCCATGAAATCCATAATTTTGGACTATCCACTGCAGTGGATGGATGACTCAGTGAGATATCTGGAGATCCCAGTACACACAGACCCGGCAATAGCTCTGCAGGACAATTATGACTCTGCTGCAGCATCTGTCAGAGACTGTGGACCACAGGATCCGGCTACCACTTTCACTGGCGGTGTGGGTGGCCATCATGAAACTGGTGGTCCTCCCTTGCACTCTGTTTCTGTTTCTGAATATACCAGTCCTACTTACCTGTTCAGTTTTTGACAAGTTAAGGACTCAGATGATACGACTGGCATGGGTGGGTAAACAGCAAGGGTGGGATGGGTAACATTGACATTGCTATATGATATGGGAGGGCTATACACAACTGACCTGGAGGTGCACTACTGGGCTGCGCAGTCATAGTTTGCCCATTACTGGGCACATGGCCCGCAGGATTTACCACATGCATGGCTGGAGCTTGGGGCGGCTGCTCTGGGTAAACTACCTCAACTCCTGTTTCAGCAACCAATTTGTCGGTATGGGGTGCTGGACTCCCTCAATACAACTCTTTGTTCATGACACAGACTTCTTGAGAAGCAGGTGGGTCTGCTCCTTTACTCTCCCTTGATCCCCTTGGATTGGTGTAAGTGGTTCCCACTGGGCCAGTAGCGAGGTGCACTTCAGGCTTTTAGAGGCCTGGCATTACCACAATGGGGAATCTCTTCACAGATGGGAAAATGTGTGATTGGGAGAAGATGAACGCTCGATGCGCCCACATTACTCTGCTGATGCACTTCCACTACCTGAGAGCACCACATACATTACAAGCCTTATTAGGCGAGGACACGTTGAAATTGGCGACTATGTTGGTTTTAACATCACTGTTGCAGACACACCCTACCACACCATATAGTATCCAGATTAGATGGGCATGATTTCCATTGATGTTAAATGCAATTTGATTTTCATTATGCTATTGGTAATGTTGAGTGCATCACAACTTGGAGGACCTATGGTGGCTGTCCTCCTGGGTTCATGCACTTGTCAATGTTCTGTTATGCTGTGGCATCCTTTAGTGATACCCAGTTGTTAAGGTGGGAGTTGTGCTGTTAGGGGTGTGATCTTGGAAACCCATTAATATGTTTTATTGTACAGTGACCTGTCAGTGTGTTGCTAACTGTGCAAAGTAAATAAAGCTTTAAAAAAATGAGGAGGGTGTTATTAGCCCACGATTGACTGGTCTGATAAATGGATGTGTGATTTAATCTTCAGAAAAACAGATGGAAGATAAACCTAAGTCCCCCAGACAAAGAAGATGATTGCTAATGAGCTCTGAGTAACCATTCAAATGTATTGAAGACAATTTTAGAAACTTAATTCAAGGGGAATAGTACAGATGTGGGGTTTAGCAGCTTGAAAGAGCATTAGTCCCATCCACTGCTGAGTGCTGGCTCACTGTGGATAGTGTCTCATCTTACTGCCCTTGAAAGACAGAAGAACTGACGTGGAATGCAGTCCTGCAAAGGAGACAATTTCTAAAGACCAGGACTCACTGGTATCATTAACATCTCAATCCCAGGGCTATAGTACTAGTTTACGCTACTGGGGCTTAAAATAACATTGCCTTTCCCACTGCTTAAATTGTGCTCACTGTGGGCAGAGTCCCGCCTTGCTGCCCTTCAAAGGTAGGGAATCTCACTAGAAGCATCGGCAAATTTCTCTATGGGTATCACCTACTGGTCACGGAGGTGACACTGAAGCGCTATTAATTCTGTCTCTTTTGTTTGAGGTATCCAGATATTTCAACCCTTTGGTGTACACACACACACACATACACGTACATGTGTGTGTAAATGGGTGTGGGTGTGAGGGTATAAGTACATATCGTTTTTCTTGTCGTCATGAAATGTATGCCATTTATATAGGGGTATTAAAAATTCAAATAATGTAAACACCACTGCTCTTCTCTATAATTAGAAACCCAAGTCCCAGCTCTAGCCCACCATGTTAATAGCATCAATACACAATTTTGTTGAAAGGCATTTTTTGGTAGAGAAATATAAAGGGAGTTCGTATTAGCAATACTCGTGTTTATCTGATCCAAGCTAGAGGCTAACTGGCCCATTAAAGGGAGGAAACTCTGAAACCTAATCGAACAGAACTCTCACGCAAAATCATCCTCCCCAGTCCTGCCATTATGGGGCATATTTATACTCCGTTTGTGCCGAATTTGCGTCGTTTTTTTCGACGCATTTCGACGCCAAACTAACTCCATATTTATACTTTGGCGTTAGACTCGTCTAGCGCCAAAGTTCATGGAGTTAGCGTCATTTTTTTGCGTGAACACCTTCCTTGCGTTAATGATATGCAAGGTAGGCGTTCCCGTCTTAAAAAATGACTCCGATGCATATGCGTCGTATTTATACTCCCGGGCAAAAATGACGCCCGGGAGTGGGCGGGTCTAAAAAACCTGCATTAGCGCCGGATTTTAATGCCTGGGTCAGGGCAGGCGTTAAGGGACCTGTGGGCTCAGAATGAGCCCAGAGGTGCCCTCCCCTGCCCCCAGGGACACATCCTGCCACCCTTGCCCACCCCAGGAGGACACCCAAGGATGGAGGGACACACCCCAGGGACATTAAGGTAAGTTCAGGTAAGTATTTTTTTTTTATTTTTTTGGTGGCATAGGGGGGCCTGATTTGTGCCCCCCTACATGCCACAATGCCCAATGACCATGCCCAGGGGACAGAAGTCCCCTGGGCATGGCCATTGGGCAAGGGGGCATACATGACAGGAGTCATTTCAATGGGGTTTGGGAGTGAAAAAAAATGGCGCAAATCGGGTTGAGGCGATTTTTTTGCCTCAGCCTGACTTGCACCATTTTTGGACGCCCATACTCCATTTTCCCCCTACGCCGGCGCTGCCTGGTGTACGTCGTTTTATTAACGCACAACAGATGGCGCCGGTGGCTAACGCCGGCTCACGTCATTCAATAAATACGGCGCCCGCATGGCGCTTCAGAATGGCGTTAGCCGGCGCTAATTTTTTTTACGCAAAACTGCGTTAGCGCAGTTTTGCGTCAGAAAGTATAAATATGGGCCTATATGCTTTATTCAACAGGATAGTATTATGAGTAACATCAACAAGGAGTCACAGTCCAGATTGGGTGAGGCAGTGGAGAAGGGGTTACAGAAATGCACTCAATTACATGCTTAACAGGCTGGAGGATGGTAAAGCAGACGTGCATACTGATGTAACAGGTGAACTAGGTAATAGTTTAGTAACTACTACTTCAATTTATGTTGCTTGATGTTATTACAGATTACCTTTCTGGGTAGCCTGGAGGCACTTCTTTCATTTAAAAATCAGCACCTCACCCACAAATGTCTTTCATTGGCTGTAAGGGATGAACAATATTCGGTCAAAAAAATATTTACTCTTGTGACTAGCGAGGCTGACAGCAATAAAAAAGGGTTTGTGTAATCAACTATCTGAAGAAAAATGCATAGAAAATGCCCATAAATCTTTTCATATCACATTGGCCATAAAGGCTAATTAAAAGACCTTATAGGGCACAGGTGAAGGGTGAGATTAGATGATAGCATACAAGAAGGAAGTGTAATAAACAATTAGAAATGATAAATAATGAAAAGACCATAAGAGTATGAGCGGTATTAAAACTAGTTTTGCAGCTTCTTTGTTGAGAACTGTTTAGGCTTCTAAGAGGGATCAAAAGAGGTCACAAATAAAAATAGAAATGAAAAGATGGCCAACGCTCGAAAGAACAGGTCACTAAATTATCAAGGTCTGATTCTAAATAAGATAAACCTCATGGTAATTAGGACATCTTTGCATTCTTACACACAGTTGAGTGGATGAAAGAGATGTCAGTTAAAACCAATTAAAAGGCAGTGTATTTTAAGAAAATTTGATCACATTTTCTTACTGAAAGAAACAGCAGCAAGGATTTAAAATGTAGGGTTTGTATACACTAGGAAAGGACGGAAAGCAACTAAAGTGGAATTTTATTCCGAGATCATAGCGTCCAAGTTATTGGAGCCTAGATTCAAACTAAGAAATGTAGGTTTGTGCTCAGTGAAGAATGGTGAGGTAATTAGGAGTGAGGTGCAAACAATAGGCAATAACACAAAATATGAAGGGCACCATGTTTGCACTGTATTTACAATACGGCGCACCTTGTCGGTCGTTAGGACAATAGCGCCAACATTTTTGATGCTATTTGGCACTTTTCTGCACTAGCGTCAAAAATGTTGACGCTAGTGCAACAAAGCACAGAGAGGCTCATTGATTAAAATGGGTGCCTCATTTTAACACCTGCTTTGAGTAGGTGTTAAGAATGATTAAAAAATGGCTGAGTGAAATGTTGTAAATTTCACTGCGCCATTTTTTCAGGCTGCCCTGTGTTGGAACACCCCCATGCATACATTATGCCTGATGCAGGTATAATGCGGCGCCAGGGGTTGCAAAGTGCTGCAATGGAAGCATTGCGCCACTTTGTAAATATGGTGTGTGGAAAAAGCCACCTTAGCCCTGCCTTAGCATAAAAAAACGCTATGGCAGTGCAAGGTGGCACCAGCAGCTTGTAAATATGCCCCAGAATGTAAGTGGATTTTTCAAACAATCACCTGCCAGAGACATTGTATTGAAAATCAACCAAATAGGATGGGAAGAGTCTTAACTATTGCCTTTCAGATATCAGGGCAATGGCGAACTACATCTAAAGGATCCATAAAGGCAACTATTTACTGCCAGAAATGAAATATTTTCCAGGTTTAGGTATTAAGGTTGAATTTTATGACAAATGGGACCACTTAAATACAATCTTGTTTATAAATCTGACTGGACAGTATGGGAAATCAAAGCGGGTGAAAAATATGATAAATTGAAGTGGGTTTGACAGAAATTTCAAATGGCTAAGAAACGACCTAAAATGTTTAAAGCAAGGTACCTTTATGTTAATTGATTTATAGCTTGTGTTGAAGCAACTGAATGGGATTTTGTTGCACAAATTATTAGTAGAAATGTAAGTGGGTTATCTAAAAAAAGATGTCCTTTCAACAGGTCTGCCTCCCATACATATACTCATGGTTGTGGGCTAAGTCCAAGTGGCATTATTTTTCTATGTGTGTTGATTTTAAAACATTATATAAGAATTAAAGTAGTTAACAGTAGCACATCACTAGCTGTAGCTAGTTTTTGGGATTCTCTTGGGACTCTCAGGCTCTTTTTGTGTGTTTGACAACTGGCTCAATAGGTGGGGAAATAGCAAGAATTGTGGTTTAGAGGGCTATACTAGACTCACTGACCACATTGATACCTGTGTTTGTAGCGGGAGTTACACTATTAGATGATTAACACACTGGACAGCTCTGATGCGCCACTTTTCTTGCATCGCCGTGTGCCATCTAATGTCACCATGGTAGCACTGTATTTACTAAACAGCGCACCATGGCGCATGTTAGCACAATAGCGTCATAATTTATCATGCTATTCTGGCACTTTGCTGGATTAGCACCATAAATTATGGCGAAAGTCCAGCAAAGCACAGGGAGGCCCATAAGTTATAATGGGTGTGTCACGTTAATGCCTGCCCTGAGCAGATATTAAAAATGACGTAAAAAATGTTGCCCTGAGGGGAATGCCCCCTTGCATACATTATGCCTGGTAGGCACAGGGAATGGCCTAGTCAGCGCCACTTTAGCTTCAAGAACAGTGATGATAAGGCAGCACTAAGCGGCACTAGTGGCTTATATATCTGCCCCATGATGTCATCCTGAGCGGCAGGGACAGATATCCATCCAGATTGCCAGTAGACAGAGCAACTCTGTCCTTTCTTTAGATAGGTAGTAATGAGTTGGAAAATCCCCCAGTCCTGGAATGGGGGAGTGTTTGAACCTTTTTTCAAAAAAGTTCTAAAAGCGATCCAGTCTTTTACAAGCTGATTTCATTAATAGGCTAAACTCTTTATATTTAGCTTTAGTTTTTAAATATATGGTCATTTATGTTTTTGCATTTCTGTATCCTTTATTCATCTTTTATATGGTTTAAGTGTCGGAATAATTTGGTTTGGTCTCCCTTTCTGGGACTACATGTAAATCGTCTGCCATCATTCTGTTACTAGCTAAGGCACTAACACTGGGAAGCACCTTCATTCTAGTTTGTTTGGTCGGCATCCACTTATTTTTAATTTTGGTGCACTTTAGGTGTTATTTTGGTGAACAGGTCTGGTAATTTACAGCCTGGTGGTATATATAGCTGTTATGAGCCATAATGGCTTTGTTAATTTTTTGTATATTGTATATATAGGCACCTTCTTCATTGTCCTGAGGAGGCCGGATTTGTTAAGGCCGAAACGCGTCGACTATATATTTTTCGAAGAGTGACTCTTGGAATTTATGAACTATGAGCTAAGAAATTACGGATTGTATCGGACTTTCTCTTGGTGATGGCTTCTTTCCACTGAGTCAAGATACTCTCCATGGACAACTGTCATCTCCTTCTTTTGTGACTGCTGGTTATTGATTGGCTCTGCAGATCATACTTTCTCATGGTGCTGCAATGGAACTTTCTTTCGACTTTTTTTGTGTAGTATAATATGTATATATAATATATATTTTTTCTATTTTTGTATTTGTATATAAGTTTCCCTTCGGTGCACAGGTACCGGTGGACACTACAGTTTAATTGGTTAATTGGAAATAAAAGAAATTAGTTTCTAGTGAAAAATTAAGCTTTTCACTTTGTCAAGTTAAGTTTAGATTTATCCCTTCTGGATATTCCTTTGGTTTATATTATTGCTTTGTCCCTGATCCAGTGGGGTAATAGGGATTTCCCTTTTTGCTGTCAGTTATTCATTAATAGACGTGGCAGAAAATACCTATTGAGCAAGCTGGATTTTAGTGCAATAATAATCAATGGACTGCTGGTCCTACAGGAAGTTGCCTGGAAATCAGTTGAAAATACAGATTTGTTTTTCTTAATTTGTGGATTTCGGACAGATTTTGATACTGTTGACCTGCACTCTCCTTTGGAACGTATCAACAGCTCTCTTATCTGTGATCCAATTCCTGCATAGCGGTAACTGGACTTGTGTTGAGCTCTCATTTAATGGGTGAATCAACTCAAAGCCTTACTTAGAATGGTGATAAAAAGGGTTGCCTTTGGGCCCTTTGCTATTCAGCTTATTTATTGCAGACTTATCATATTTTGTTACCATTGAATACTCGTACTCACGTGAAATGAGCATGTAGTGTGTTTACTTTTTGAAGATAATTTAGCTCTGAGTGATTTGCTCTACCGGCGAACAAATCAAATTTAAGGCACTTTTTCCTATTTTTAAATACAAAAATAATTGCTCCCCTAAATTTGTTGTGAAGAGGGTGGAGAGACAGTGCCGTAGTCGAATCCTTCGATAATCTGCAAAAAACATTTGAAAAGTGCCTTAAGGCAGGGTCGCCCCAGACTATGAAATTCACTGCCTAATGATCTAAGGGCAGAGTCCAACTAATTGGGATTCAGAAGAGCTTTGACAACGTGCCTCTTTGAACAGGAATTATCTGTGTAGTCTCCATCCTCTATGTATTATTTTCACCAGTTAGCGCCATGAAACCTCAGGGTGTGTGTGCGCTTAAGAAACAGAATTAAAAAACAACAATTGAAAAGTTATCACATTACAAAGGGAAACTGACAGCCTACAAAAATTTTGTTTATCCAATTAACTAGTGATTAATGTAGATAAAAATAAAGTTTAGAGTTGTGAAAGAAGGACGTGCAACTTTCAATGGTGGCGTAACAACAGAAAATGTGTAAATACATTTTATTCCTCCTCGTTTGGGCCCTCATTTAGAACATGGTGGTAATGACCGCACCGCCGGCAGTGGCGGTAATTACTGCCGACGGCATGGCGGTGCAGTCCGCCCAGTTCACTACTACCTACTGCCAGGCTTGAATCGACCGCTGGGCCGATGGTAGCCACTTTCGACCCGGCGGTGGAGCCTAGACCACCAGTGGGATCATGCTCCCATTTCCACCAGGAATTTCCTGGCGGTATACCCTGCCAGGTATTCCCTATTGGAAAGCCTACTGGTGACACAAATACACATTCCTGTCACCAGTGTGTGACACGCTAGGCCCCCCCACTGCCACTGCCACAGCCCAGAAATACCCCCCAAGCCCCTGGACACCCCCGCACCCTCACCCCCCAACCCTGAAATCCTCCACCCTCCCCTCCTCCACCGGATCACCCTGTAGGCCTTCCCCAAACCCCCCTCACCATCTCCCACCCCCCACCTCCATTTAGGCCCCCTCAACCCACAACCCCCAAATACACATGCACGCATACATAGACATACACACACGCATTCATATACGCAGACACACACCCCCCTTCACAAACACACATGCACACCCCATGCACGCACTCACTCACTCAACACACAACCCCCTCCCTCTCGGGCAGTACTTACCTGTTCCGTAGCTCTGCTCCGGTAGGGAACGGGCTCCTAGGATGCTGCTCCGCCGGCACCACCACATCTCCATACACCGCCACGCCTATGACTGCATCATCATAGGTGTGGCAGTGTCTGGACTGACGTGGCGGTGAGAGTGAAGCAGCATCCACCCCCGCCACCGACCGCCAGCATGGCACATGGCAGCCCTCACCTCCATCAATGGCGGTGACGCTCCAGACGTCATAATAATGTGCGATGCCTGCCGCCGCCACTGGCGGGCTTCTGTCAGCACCGTTGTCGGCGGGGTATCCCGCCATGTTCTAAATGAGGGCCTCGGTTTGCAATTGCTAAGGGCAGAGTGCTAGATGATAAACTCAATGCCCCTTTTTTTTTTTTAAACATTCAGTCAAAGTTCACATATTAAAGTATTTATCCATCACTAATAATTCACTTCCATATACACTATCAGCATGATTTTGTGTCTTTATCATGGTCTCGTGGGTGACTATTTTAATCTTAAACCTGTCACTGCAGCAAGCCCTTTTGTTTTCTGTGAATGGGATGCCCAGCTATTGGCAACTGTTAAAATCCCAAGTGATTGCGGCAACAACCACCAGAGTATCAGTACACTACAGAAGTGGAACGATACATCTTATCCAATCATCAACAATGATAAAGCGCAAACAATGCTCCAAGACTAGACAAACATAAAAACAGGGTTGTAAAAAATTGAACAAAGAGCAAGCAATGGAGATAGGCAAGAAAGCCACCTAATGATGAGCAAAAGGCTGACACTCAGCCCTTTCTATATATCTGTTAATGTATGGGACACAATACAGTTTGTCATAGACAGCAAACGTTTTCTGTAGAAGCCTTCAAAAATTATTTTGCTTAAATATTTCAACATTCAATTACGATCATTTTCTATCTCCTTTCAGTAGGATCTTCTTTTTTCCTGGCTGAGTTTTTTCCCATGACTTTCAGACTGGTGTGTGCTGAATCTATCCTGCACACCAATAACTCCTGCATGTCTGCACAAGCTGGCTCTGTAGTATCGTCACTTCTTTTCCTACTTCGATCTCGACTTGCTCTGTTCCTTTCTCTTTAAGAAGTACAGTTGTGTACCTGGTGGTATTATTTTACAGCAGGAATGTTAGCAACCCAATTCTGCACGTTAGTTCCAGAATGCAACCCATGATCCTCCCTCCACTTCTTCGATCCTCTGGTGCAACTGTTCACCTGTTCACCTCTGGAGTATGGCAGTGGGTGTGAGCCGAGAAGGGAAGATTGATTCTTCTAATTTGTGAGATAATCATTATAGTCATCTTATGTCTACACCAGTGTCCATCTCCCATTCACTTAACAGGTTCTGCCATTGTGTCTTGGTAGTCTTTCCTCACAATGTTTGCAGTGGTGTTTCTTCTGTTGGTGTACACCGTCTCATCCTTATTTTCTTGGTCATTTTATATCATTTTTATTTTTCAACAAATTTAAAGAGTAGTGTAGTGGTGCTTTTATCCCAGTAGTCTCTCATTTAGGTCATTACTATACCTTTGGCAGTGTTTTGTCACGACCTTAATATTTGGGTGGCACCTCACTGTTAAGATATGTGCTTCTGCAGATTTTTTTATGTCTAACTCTGG
Organism: Pleurodeles waltl; assembly: GCF_031143425.1. Taxonomy (NCBI): domain Eukaryota; kingdom Metazoa; phylum Chordata; class Amphibia; order Caudata; family Salamandridae; genus Pleurodeles; species Pleurodeles waltl. Next base: position 381,053,043 of record NC_090442.1, read on the forward strand.
TGGTATTTCCTTGGTATGGAACGAACAGTAAATCACCTCCGATGGTATTTAACATTTTCCACTAGCAGTTTACAAATAAACCTATCCAAAATAAGTCCCACAACATTTGCTTGGTTAAACCTATCAAGAGATCAGTATTTGTTGAAATAATATGTGGACATACAAATAAGATCACTGCTCGTTCGCATAGGATAGTTGTTTTCCCGGATACACGACATTTAATTAAACTCAAAAGTTTTTTATTGTACAGAAGAGGAAAGCACACTCACGTTTGGCACAACCTCCAAAAACATTTATCTAAACAGAAAAAATAATAAGCAACAATTGCCAGCTCTATTTCAACAACGGCAGAGTAAAAATGTTTAAAGCACGGCCCTTTTCAAGAAAGCCGTGCCTTGTCTGAAGTAGAACAGTTGCATATAGCTAGCAGTGTTGCTATCCTGTCATGAACACCCAAGTCCCACAAGCCGTACAGTTTACATAATCTGAGTCAATTTACACTATGAAAGGCCCAGTCAGGTCAACAGAAACAGCCGACAAACCGGGTCTTTGTGTTGCTCCAGACATTTGGTCCTGCAGTTGGCGGGCAACAAAGATTTTATCGCTGGAGCCTTTCTGCATGTTGTTTTTGAAATTTACACTGTGTTTTAGCAGACTGCTGTCAGTCTTTTTATCCCACAATAGCTATGAATGCAACATTCTCGTTTAAATGTAAGGCATAGTTGGGTATACATATATAGTAGCTTTCCAGTCCTAAAAAGTCCAAAATTAAAAGTAAAAAACGAACGAATTAAATTGGCAGTCGGGACAAAATAGCTTAATTCGTGGATTACAGTGATGCTCTTTGCACTCCAGATGTGCTCACCAGTGACACGAAAGAAAGCGGGAAAGTGAGTGTTCCATTATTCTCCTCGACACCACCCCCAGGCTACTGCTATTCCACAAAATGATTTTGTACTTGAAATACATTTTCCTTTTATGTTTTTGGTTTATTTTTATTGTACAGGAAATTGGCCTGCTGAAAACAGATAAACGATAAAACGATCAAAAATATCAAAGTCGACACTGAATCTGAGTCTAGTTACCAGAAGGATCTGTATGTATGCCAGGGATGCACGTTCAAACGTGAAACTAGTGTTCTAAATTAGAAAGAGTGAGTACCTGGAAGTCCATTGAGCTGCACCTTTTCTGCAAAACAGAGGTGTGTTATTTTACACGTACTGCATATTAGAGCAAAAACTGTAAAGGAAAACTCGGAACAAAGAGGTGGTAAATTGGAGCAGTCACAGTGCCTTTCTGAGAATAACTAGCCAGAGATGGACATTTTAGCGCCAGGTGCTATGCAGTGGACGACTGTGAGCACTGTTGTAGTTGATTATTAATCGCTTTTAAGACTGGCTTTATGTGGCACTGCATCCAGAATCTGAGGTAGAGTCTGTCTGCCTGATTCTGCAGTTGTAGTTTTTATGGTTTGGCTTGACAGTGCAGCTGTCACCAGACAATTACATGAGCATCACTAGAGAGGGGTTTTTGCCCCACTCACATGTTGGGTGCCAGGATTGTACGTTTTGTTTTTCGAGCATTACTGCGCACTTCCACGGACAGGTGGCAATCGGCAGGGAGGTGCGGCCGTAGAGGAGTGCACCGCTGCACTGCCACCATTGCCGAGAGGTGCTTTACCACCCCCACTATCTAATTACCGCTGCAGGAAAGAAAGGTGGAGGTGAAGAGGGGAGGCAAGAAGTGAGGCCTCTCCCCCATAACCTCTGGATGACACCGGTAGACCCTCTTTACCTGGAAGGTGGGTCTCTCTGAGTGGAGTGAAGTGCTGAGAAGAGTAGTCCAGAGGGAGCCGGGTGCGCAGAGAGACTGGGTGAGGTGAGGGAGTGGTGCGGAGCCAGGCGTTGTGTTGCCACTTGCCCTCGCTATTGACATTCTCTAGTCACTTATCCCCCCTCTGCATCGGACAACCTCAGTGGAGTAGTTTGTCTTCATCCCCCAGATTCTGATCTAGCATCCTGCCTCTTTGTAGAGTGGGGCGGAGAAAGCGTGAGGGCCGGAGAGGGCTGGAGAAGATATCCTGCTAATGCCCAGAGGAAAATAGACCCCCTTAGTTCCCGACCAATCCTAGATCCCCCCCCCCCGGGACAAAGCCACCGCCTAGACACAGCCTGGTGTCTAAGGAAGGAAAGTGGAAGAAGGAAGGAGGAAAGGAGAAGGAGAAGAGTGAAGGGGAGAGACAGAGGTGACAGAGCTAGGCGTGGAAAAGTGTCCTACACTCATGCTGCCTGTCATTGTCTGAGCCTGCGCAGCCTTGTATTTCTATTCTCCCCCTCTGCTTTCAACCCCCAACCCCTAATTTAGAGTTTGTGATCTTGCTCTTCCTAAAGACTCAGGCGGTCATTCTGACCGCGGCGGGCGGCGGTCGTCGCCCGCCATGCGGTTACCGCCGAATGACCGCCCCGCGGTCAAAAGACCGCGGCGGCCATTCCAACTTTCCCGCTGGGCCCGCGGGCGACCGCCAAAAGGCCACCCGCCGGCCCAGCGGGAAAGCCCCTGCAACAAGGAAGCCGGCTCCGAATGGAGCCGGCGGAGTTGCAGGGGTGCGACGGGTGCAGTGGCACCCGTCGCGATTTTCACTGTCTGCAAAGCAGACAGTAAAAATCTGTATGGGGCCCTGTTGGGGGGCCCCTGCACTGCCCATGCCAGTGGCATGGGCAGTGCAGGGGCCCCCAGGGGCCCCACGACACCCGTTCCCGCCATCCTGGTTCTGGCGGTGAAAATCGCAAGAAACAGGCTGGCGGGAAGGGGGTCGGAATCCCCATGGCGGCGCTGCAAGCAGCACCGCCATGGAGGATTCCCTGGGCCTGGGGAAAACCGTCGGGAAACCGCCGGTTCCCCTTTCCTGACCGCGGCTTTACCGCCGCGGTCAGAATAGCCCAGGAAGCACCGCCAGCCTGTTGGCGGTGCTTCCGCTGGCCTCCGCCCTGGCGGTCAGAGTCCGCCAGGGTCGGAATGAGGCCCTCAGTCCTGTATCCATCCCCCCAGATGATAAAAGCGGTGTCCAGCTGAACTCAGTCAAGGGCCCGGTCTATGACCAGGATGACGGCTAAACACTTCTGAAGGAGTAGGACTTTTCTCAATCGTGCATGTAAAAAGACCAAGTCAAATCCTCTAAGGAATAAGACCATTCCTCTTCTGCACACATAAACTATAAATTCCATTCTCTCTGTTGCCCAAAAGGAGCCACCTGAAGAATTAGCTTCTAACGATTGCACTGGTCTAAGAAACAGCAACACCATTGATAGAAAGAAGGAGACATCCCCTCCTACCCCGCGGGGGGTCCCAGTGCCTCAAATACCACCCCAGGAAAATAAAAAGTCCCTGATAGCGAAAGTGATGGGAGGGGTGGGAATCAGAGCGGGATTAGATAATTTTACTCTCCCAGATATTGGCTTGGATTATGCCCAAGGGAAAAGAGCCTCTCCTGAAAGGCATTTAGAGACACATTTGGACAGTAATTATGGTGCCATGACACCAGGTCTAAGGCTGTTTAGTAGCACTCCCTCTGACTTTTCACTCTCCCCTCAAATTTCTTCTCTAACGCTAGACCTCATGTGCTCTCTGCATCTGCCGAGTGGTCCCCCAGAGCAAAACGTAATATTCTCAGAATCTTAAAAATGCCTCGAAAGAATCTTGCCTTCTACCTTGGTTCTCCTGGAAAAATCAGTTACTAATTCTGATCATATACAAGATGTACTATTATCCATATTGAAAACCTTGTTAGATCAAAAAGATCTAAACCCAGGCCAAGCTGAAAAATCATGCAGGGTCGCTCAGGCAGATCCGCAATCATCGGGGCGACATGTTCTACAACCATTTTTGTGTTCACCTGCCCTGAGTGTGCCCAGGACTTCGTCTTCTCGACTTTCTTTTTCTCAGCAGGGTACACAGGTGGGAAAACCGCAAATTCATCAGAACCCTTCAAACACTCAGGATCCTTCCACCCAAGAGAGCTTTATCTATTCCTTGGAAAATCTCTTTTTTATTCCTTCTCCCATGAGTAACGCAGCCCCCATTGACTACGAACCTGCTCCAAAAAAGATGAGGCTACTCCCCCAGTGGCCTCCTAGCCCATCTTTTTACCTAAAACAAACTCTGATTTGCTGTCGGCGGAACATGAGGGGATCCTGGATGAAAAAGCCTCAAGTAAGAAGTTCTCATGGGAAAAAGGGAAAAATAATAAAATTAAGGGTGCAAAACGAAGGAAAAAGAGAATTTTTCAAAAGAACCCAAGAAGGGTTAAGTTCGAGGTTAAGGGCAGAAATGGGTTCCCATCCCAGCAAGAAGAACGGGAATTGTCTCTACGGATGGAGAGCCCCAAGGTGGTGAGATCCACTAGTCCCCTAACTCCTTGGGGTGAACAAAACTCTATAACTCCCGCGGAGGTGCAACAGTCTCCCCCTCCCGTCTCTAGGAGTCAGTTTCCTGTTGTAAAATTTCGAGATAGCCCCACCTGCAATGTAAATACAAATTCAGTGACAGTAAATTGTATGTCTGATCCCTATAAAGTAGGGGAGGAATATATATTGGAGGAAGTATCTCCCGAATGTTTAGAGTTTTTCACGTTATTTGACTCTAATGTAATTTTAAATTGCTCCACTTTAATTTCATCCCTCTCAGATATTCCTGAGTTAAAGTTTATTGACAGTTGTGATATCTCCACGTTTATCTAGAGCATAGTACAGGAGTGGTAAAGACAAAAGTCTAGTTCTTTTCCAAAACTGTTTTAAATTTGATCCTAGTTCGTTGTGAGAAGTTACAGCGCAGAGGTGTAGACGTTGTACCAATGTGGGGTAAGGAAGCTTTCCGTAACCAGATAAAGCCCCATATTACCCACCACAGGTACCAACCTGCATCAAAGCCCTGCTTATTCTGCTCCTCTCTGGGAAAAAGGTAAAATTTCCATTGCTCACGGTGAAAGAGTGGTAAGGATTTTGGAGGATGCCTCATCGTATTACACAGGCACTAAAAAAGAAAACTGGAGTTGGCTAGCAGGAGCTTTAAATAGCACTCTAAACTGCACCCAGGTGAAGGGTTTCTCTTCACATCCATGTTACTAACCAGAGTTTCTCCTTGGTCTCCTGGAATGCAGCAGGCTTAGGGAATACTACAGAGAAATTATGGGGGTTATTCCAACTTTGGAGGAGGTGGTAATCCGTCCCAAATGTGACGGATTTACCACCAGCCGTATTACGAGTTCCATAGGATATAATGGACTTGTAATACGGCTGGTGGTATATCCGTCACTTTACCGTCACTTTTGGGACGGATTACCACTTCCTCCAAAGTTGGAATAACCCCCTATATCTTATCTGTTCACTTCAAGTGGATGCAATCTACGTTCAGGAGACCTGGAGAGTAGCAGACTTCACCTATCCTCGGTATCTGGTTCTAAGTATAAAGGCGCAACCTTCTAAGAAAGGGCGAGCAAAAGGAGGAATTGCCATGCTATTGAATAATAAACTCAAATGGGAATATGTTAACCCGTCTACCTCCTCAAACCTTTTTCAGATTGTGTACCCGACTTCAGAGAATGGTAGAAAATCCTCCCTGTTAATAGTTAATGCCTATATCCCCCCAGACAAGGAATTTGACAGTGCTTTATTGTCTCTACTTAATCAAATATTAGTAATCTGCTCTAATCCACATGAAAGGGTAGATGAGTTACTCATAATGGGAGATTTAAACTGTAAAATTTCCAACTTATCCCTTTCTGCTTTTGGGGACTCAGAGAGAGAAACTGCTTTAAATATTGCGCCGACCTTATTTCCCCCGAAAATAAGGACTGATAAAAGGGGATATCTCCTACTGTAAGGCTTGTGAGAATTAGGCTGTATTATTTTAAATGGGTGTTTTAGTTCTGATCATTCAGCAGCCTAATAGTTGATTATATGATAGCTTCTTATAGTATTGCTCAATTAGTAGAGGACATGAGAGTCATGAACACATCCTTTAGTGCCCATAAAATTCTCATTCTATCGTTAAAAATGCAGTTTTCACCTATTGATTCTTGGAATCCCCTGGGTAAAACCATTAGCTTTTGTGGGAAAACAGGTAGAATCTTTTGGACTCCCGCTAAAATGTCCTCTGTAAAAAATGCTCATGAATCTGTAGTGAGAGATGAAGTGGAACAGAATGTTGATCCCCTAAATCATTGTTCTTAATCTATCGAATATATTACCCGAAGTGTTAACTATCATTGTCCAAAGCTGCGACAAAAGAAAGTAAGCCAATCCATCCTATCATTAAATAGAGAAATTAATAAATTGAAAGGAGACAGCATGATTGGGAATCTATAGATAGGAGCAAGAGAATATCTTTATTAAAAAGAAGAAGAGCATGAGTGAAGTCAGGCATAAAAAGGGAAAATGAGGAACAAATGTGGATAGCAGTGAGGGAAGCAGTGGCGACAAAAAACTCCCGCAAATTTTGGGATGCAATCGCTAAAGGCTGTGGAAGGCGTAAATCATCTACTGCCACCCTATAGCTGAGGTGGACTGGAAGAATTCTATATTGTACCTATATGCTGAAAATGAGGTGAGAGAGCCATGGGAAATGGACTGGGTTAAAGATATTAGCTACAATGAAAATTATTGGGGACCCCCCTCTGTGTCTGAAATTGAGGAGTTCATTAGAACAATGAGGAATTCCGGTGCTGTGGGCCCAGACGAGGTCCCAATGGCTCTAATCAAACTTGAACCCCTGATGTGGGCAAAAATACTCCATCTGGTTTTTCGTGCCTGTTACTTAAAAAGAGGAGTCCCAGGCTCCTGGACCGGGAGTGTTATTTTCCCATTACATAAAAGGGTGATAAATCCTTGCCCATAAATTATCGCCAAATTGCACTTCTGGACGCAACCGGCAAGATATTTGCAAAAAGTATTTTAATACATTTAACCCCCTGGGCCGAGGACAATGAAATACTTCCCCTGGAACAAGTGAGTTTCAGAAAGGAACATAGTATTCTGGACAATATTCTAGTGCTACATACGATAAATGAAAAATATGTGCCGATAAGGGAGGGAACAGTTTATGCAGCGTTTATTGATTTCTCTACGGCCTTCGACAGAGTGGATAGGAAAATATTGTGGAAAAAACTTTATGAGCTGGGTGTTCCCCCAAACCTGCTACGCATGATTATAGCTTTACACTCGTCTACCTGGTGTAAAACTCTGTTACGAGGAGAACAGGGCTTGCCTGATAAATTCCCTACAAAACATGGACTGAAGCAAAGCTGCCTGTTGGCTCCTTTGTTATTTTTCTTATATATTTATGATCTGCCCAGTTTTTTGCAAGTTGTGGATGGGTTTTCACCAAAAATTGGAGGATACCCTCTGTCTTGCCTCCTCCTATATGCAGATGATATAGTTGTGATTGAACTCACTCCAAAAGGTTGAAATCAGCACTTGGCGGCGTTACATCAATATTCTACACGGCATCACCTACAGATTCATCAATCCAAATCTCAAGTTAAGTTTTCTTGGTGAAAAAACTGGGCAAGAAAATGAACTTTTCTTGGTTTTTGGGCCAAGACAAGCTAGAGCGGGTACAATCTCGCTGTTTTTTGGGGGAAAACATTTTCCTCCACACTCAGCAATAATGATCATAAGTGCAATAATGTCTCGAAGGCTTTATCTCAAGCACAAGGTTTAGCTGCATTTTATACAGCAGTTGGCCGTCGTCATTTTCACTACTTCAAACAAAGGTCCCGGCCCCTCTCCTGTATGCTCTAGAGGGCACAGATATCTCTAAATGGAATTTTTTAGATAGGACGGAAGGGCAGATGTTAAGACGATTAGCTTTATGTAATAACTCGGCCTCAGTGGCCACTTTAAAGCTCGAATTTGGTATTAAGAATGTTTCTGTATTGGGCCTTGTGGCTGTGGTTAGGAGAGCTTATAGTTTAGCCCACAGTAAGGCAGCTACTTTAAGAAATCTAGCTTTTTTAGAATTTTTTAATAGATTAAAAGACATTTTTTTGTTTTTTAAAAATTATAATCAAGCTTTACAACTGCTTGAGCTAGACCATGATTTGATTCTATCCTCTCAGCCCACTACTCTTAAAACTTTTTTTAAAGAAATGACTTGACGTTGCAACTGCCACCTGACCTATAATCCTACATCAGTATTATTCTACAGTTCTTTGCTTTCTCACAAATATATATATATTTCTATGTTCTTTACTTGTAATGCTTCACATTACCACACAACATTTCTTTAAAGCCAAACCTATTGCAATTGCCATTGCCTGTTCCATTTTCTAGGAAAGCTTGTGTATATCATGTTACAGTATTTCAGTTGTATTATCACCAAAGCTCTCAACAGCTACCCATGGTGTGCTGAGTGAAATAGCAGGAGTATCTTTCTAAATAGCGGAAACTAACTACATATCAACAGTATTTGTTTGCATTCAGAATGATTTGTTGACTTTAAACAGATCTCACAGGTTTTTTGCATCCCTGGCTATAAGTGAAGAACTTTACACTGGATTTTGATGTCATTAGGATGGATTGCACTTAAGGTCTATGATACAACCAGCTAATCCTAATAGGGAACATGAGGAAAATGAAGAGCAATGAAAGTTGGGAGCTAGACATATTGGAAAGACAAAGTCCCAACCAGAAACCATTTTGGGGGCAATATACAAAGTAAGGTCCAGGATTCACCTAAATAAAAACAGCCTCTCACTTAACCCCTTCGCTGCCAGGCCTTTTCCCCCTCCTGTGCTGGGCCTTTTTTTGCCTATTTGGGGCAGTTCGCGCTTAGGCCCTCATAACTTTTTGTCCACATAAGCTAACCAAGCCAAATTTGCGTCCTTTTTTTCCAACATCCTAGGGATTCTAGAGGTACCCAGACTTTGTGGGTTCCCCTGAAGGAGGCCAAGAAATTGGCCAAAATACAGTGAAAATTTCATTTTTTTCAAAAAAATTGGAAAAAGTGGCTGCAGAAGAAGGCTTGTGGTTTTTCCCCTGAAAATGGCATCAACAAAGGGTTTGCAGTGCTAAACTCAGCAGCTTCCCAGCTTTCAGGAACAGGCAGACTTGAATCAGAAAACCCAATTTTTCAACACAATTTTGGCATTTTACTGGGGCATACCCCATTTGTGCAATTTTTTGTGCTTTCAGCCTCCTTCCAGTCAGTGACAGGAATGGTCATGAAACCAATGCTGGATCCCAGAAACCTAAACATTTCTGGAAAGTAGACAAAATTCTGAATTCAGCAAGGGGTCATTTGTGTAGATCCTGAGAGGAGCCACAAATTTCCTTCTACCCAGCGTTCCCCCAAGTCTCCCGATAAAAATGATACCTCACTTGCGTGGGTAGGCCTAGCGCCGGCGACAGGAAACACCCCAAAGCGCAACGTGGACACATCCTAAATTTTGGAAAAAAACAGAGGTGTTTTTTGCGAAGTGCCTACCTGTAGATTTTGGCCTCTAGCTCAGCCGGCACCTAGGGAAACCTACCAAACCTGTGCATTTCTGAAAACTAGAGACCTAGGGGAATCCAAGGAGGGGTGACTTGCGGGGCTCGGACCAGGTTCTGTTACCCAGAATCCTTTGCAAACCTCAAAATTTGGCTAAAAAAACACATGTCCCTCACATTTCTGTGGCAGAAAGTTCTGGAATCTGAGAGGAGTTACACATTTCCTTCCACCCAGCGTTCCCCCACGTCTCCCGATAAAAATGATACCTCACTTGTGTGGGTAGGCCTAGCACCCGCGGCAGGATATGCCCCAAAACACAACGTGGACACATCACAGAAAACAGAGCTGTTTCTAGCAAAGTGACTACCTGTAGATTTTGGCCTCTAGCTCAGCCGCCACCTAGGGAAACCTACCAAACCTGTGCATTTCTGAAAACTAGAGACCTAGGGGAATCCAAGGAGGGGTGACTTGTGTGGCTCGGACCAGGTTCTGTTACCCAGAATCCTTTGCAAACCTCAAAATTTGGCTAAAAAAACACATGTTCCTCACATTTCTGTGGCAGAAAGTTCTGGAATCTGAGAGGAGCCACAAATTTCCTTCCACCCAGCGTTCCCCCACGTCTCCCGATAAAAATGATACCTCACTTGTGTGGGTAGGCCTAGCGCCCGCGACAGGATATGCCCCAAAACACAACGTGGACATATCACAGAAAACAGAGCTGTTTTTAGCAAAGTGACTACCTGTAGATTTTGGCCTCTAGCTCAGCCGCCACCTAGGGAAACCTACCAAACCTGTGCATTTCTGAAAACTAGAGACCTAGGGGAATCCAAGGAGGGGTGACTTGCGGGGCTCGGACCAGGTTCTGTTACCCAGAATCCTTTGCAAACCTCAAAATTTGGCTAAAAAAACACATGTTCCTCACATTTCTGTGGCAGAAAGTTCTGGAATCTGAGAGGAGCCACAAATTTCCTTCCACCCAGCGTTCCCCCATGTCTCCCGATAAAAATGATACCTCACTTGTGTGGGTAGGCCTAGCGCCCGCGACAGGATATGCCCCAAAACATAACGTGGACATATCACAGAAAACAGAGCTGTTTTTAGCAAAGTGACTACCTGTAGATTTTGGCCTCTAGCTCAGCCGCCACCTAGGGAAACCTACCAAACCTGTGCATTTCTGAAAACTAGAGACCTAGGGGAATCTAAGGAGGGGTGACTTGCGGGGCTCGGACCAGGTTCTGTTACCCAGAATCCTTTGCAAACCTCAAAATTTGGCTAAAAAAACACATGTTCCTCACATTTCTGTGGCAGAAAGTTCTGGAATCTGAGAGGAGCCACAAATTTCCTTCCACCCAGCGTTCCCCCACGTCTCCCGATAAAAATGATACCTCACTTGTGTGGGTAGGCCTAGCGCCCGCGACAGGATATGCCCCAAACACAACGTGGACATATCACAGAAAACAGAGCTGTTTTTAGCAAAGTGACTACCTGTAGATTTTGGCCTCTAGCTCAGCCGGCACCTAGAGAAACCTACCAAACCTGTGCATTTCTGAAAACTAGAGACCTAGGGGAATCCAAGGAGGGGTGACTTGTGTGGCTCGGACCAGGTTCTGTTACCCAGAATCCTTTGCAAACCTCAAAATTTGGCTAAAAAAACACATGTTCCTCACATTTCTGTGGCAGAAAGTTCTGGAATCTGAGAGGAGCCACAAATTTCCTTCCACCCAGCGTTCCCCCACGTCTCCCGATAAAAATGATACCTCACTTGTGTGGGTAGGCCTAGCGCCCGCGACAGGATATGCCCCAAAACACAACGTGGACACATCACAGAAAACAGAGCTGTTTTTAGCAAAGTGACTACCTGGAGATTTTGGCCTCTAGCTCAGCCGCCACCTAGGGAAACCTACCAAACCTGTACATTTCTGAAAACTAGAGACCTAGGGGAATCCAAGGAGGGGTGACTTGTGTGGCTTGGACCAGGTTCTGTTACCCAGAATCCTTTGCAAACCTCAAAATTTGGCTAAAAAAACACATGTCCCTCACATTTCTGTGGCAGAAAGTTCTGGAATCTGAGAGGAGCTACAAATTTCCTTCCACCCAGCGTTCCCCCAAGTCTCCCGATAAAAATGATACCTCACTTGCGTGGGTAGGCCTAGCGCCGGCGACAGGATATGCCCCAAAACACAACGTGGACACATCACAGAAAACAGAGCTGTTTTTAGCAAAGTGCCTACCTGTAGATTTTGGCCTCTAGCTCAGCCGGCACCTAGGGAAACCTACCAAACCTGTGCATTTCTGAAAACTAGAGACCTAGGGGAATCCAAGGAGGGGTGACTTGCGGGGCTCGGACCAGGTTCTGTTACCCAGAATCCTTTGCAAACCTCAAAATTTGGCTAAAAATACACATGTTACTCACATTTCTGTGGCAGAAAGTTCTGGAATCTGAGAGGAGCCACAAATTTCCTTCTACCCAGCGTTCCCCCAAGTCTCCCGATAAAAATGATACCTCACTTGCGTGGGTAGGCCTAGCGCCGGCGACAGGAAACACCCCAAAGCGCAACGTGGACACATCCTAAATTTTGGAAAAAAACAGAGGTGTTTTTTGCGAAGTGCCTACCTGTAGATTTTGGCCTCTAGCTCAGCCGGCACCTAGGGAAACCTACCAAACCTGTGCATTTCTGAAAACTAGAGACCTAGGGGAATCCAAGGAGGGGTGACTTGCGGGGCTCGGACCAGGTTCTGTTACCCAGAATCCTTTGCAAACCTCAAAATTTGGCTAAAAAAACACATGTCCCTCACATTTCTGTGGCAGAAAGTTCTGGAATCTGAGAGGAGTTACACATTTCCTTCCACCCAGCGTTCCCCCAAGTCTCCCGATAAAAATGATACCTCACTTGCGTGGGTAGGCCTAGCGCCGGCGACGGGAAACACCCCAAAGCGCAACGTGGACACATCCTAAATTTTGGAAAAAAACAGAGGTGTTTTTTGCGAAGTGCCTACCTGTAGATTTTGGCCTCTAGCTCAGCCGGCACCTAGGGAAACCTACCAAACCTGTGCATTTCTGAAAACTAGAGACCTAGGGGAATCCAAGGAGGGGTGACTTGCGGGGCTCGGACCAGGTTCTGTTACCCAGAATCCTTTGCAAACCTCAAAATTTGGCTAAAAATACACATGTTACTCACATTTCTGTGGCAGAAAGTTCTGGAATCTGAGAGGAGCCACAAATTTCCTTCTACCCAGCGTTCCCCCAAGTCTCCCGATAAAAATGATACCTCACTTGCGTGGGTAGGCCTAGCGCCGGCGACAGGAAACACCCCAAAGCGCAACGTGGACACATCCTAAATTTTGGAAAAAAACAGAGGTGTTTTTTGCGAAGTGCCTACCTGTAGATTTTGGCCTCTAGCTCAGCCGGCACCTAGGGAAACCTACCAAACCTGTGCATTTCTGAAAACTAGAGACCTAGGGGAATCCAAGGAGGGGTGACTTGCGGGGCTCGGACCAGGTTCTGTTACCCAGAATCCTTTGCAAACCTCAAAATTTGGCTAAAAAAACACATGTCCCTCACATTTCTGTGGCAGAAAGTTCTGGAATCTGAGAGGAGTTACACATTTCCTTCCACCCAGCGTTCCCCCAAGTCTCCCGATAAAAATGATACCTCACTTGCGTGGGTAGGCCTAGCGCCGGCGACAGGAAACACCCCAAAGCGCAACGTGGACACATCCTAAATTTTGGAAAAAAACAGAGGTGTTTTTTGCGAAGTGCCTACCTGTAGATTTTGGCCTCTAGCTCAGCCGGCACCTAGGGAAACCTACCAAACCTGTGCATTTCTGAAAACTAGAGACCTAGGGGAATCCAAGGAGGGGTGACTTGCGGGGCTCGGACCAGGTTCTGTTACCCAGAATCCTTTGCAAACCTCAAAATTTGGCTAAAAATACACATGTTACTCACATTTCTGTGGCAGAAAGTTCTGGAATCTGAGAGGAGCCACAAATTTCCTTCTACCCAGCGTTCCCCCAAGTCTCCCGATAAAAATGATACCTCACTTGTGTGGGTAGGACTAGCGCCCACGAAAGGAAAGGGCCCAAAACACAACGTGGACACATCACATTTTTTTATAAAAAGCAGTGCCTACCTGTGGATTTTGGCCTGTAGCTCAGCCGACACCTGAGGAAACCTAGCAAACCAGTGCATTTTTGAAAACTAGAAACCCAGGGGAATCCAAGCTGGGGTGACTTGCGGGGCTCTGACCAGGTTATGTTACCCAGAATCCTTTGCAAACATCAAAATTTGGCCCAAAAAACACTTTTTCCTCTCATTTCGGTGACAGAAAGTTCTGGAATCTGAGAGGAGCCACAAATTTCCTTCCACCCAGCGTTCCCCTAAGTCTCTCGATAAAAATGGTACATCACTTCTGTGGGTAGGCCTAGCGCCCACAAAAGGAAATGGCCCAAAACACAACGTGGACACAACATATTTTTTCACAGAAAACAGAGGTGTTTTTTGCAAGGTGCCTACCTGTGGTGTTTGGCCTGTAGCTCAGCCGGCCCCAGGGGGGGGGGGGCAGAAATGCCCTAAAATAAATTTGCCCCCCCAACCCCCACCCTCCCCCGCCGGGAGCGACCCTTGCCTACGGGGTCGCTCCCCCTGCGTGACATTGGCACCAAAAAACAAATCCCCAGTGCCTAGTGGTTTCTGCCCCCTTGGGGGCAGGTTGACCTAAACTCAGCCAATCTGCCCCCAAGGGGGGCAGAAATGGCCTAAATACAATTTGTCCCCCAGGGGAGCGACTTTTGCCTGATGGGTCGCTCCCCATCTCTAAAAAAAAAAAAAAAAAAAAGAAAAAATAAAAGAAAAAAAAGAAAAATTCCCCTGGCGCCTAGAGGTTTCTGCCCCCCCCCCCCCCCCCCGGGGCAGATCGGCCTAATAATAGGCCGATCTGCCCCCCGGGGGGGCAGAAATGGCCTAAAATAAATTTGCCCCCCCCAACACCCACCCCCCCCCGGGAGCGACCCTTGCCTACGGGGTCGCTCCCCCTGCGTGACATTGGCGCCAAAAAACAAATCCCCTGTGCCTAGTGGTTTCTGCCCCCTTGGGGGCAGGTTGACCTAAACTCAGCCAATCTGCCCCCAAGGGGGGCAGAAATGGCCTAAATACAATTTGTCCCCCAGGGGAGCGACTTTTGCCTGATGGGTCGCTCCCCATCTCTAAAAAAAAAAAACTAAGAAAAAAAAAAAGAAAAAAAAGAAAAATTCCCCTGGCGCCTAGAGGTTTCTGCCCCCCCTCCCCAGGGGCAGATCGGCCTAATAATAGGCCGATCTGCCCCCCGGGGGGGCAGAAATGGGCTAAAATAAATTTGCCCCCCCAACACCCCCCCCCCCCTCCGGGAGAGACCCTTGCCTACGGGGTCGCTCCCCTGCGTGACATTGGCGCCAAAAAACAAATCCCCGGTGCCTAGTGGTTTCTGCCCCCTTGGGGGCAGATAGACCTACAATTGGCCAATCTGCCCCCAGGGGGGCAGAAATGGTCTAAATACAATTTGCCCCCCCAGGTGAGCGACACTTGCCTGATGGGTCGCTCCCCATCTCTAAAAAAAGAAACAACAAAAAAAAAAACACAAAAAAAAAATTGCCCTGGTGCCTAGAGTGTTCTGCCCCCCCCCCCCGGGGGCAGTTCGGCCTAATAATAGGCCGATCTGTCCCCCGGGGGGGCAGAAATGGCCTAAAATAAATTTGCCCCCCCAACCCCCACCCCCCCCCCCGGGAGCGACCCTTGCCTACGGGGTCGCTCCCCCTGCGTGACATTGGCGCCAAAAAACAAATCCCGGTGCCTAGTGGTTTCTGCCCCCTTGGGGGCAGATTGACCTAAAATTGGCCAATCTGCCCCCAGGGGGGCAGAAATGGTCTAAATACAATTTGCCCCCCCAGGGGAGCGACCCTTGCCTGATGGGTCGCTCCCCATCTCTACAAAAAGAAACAACAAAAAAAAAACTCACAAAAAAAAAATTGCCCTGGCGCCTAGAGTGTTCTGCCCCCCCCCCGGGGGGCAGTTCGGCCTAATAATAGGCCGATCTGTCCCCCGGGGGGATAGAAATGGCCTAAAATAAATTTGCCCCCCCAACCCCCACCCCCCCCCCCGGGAGCGACCCTTGCCTACGGGGTCACTCCCCCTGCGTGACATTGGTGCCAAAAAACAAATCCCCGGTGCCTAGTGGTTTCTGCCCCCTTGGGGGCAGATTGACCTAAAATTGGCCAATCTGCCCCCAGGGGGGCAGAAATGGTCTAAATACAATTTGCCCCCCCAGGGGAGCGACCCTTGCCTACGGGGTCGCTCCCCCTGCGTGACATTGGCGCCAAAAAACAAATCCCCGGTGCCTAGTGGTTTCTGCCCCCTTGGGGGCAGATTGACCTAAAATTGGCCAATCTGCCCCCAGGGGGGCAGAAATGGTCTAAATACAATTTGCCCCCCCAGGGGAGCGACCCTTGCCTGATGGGTCGCTCCCCATCTCTAAAAAAAGAAACAACAAAAAAAAAAAACACAAAAAAAAAATTGCCCTGGCGCCTAGAGTGTTCTGCCCCCCCCCCCCGGGGGCAGTTCGGCCTAATAATAGGCCGATCTGTCCCCCGGGGGGGAGAAATGGCCTAAAATAAATTTGCCCCCCCAACCCCCACCCCCCCCCGGGAGCGACCCTTGCCTACGGGATCGCTCCCCCTGCGTGACATTGGCGCCAAAAAACAAATCCCCGGTGCCTAGTGATTTCTGCCCCCTTGGGGGCAGATTGACCTAAAATTGGCCAATCTGCCCCCAGGGGGGCAGAAATGGTCTAAATACAATTTGCCCCCCCAGGGGAGCAACCCTTGCCTGATGGGTCGCTCCCCATCTCTAAAAAAAGAAACAACAAAAAAAAAAAACACAAAAAAAAAATTGCCCTGGCGCCTAGAGTGTTCTGCCCCCCCCCCCGGGGGCAGTTCGGCCTAATAATAGGCCGATCTGTCCCCCGGGGGGGCAGAAATGGCCTAAAATAAATTTGCCCCCCCAACCCCCACCCCCCCCCCGGGAGCGACCCTTGCCTACGGGGTCGCTCCCCCTGCGTGACATTGGCGCCAAAAAACAAATCCCCGGTGCCTAGTGGTTTCTGCCCCCTTGGGGGCAGATTGACCTAAAATTGGCCAATCTGGGCAGAAATGGTCTAAATACAATTTGCCCCCCCAGGGGAGCGACCCTTGCCTGATGGGTCGCTCCCCATCTCTAAAAAAAGAAACAACAAAAAAAAAAAACACAAAAAAAAAATTGCCCTGGCGCCTAGAGTGTTCTGACCCCCCCCGGGGGCAGTTCGACCTAATAATAGGCCGATCTGTCCCCGGGGGGGGCAGAAATGGCCTAAAATAAATTTGCCCCCCCAACCCCCAGCCCCCCCCCCCCCGGGAGCGACCCTTGCCTACGGGGTCGCTCCCCCTGCGTGACATTGGCGCCAAAAAACAAATCCCCGGTGCCTAGTGGTTTCTGCCCCCTTGGGGGCAGATTGACCTAAAATCGGCCAATCTGCCCCCAGGGGGGCAGAAATGGTCTAAATACAATTTGCCCCCCAGGGGAGCGACCCTTGCCTGATGGGTCGCTCCCCATCTCTAAAAAAAAAAAAAAGAACAAAAAAAAAAAAAAAAAAAAAATAAATTTGCCCTGGCGCCTAGAGGTTTCTTCCCCCCCTGGGGGCAGATCGGCCTAATAATAGGCCGATCTGCCCCCAGGGGGGGCAGAAAAGGCCTTCCCAAAAAATTGCCCCCCCTGGGAGCGACCCTTGCCAAAGGGGTCGCTTTGTTGCGTGACATTCGCGCGCAAAAACAAACTCCCTGGTGTCTAATGGTTTCTGCCCCCTTGGGGGCAGATTGGCCTTATCAAAATAGGCCAATCTGCCCCCAAGGGGGGCAGAAATGGCCTAAATATATATTGCCCCGTAGGGGAGCGACCCTTGCCTAAGGGATCGCTCCCCACCTAAAAAAAAAGAATTCATCACAAAAAAAAAAAAAAAAAAAAAAAGGTCCCTGGTGCCTAGAGGTTTCTGCCCCCCCTGGGGGCAGATCGGCCTAATAATAGGCCAATCTGCCCCCAGGGGGGGCAGAAAAGGCCTTCCTAAAAAAATGCCCCCCTGGGAGCGACCCTTGCCCAAGGGGTCGCTCCCTTTTGCCAATTTCAAGAAAAGAAAAAAAAATCCCTGGTGTCTAGTGGGGTTTCAAAAGCCGGATTGCAAGCAATCCGGCTTTTGAAACCTGTGAGAGACTTCAAAGGGAAGGAAATACATTTCCTTCCCTTTGAAGCCTCTCGGGGCCTCCCCCATGGGATTGAAAAAGAAATGCAAAAGCATTTCTTTTTCAATCGCGCTGGAAGCTCTGCTTCCAGCGCGATGGGGGAGACCCTGTGACTAATCAGCGCGCGCTCGCGCGCTGACGTCACAGGGGGGGTTGGGGGTGGGAGGGGAAGGGCTTCCCCTTCCATCCCTGACTTGGGGGGGTGGGGGGGGAACCCCACAGAGGGAGCGAGAGCGCTCCCTCTGGGCTCTGTGCACAGGACGTAATGGTTACGTCCTGGGCACAGCAGCACTGTGCCTCAGGACGTAACCATTACGTCCTGGGCACAGAAGGGGTTAAGCAGACTAGGCATAGCAAGGTGGCGACTTGTCACTATACAGAGAGCAAAGTCAGCACTGCCCAGACAGTACCATTAAGGTTAACGGAAGATAGTCACCTTACAGGGGAAGAAGAGTGCAGAGGGGGCAAAGCAGCAGGTAAATCTACTACTGGCAATTACTGGTCGTTTCCATAACTTAATTGAATTAGAGTGCTGAAGCAACCACCTTGTACAAAGTTTCAAAATATAAACATAAGTAGTCACAGACCATAACAAATAAGGAATGCTGAGCCTGAAGGAGAGAAGGAACACTGTCAATCAAAGAAGGATGATGATGAGGATAAAGGTGCTAATGATAACAAGCATTGCCAAAGTCAATAGTTCTAACCTTTGCAAGAGCTGTTGGTTTTGCAAATGGGTTTTGGCTATGTTGTTCACCTGCGTGGCTACAATTCAGCATGGTTAAAAGTTGGTGGCATAGAGGAGGGTAACGATTTCGGAGTGTTATTGAGTGGAATGGTAAAGAGTGGAGCAGAGTGGAGTGGTAGAGAGTGTCATGTACTGAAGTGGCATAGTGTGGATTTGCGTAGAATGCCGTACATTGGAGTGTGATAGAATAGAGTGGACTGGTGTAGAGTGCATTGGTGTAGAGTGTTGCAGAGCATAGTGGCATGGAGTGCAGTGGCATTGAATTCTGCTGCATACAATGCAGTGTCATTTAACGCAGTGGCATAGATTCGAGTGGTGCACTGTAGACTGCAGTGGTTCAGAGTGGAGTGGTGCAGAGAGAATGGTGCAAAGCAGAGTGGCTCAGAATGGTGTAGACTGCAGTGGCATAGAGTAGAGTGGCGTAGACTGGTGTCATAGAGTGGGGCAGAGCAGAGTAGCATAGAATAGAGTATAGTGTCATAGAATACATTGCCACATAGTGCAGAGTAGAGTGGCATAGAGTTCAGTGGCAGAGAGTGCAGTGTTGCAAAGTAGAGTGTTAGAGTGCAGTTGCATAGAGTGGAGTAGAGTGGCATAGAGAGCAGCAGTGTACAGTACGCTGATGCAGAGTAGAGTGCAGTGACATAGAGGGCAGCTGTGTAGAGTGCATTGGCATAGAGTGCAGTGGTTACTAGTGGAGTGGTATAGAGTGCAGTGGCATAGAGTGGAGTGGCACAGAGTGGAGTAGACTGGCATTGAGTGCAGTGGCATAGAGTAGACTGTTTCAGAGTATAATGAAGTGGTGTAGAGTGGAGTGGTGCAGGGTAAAGTGCAGTTGCTTTGAGTGGCATAGAGTGCAATGGCATAGAGTAAAGTTGTGTAGAGAACAGTGGCATACTGTGCAATGGTACTGAGTAGATTAGAGTGTCGTACTGTGGATTGATGTAGAGTGCAGGGGCATAGAGTTGAATGTTACAGAGTAAAGTGCATTGACATAAAGTTTAGTGGCTTAGAGTGCAGTGGCACAGTGTGCAGTGTTGAAGAGTGGTGTAGAGTACAGTGGCATAGAGTGGAGATGTGCAGAGTAGATTGGTGTGGCCTAGACTGGAGTGGTATAGAGCGCAGTGGTGAAGAGTGCATTGGCATAGAGTAAAGTGGTACAGAGTAGAGTAGAGAGGTGTAGCATGACGTGGTGTAGAGTGCAGTGGCATAGAGTGGAGTGGTGCAGAGTGAAGCAGCCTGGAGTAGTGTAAAGGGGAGTGGTGCAGAGTAGAGTGCAGTGGTGCGGAGTGGAGTGGTGCAGAGTAGAGTGGTGTGGTGTAGAGTGGAGTGTTATTGGTGTGGTAGCACACTGCCATTATAGACAACACATTTTCAATTGAAATTACCATTATATTTGCACAGATATACAGTTTTACCAATAAATGTATACAGTACAGACGAAAATGTGTGGGAATTTCATCACCTACTTTAATGATTTGATCAGATTAAAGTATTTGTTTCCAACACACTTCATAAATAGCAATATTACACTTTGTGCGTTCATAATTGTGATACATTCTGAAATACACCGTTCTTTTAAACATTGTCATGTGATAAAAAAACTCTTTCCACCGACAGTACCCAGCAAGACTGTCACATAATTCCTCTTACTTTGAAGTCAGAAAAAGAAAAGTAAGCAAGCGCCCTTGGAAGACAGCACCTGACATTTGACCTCAGTCTTTGAATGCACAGCAAATGTGATGAGATAAGAATATGTAAAGGCTTGTTAACAGAAAGCAAATTTGTGGAAGAATACAGGAAATACGATGTAGGCAACAGGAGGTACGAACTGCACCTGAAGAACCTAAAGGAATAAAAAGCCAGAAAGTGTAAGCTACAAACCAAAAAGCCAATAGTAATCAATGAGGGAAATGCATTCCTAGGTCAACTTTCTGAAAGTCCCCAGGATGGCTTTAGCAAACCACACAGCTCTGCTGTCTGGTAGGCTGGGACCTAAAAACAAGGAGTGGTATAGCAGGAGTACAGCCAAGCAAGCCATGGTGCACTGCCAGCTGCATCAATATGGGACGCAGGAATGGTAGTGTATTTGGTTGCCATGGCATTGGTTTAAGCTGCACCATTACCAATTACTCCTGGAACTGGGAATGGAGAAGTGAGCTGGCTTCGGTGACTTTAGTCACTTATTGCGATTTAGAGTCCTTACTGTTGTCTAATTAATGTCTGAATGTATCAGAGAGCTACATGAGCCAAGCCAATTGATTCAGGGGTATAGTTAACAGGCTGAACCCCTGTTTGTTCACAAAAAATGACAATGGTGTGCCTGTAAACACTTGCATGGACTAATCAAGTGTCAAGAAGGAGTAGTCACCATGAGCTCTCTTCGAAAGCATTTGGACCAAGGCTATTGTGCCAACAATCACAGTATTTACATATAAAGCTACTGCTCCTAGCACTGAAAGCTAAATATAATAACATAATCACTTGCAGGCCCCAGCACCGGCAACATTATGCCTGGAGTGCATTGATACCACTTATGAAATGATTCTGATTCTTAAACTGCTCAGATTTGGTAGTGTGCTCCCAACGCCCCTGTTCCATCATCAGTCAGAGTGTCTAATAGAGAGACAGGATTTATTAAGCCCACCACTGCCCATCATAACTACAGATACTGTTCCATGCCGCAGGATCACGCTCACCACCACATCACTCATCAGCGGGAGGTAAAGAAGGAGGTGGCAATGGTCCAGGACTCAGGGAAGAGTAAGGGCAGATATCTGCAATGCTCTTTGCACTCTTGCAGTGATGGGAAGCTTGGCCTGTAAGTCATTCTGGCATCAAAAAACAGCCCACATTGAATCCACAATACTCATAAGCATAGTCACAAATCTATTTACACTCTGGTAAACATCAGCGAACAACAGGAAAACATGTACCACAAAGCTAGATAAACAAACATTAAGTAATGAATAATATATAGATCTCACCATATAGGTTTGACTTTGCTTGCAATCAGTAAAGAACATTAACAACTTTGACTTCTGATGAGGTGACACCAGCAGTAAACATCACGAAGTGTAAAACAGCAACATTAATGCATAATCAAAAAATGAAAGTGAATTATTAAAATCGTAAAATTAAAACTAGCAATCTAAAAGTAATAAACAAGCGTCAAGTGTTTCCAAACGCTATTGGTATTATCAGGACCATGACTATAAGATAGCTCCCTGTATGATGATCTCATTGATGAGATCTGTGCACATTCTCCTGCGCAGGTTTAAATCCCAAGAGTGATGGCTCAAGTTTTCACAGAGTTGGGTAATAGTAACGTCTGTAGCTTACAGCATTTAGAAATGCTGATCTGTAACAAAGCGTGATATATCTAAAACGAGTAATCCTCATCATCATAATAATAATTCCAATTCAAGCGTCAGTAGTACCCTATATATTTGGGTCTGGGAGGAATTTCTACATTGCGTCCAAGGACACAGTGATGAAGCAGCACTCAGAACACAGTGAAGGGAGCACCTCATCTGGGCCTTGACTCAACTCCTCACAATCCCTTAAAACATATAGGGTCTAATAAGAGCAAATAAAAAGACCGACCAAGGAGACTTAAGCTCACCTGTCTCCCTGCTCCATCGTTCAAATGGGCAGGCGATAGTAAAGGGACTTGTCAATACATCATACTGTTTTGTCTTAAATGGACTGCCTCACCACCAACTTCCTACCCAAAGAAGCAACACGGGGACTGTGATGTGGAAAGTGTATTTTCCAGTGAAAGAGACTTTTGCATGCCTTCAACCTATCACATTTGTGTTTAACTCAGTGTGTTGCCTTAAGGGCGATGAGTATGCCCAGACACGGGTCTACGTTAGCAATGCCACTGTACTTAAGCTATTCCTCACTAATAATGCTTACCTTTGCCTAAACTAGTCTGTGGTTGCTTGAGCTCCCCTTCAGAGAGAACCTGGCTTGCCATTCGGTTTGGAATATTATTATTGGAGAGGACCGAAGCTGGTTTGCAAAGTCTGGTCTTTGAAGTGGCATAGTCGGTGAGCAAAATTGGACTGGAAATAGTTCTGTGTGATTGTCAGTGGCTGATGCTTTTGCAAGCCTTCTACCCATCACTTGTGTTTTCCTTAGTACTACGTAATGGTTTGCCCATGCGTGTGTCTTGTGCTTGCTGTGCCGCAGGACTCTTGCTGGTCTTCGTTGTTAGGATATGAATGGGCTGAACCCCATTTGGGTAAGCTTGTGTTCCCATTTAGATGCAACCAGACCTGATAGTTCGACCGCAACTGTTCCTACTCATCTCTTCATTCATGTACAAAGAGGAGGTCAGAGGATGTCTTTGGAACCTTGTGAGTTAATTTCATCGCTCCCATAATGTCACCTCAAGCGCGTGTTGAGGGAAGGACTCACAGAAAGCTTGTGCATGGGACAGTTTATGTCTCTGTAACCACAAAACAGATACACAATACTCAATTCATAAATGTATTTTCGGCAGTAAATGTATGTATACGGCGGAAAATATATCCATTTATGCTTACATGACTTTCAAAAAGAATGCCTGGTAGTCATAAAAGAGTTTACTACAATTTACATGAGTGTGGAGAGCCCCTCAGTAGTAATGTCAGACAAAGACTAGGCTATATGTGTTTCCTTGTAAGTTTGTGAACGCTCACAAACTCGTACATGTGCTGGCACTCACAAACTGAAATCTAACTCTTTCACACCCTGAGAATCTTCAGAGATTTACTACAGCCAAGGCCTGAAGTAACTCCCCTTCCACGATAGAAAGGGGCATGGATCACCCCCATATTTGCTGAAGGTGTGGCGGAAGAGCTTTCTGCACAGAAAACAATGTTTTCCCAGGAGAGGAAAAAGGTGCGCTTTCACAGGGAGCTCCATTCACCTTACACTTCATTCAATGCTAGGTAATGCTCAATTCAGCATTGTGGGAGGCCATAGGATCCCACAGGAGATGTCACATGAAATTCCCTGAAGTTCCTCTGGAAGCCTTTCCCTGTTGCAGCTTTCCAGGTGTACTACTGGGAATGTTTGTGAATTCCCCCAAACAGTAATTGTGCACCCCTAAAGAAGCGCACATCTATATGTGCAAATTAACTATCTTGTTTGTGGTTTGGCCCTAGAGCTTCCACCTGCAAGAAAGGCAAATGTCAGAGTAGGATATGAAATGTTTGCACTCTAATAACAAGTAGAGGCAAAGCCAATAGATCCCACCCATACAAGAGCTATTGGCTTACCAATGTGTTTTTGCCTTGGTGTACACCAGTGTGGCTGCTGTTTAACATGGCTAAAAGTTAGTGGCATGGAGTGTCATAGAGTGGAGTGGGCGATAGTGTTGTACAGTGGATTTGTTGGTGTGGAAGGTTGCAGAGTGGAGTAGAGGGGATTAGAGTAACATAGAGTTGAGTAGAGGGAAGTAGAGTTCAATTGTTCAGTAGCAGAGTGTGTCACAAAGTGCAGTGTTGTAGAGTGGAGTGGTGTAAGGTGAAGTGGGGTGGAATAGGGTGGAGTGGGTTGGAGTGGGTTGAGGTAGCCTGGTGTACTGGATTGGAGTAGAGTGGAGTAGATGGGAATGGGGTGGGGTGGGGTGGAGTGAGGTGGACTGGGTGGAGTGGGTGGATTAAAGCAGATGGACTGGATGGGGTGGATTGGGGTGGGGTGGATTGAAATGGAGTGAAGTGGATTGGATTGGGAAGGATTGGAGCGGGATGGATTGGATTGGGTTGGGTGGGTTGAATTTGAGTGATAGGACTCGGTGGAGTGGATTGGACTGGGGTGAGATGGGTGGATTGGATTGGAATGGGGTGATATGGAGTGGGGTAATTGGACTGGATTGGAGTGGGTGGACTAGATGGAATGGGGGTGATTTACACTGAACTAGAGTGGGGGGATTAGATTGGACTGGAGTGGGGTTGAATGGATTCATTGGATTGGACTAGAGTGAGGTGGATTGGACTAGAGTGGGGAGGATTCAAGTAGGGTGAATTGGAATGGATTGAATTGGAGTGGAGTGGGGTGGGCTGGATGGATTGGATTGGAATGAGGTGGACTGAGCTGCGGTGGGCTGGGGTGGCATAGATTGGATTAGGGTAGTGTCTGGTGGATTGGAGTCAATTGGATTGAAGTGGAGCATAGTGGAATAGAGTAGAATGGAGTAGATTGGAGTGGGGTGGATTGGAGTGGAGGGGGCTGGACTGGATGGGGTGGATTGGATTGAAGTGGACTGAGCAGCGGTCGGCTGTGGTGGCATAGATTGGATTAGGGTAGCGTGGGGTGGATTGGAGTCAATTGGATTGGAGTGGAGTGCAGTGGAATAGAGTAGAATGGAGTAGATTGGAGTGGGGTGGATTAGAGTGGAGTGGGCTGGACAGGATGTGGTGGATTGGATTGGAGTGGGGTGGCCTGAAGCGGGGTAGGGTGGATTATTTTGGAGTGGGGTGGGGTGGATTGTGTTGGGGTGGGTTAGATTGGGTGGGGTGGATTGGAGTAGGATGAATTGGAGCAGGTGCATTAGAGTAAGGTGGGTGGGTTGGATTGGGTTGGAGTGGGGTGAACTGGATTGAGTGAGGTGAATTGGATTGAGTGGGGAAAATTCGATTGAGTGGGGTGGATTAGATAGGAATAGAGTGGCCTGGAGTGGGGTGGATTGGTGTAAGGTGAAAATAAGTGCTGTGGATTGGATTTTGGAGTGGAGTGGACTAGATTGCCGTGGGTGGCTTGGATTGGAGTGAGGTAGATTGGATTGAGTGAGGTGGATTGGATTGGGGTGGACTAGATTAGGGTGGGCTGGATAGTGGTGGGGTGGAATGAATTGGGATGGGGGATTGATGTGTGGTGTAATAAAGTGGTGTGGATTTTTTGAGCAGGGTAGACTGGAGTGGGGTGGACTGGAATAGGGGGCATTGCATTGGGTTGGAGTGAACTGATTTTGAGCGGACTGGATTTGAGTGGGGTGGATTGCGATGTATTAGACTGGACTGAAATGAGGTGGATTGGAGTGGGGTGAATTGGATTAGATTGGGGTGGATTAGACTGGAGTGGGGTGGATTTATTGTTTTATAATTGTATTTATATAATGCTTACTACCCCTGATATGGCATGCAATCGCTTTGCGGTGAGTAGCATACTACTCCGGAACCCACAAAGATTAGTGGTGGATTAGTATAGGGGACTATGAGTACAGTATTAGTATTAGTATAGAGAGGTATGATTTAATTTGAGTGGAAGAAGTGGGTCTGTTAATTGGACTGAATAGAATAATGGAAGTATAGAGGAGGGAAAAATCCAGAAGTGTTAATTGGGAGATCATAGTAGCATGATGAGGTTTGGGATGATTAAAGGAGAGATGGAGGAAGGAAGAGTCTGTAGAAAGGGATTGGGGAGAGCATAGTAATAAAATAGTGTTTGGGATGAGTTAAAGAAGAGAAAATGAGGTAGAGTTTAGAAGGGAGATCATACTAGTAAACTGAAGTTTGGGGTGAGCCGGGAGGGGTAGAGAAGGGAAGAATCTAGGAAGGGTTGTTTTGGTGCTCATAGTAGTAGAATGGGTTTGGGTCGAGTCAGAGAGTGGAGATAGAGGATAGATTGATAGAAGAGTATTTTTTTTCTTTTCCTCTTGTACAGTAGGACTAAAGTAATACATAGATAGATACATGATTCCATAGTAAGGGAAGATATGTGTAAGGAATAAAATATATTGAGATATACATTGTATCGTATAAACACAGGCTTTTAAGAGTTTCAATATTTGATGTTATTTCACTTATGTACTTTTAAACATTATTTCATCTTTCCTCAATATTTCAATAGTGAAATGCTTGTAGATAAACAGTTAGGATAATATTTACCCATTGCGTTAGATAAAAGAAAATCAGAGACTCTTAAGCATCCAATCAAACAACTTATACAGAAATTATGCAATGATCTGTGAACATGATATGCGTAGAATAATATACACATATTGTATTGTAATTGTATTTAAATTGCGCTTACCATAACTGACGAGGCATCAAAGTGCTTTTCGGGCAGTAGCATACTACTCCAGAACCCAAAAGGTTAAGTGGTGGATTAGTATAGGGAAATATGAGTACAGTATTAGTATTAGTATAGGGAGGTACAAGTTAATTTGAGCAAAGGACATATGAGTCTGTTAGTTGACTGAATAGAATAATTCAGCTTGAAGGTGGATCTTCTGGCAACCAGTAAGCAATGTAGGGCCCTCAAGCCAGGGGAGATGTGGGCTAGTGGATTTACATGTAGGAGTAGTCTGCCAGCTGAGTTCTGAACTCGTTGTTGTTTTTTCATAGTAGATAGAGATGCTCCATGGTAGCGGTCATTGGCGTAATCCAGTTTACACAGTACAAGAGAGATAGTAGTCTGGACGATGTGTGGAAATCCGAGGTGGGGAAGATGCATCGCAGAGTTTTCATGGTAATAAAGCTTGATCTTGCTAATTTTTCTACTTGAGCATTCATTGTGAACTTGGACTCCATGGTAATTCAAAAGTTTCCTAGGGCCAGATGTATCAAGATTTTGATTTGCGAGTCTCAAATAGCGAATTTTAAGAAATTGCTATTACTGGCATGCAAAATGTGATGTATCAAAATTGCGAGTCGGGAATAGCGATTTCTTAAAATTCGCTAATGCAATTTGCGAGGTCCAAATACTGAATCGGAAACAAAATTGCGATTCGGTATTTGAAAATCACTAATTGCGAAAATGGTTACCCGGCACAGCCTGATGACATCACAAGCAGGAAGTGAGTCAGCCCATGCTGTTTTTAGGTACCACACCCACAGGAGCAGTCAGAGAGTCAAAGACCAGCCCCAGGAAGCAAGTGTGGGAGCAATCCAGGACCTTACAACAACATGGCCAATCCTGGCAATTGGAAGGAGAAGGGAGAGAGGAAGAGGAAGCTGAAATTCAGTGAGCAAGAATTGGAGGTGCTCACTGAGGAGGTGGTCAGGAGCCATGACCGGCTTTTTGGGAAGAGCTCACTCCAGGTACCAGAGAGTGAGAAGCAGAAACTTTGGGCTGACATCCAGACCAAAATCTGCGCAGTGGGGGTTGCGCAGCGCTCGGTAGAAGAGATACACAAGAGTTGGTACGACCTGCGTTCCTGTGCCAAGAAGAGGGTGGCCAGCAGGCTAAAGGAGGCAAGGAGCACAGGAGGCGGACCATCCACCCTGACACCCTCCACCCCCATGGAAGACCTGGTGGACTCCACACTGATTCCAGAAGCTGTCAGTGGGGTCACTGACATTGACCCTTCTGGCACACCCATAACCATCAAAGGTAAGTCCAATAATGATGTGTATCCCCATATGTGCATGTACAAATGCCCCTTAGTAAATAGCAGTTAGTGCAAAGCATTGTGATAAGTAGTCCATTCCACATCTTACATGCCGCACAACAATGCCTTATGGGAGTGGTAGTCCACAACCCTGAGCTGAAAATGGCACATAGATAGCAATTAAGTATACAGACACACCGAAGAACAACACACACAATTCACAGTGATGCGATGTAAGTGTACATTTATTACCATTGTGCAATATTTGGTGATAACATTCATAAATGACATGCTGCACATTGTCGTTGCAGATGGTTCAGGCCCAGCAGCAGCAGAATGTGCCAATGTGGGGGATGCACAAACACAGCCACTCTCCAACTCTAACACCAGTGAGTTATTGTGTATAGCACCAATCAGACACAGGGCAAGGGTGTTACCTCTCCACGAGTTGAACCTGGACTCCGATGAAATGCCGGATGAGGGCCACACACCATCCCCAGAAGCTAGATCCGCAGGAAGGCAGCAGTCCCTGCCCCAGTGCCACTCAACTCCCTGCAGGAGGCCTCACGATGCAGGCACACAGCACACAGATGAAGGCGAGGGCCCATCAATATTTGGTGACCTTGAAGCATCCATGCTCAAAGTGCAGCACCTGCAATGCAAAAACATGAGGGCAATGCACAGGCAGTTGCAGTCACACAATGCCAACATGGGAGGACTGCACAAGCAGTAGGAGTCTCTGAATGCAAACATCTGCAAGCTGCATGAGGGACAGCAAACAGCTGCAAATAACACTAAGGAACTGACAAATGCCATTAAGGAACTCTGTACTGAGATCAGGCATGAGCGTGTGAGCCACCGCAGGCGCGAACGGCAATTCATGGGAATGTTCAATGGCTTTTGCAGATCCCTAAATCATCTTGCTACATCAACTGTTCTGATATCATGGCGTGCTGTGGCCGCACAGGTGGAGGCAGGACATAGCAGTAGGGACATTGCACAGGGATTGGCGCAAATAACGAACGTTCTGGATGCTATGCTGACAGCACGCAGTACTACACCCAGCGAACTGGGTGTTGGGGATACTGAGGAGTCATCTATCCTCAGCAGTCTTGCAGTCCCCGTGATGGATCCTAGGCGTCGCAGTGCCAGGCACAGTACTGCCTGTGAGCCTGATACATGAGGTGCCAGCGAGGCCACTGCTCACTCAAGTGGAATGCGTGGTCGTAAGAAGTGACATTGAGGGCTACAGGGGACAACCTTCACATGTAGCAATACAGTAAAACTATGATGATAATAGTGTGACACTGTTAATGGCTCATGTCTGCCTATTGTGCATTGCTTTGTCCTAGTGACACATATGTTATCTAAAGTCAAGGTTATAAAGGTGCTAAAAACCGGAATACATGTCAGTGAGGTGCTGTTGTCATTACTTACATTTGAAATGGTTGTGCGTGATGTCAGCACGCCTGTGCCTGCCCTCTGCTGCACTGGTCCTGTCTGCTGGCTGTAGGGGTGGTATGGGATCGTCATCCTCATCTGAGTCTGTCTCCGATATTTCCACAGGTATGCCCCTGGTGGTAGCTATATTGTGCAAGATTGCACATGTGGCCACTATTCTACAGGTCGTGTCCGGGCTGTACTGTAGTGACCCTCCACTTTTGTGGATGCACCGGAAGCGACTCTTCAGCAGGCCAAAGGTGCGCTCCACCACATTGCGGGTTGCCCTGTGTGCTGAATTGTATCTCCGCTCTGCTGGTGTTGCAGGATTTAGGTAGGGCATCATTATGTAGGTGCGCACTGCGTAAGCACTGTCTCCTGGAAGGAACAGAGGGTATAATGAGTAGCTGTGCCATCTGACGTCACACTGCCATCAATGCAACATTGTAATTTTGGAAAGTACCTAGTAGATATCCTTCACCAAATTCGCCAGCTAGCAGTCTTGTGTGAATCCCGCTGTGGCGAAAGATGTACGAATCATGTGTGCTCCCTGGGTACCTGGCCACAAGATCAGTTATGATGTAGGAGGCATTGCATATCACCTGTATGTTCATTGAATGTTGGTATTTCCGGTTGCAGTACACATACTCTGTGGTCGATGGTGGACAGATTGCAACATGTGTCCCATCTATGGCACCTAGGACATGGGGGAACTGTGCTATCTGATAGAAATCGATTTTTGTCTGCTGTATTTCCTGAGGGGTGTGGGGGAATCAGATGTACTGGTTATCCTGCTCAGCATGGCAGTTAGAATAGCATTGACAAATCTAGAGAGGCCACTCTGTGATACCCCTCCAGCTGATGCTATGACCCCTTGATAGCTCCCTGAGGCAAGTAGGTGCAGGGAGCACAATACCTGCACATGGGTGAGTATGCTATTGGTCCTGTGTGTTGGGCACAGCAGTATGGGTTGTAGCTCAGCTATCAGGTCAAGTATCATGGGTTAGCTCAACCTGTACTTATCAAAAATGTCCTCCTCAGTCTGATCAAAAAAGGTAATGCACACTCTGAAAATGCGCTCCTGTCTCCTCCTCCCTCTCCTCAAACCTGCCAAGATCCTCATTCTCCTCACCATGACGTAGAGTGCAGCCATTGTGGAAAAGATCCTGAGGCATTCTGGGCCTCTTTATATAGGTTGCACCTGGTTACCACCTGGTTTCAATCCGTGGTAAATTGCATGTGCAAAAGGCCATTCTGCGAATATTTGCAATTTCCAATTTTTTGATGCATCGCATTGCGACATGGTTTTGCATGTGGCAATCTGCATATCGCAATTTGCGACAAGAAATACCAATTCTGTATTTGCAAGTCGCTAATCGAGCTATTCGCTATTCGAGCTCGCAATTTGTGATTCAGTTTTTCATGTCGTAAATTGCGATACGCAGATTGCGACACGCAAAACCATGTCGCTTCGCAAAAAATCGCAATTTTTCCGATTCCTTGTTTTTGGCCTGCGAATGCCATTCATACATCGCAACACACGTTTTTGCAATCGCAAACGGCCGATTTCTGCGATTCGCACCGTTTGCGAATGCAAAAACTTTTGATACATCTGCCCCTTACTTTTTTAGATAGTTTAGTTGGTGGCCCCAGATCATCAGGCCAGGAGCAGAGTGGGTAATAATTTTTCTATTCACCGCATGTGGGTATTTCTGATCACTGATCAACGGCTCTGAGACAACTGAAGATTTTTTGAGTTTGCAATGTCTTTAGGTCATTCCAGTTTAAGGAGTATTTGTGTGTCATCTACAAAGTTGTAGCTTGTGAGCTGAAATGTATTGATCATTGTTGGTGAAGAGATCATGTAGATGTTTAAAAGCGTGGGTGAGATTATTGAACCTTGAGGGACCCCTACTTTTGAAGACGTGTTAAGAGAAGAAAGGGGTAGTATGGATGATATCAGTTCTGTTTTGAAGGTAGGATGTGATCCAGTCGAAAGCAGTCTCCTCTATGCCAGCTTGGCAGACTTTTTGTATTAGAGTGTCATGGCCAACTGTGTCAAAAGGCAGCTGAGAGGTCTGTGAGAAGTAGTGCAGTAACTCCATTGCAGTCTATTGTGTTTTTAAAATAATCCCAGATGGCAATGTGGGCAGATTACGTGCCTCTTCCTGGGCAGAATCCAGTATGATAGTCTGAAAGTATAGAGTCATCTTCAATGAACTGTGACACCTGGGCGAAAGCTGATCTTTCTATCAGTTCTATCAATCTGTAGTTGTTGGGGTCCTGAAGGTCCAGGTTTGTTTTCTTTAATAACAGGCATATGTATGCCTTTTTAAGATCTTAGGAAAGATTCCCATAGTTAAAGAATTATTGATAATTCTTCTTATTGGTGTGGCAGAAGAGGTAGATAAAAGAATATTCTTGAAGATGTGTGGTGGACAAGGGTCAGAAGGGCAGCCGGAAGGCCTGCTTGCTTTGACCAGATCCATAAATTCACTTTGTGATATTTGTTTAAAGGAGTGCAGAGGCTGGGTTGGCTTACTCTTGGATGGGATTTTTGGAAACGGGTTAGTCCTGGTGGTTTTCCTTTGTTTTAAATAGGAGTCCAATGTGTTTGCCTTGGTGCTGTAATGATCTGCTACTTTGTCTGTGAATTCTTGAGCTATGGGATGAGTTCCTTCCATGCAACTAGGTTTTCAAAATTCATTGAGAATTTTATAAAATTCTTTATTTGCAGATATAACATTTTTAGTTCTGTCTGAGTAGTACCTTTTTTTTAGCTTTTTTGTTGATTTGTATATTTGTTAAGTGTGTGTAGGTGAAGGTTTTCTTGAATGCTGTTTGTTTTGAGCCAGGTTCATTGCAGACTTCTGATTTGTTGTTTTATCTTTTTTAGTTCCGTGTTTCTCCAAGGTGCATGTTTTCTTTTGTCCTGTTTTGTTTTTCTGAGTGGTATTGGGATATCAAAAGCTTCCTGTAGCCACTTGTAAAGTTTTTGAACAGACTTTATTGTGTCTAGATCTGTGTTGGCTGTTAGTTGTGTTGCTCCTAAGTATTCAATGTTCCATGGTCGACAGGTGGATGCATGTAACGTGGTCTCGGGTGTGTTGATTTGTTATGTTTTATGTAGGGAAAGTTACCAAATGGTGGTCTGACCATGAGACTGGAGAAATACTTTGAATGGTAGGTTTGTAAAAATGACATCTAGGATGTTTCAGAGATGTGTGTGGGATTGTGTACAGTCTGCTGTAGGATCAATGTGACTAGGCAGTGATGATAGCTTTTTGATGAGGCACATTGGGTTTGTCAAACCAAATGTTTAGGTTCTCAAGAATGCATAGATTGAAGTATAGTGTTATACGGTTTGTAACTGTGTCAAGACGTGTTTTGGAATGTTGAATTGCTAGGTAGTGGTTTGTAAAGGAGGAGGAAGTTACATGAGAAAAGGGTGAAGGGTTGCATCTGGTGATGAGGGCCTCATAACCTTGTATGGATATGTTGTGTGTTTTGCAGAGATTTATTACTTGTTTGAATATAACAGCTAGTCCACCTCCCCTTTTGCCTATACAGTTTTGTGTGATGGTTTGATAGCCTGAAGGAATGACTTCATGCAACTCTGGGGCCATGTGATTTCCCAACCGTGATTCAGTTATGATGAGTAAGTCAGGTTGAGTGTCAGTGAGTAGATCGTAAATGCGTTGCATGTTTTTAGGGAGTGATCAAGCATTCATGAGTAGGCAGTTTATAAGATTGTGTTTTGGTGGTGCTGTAATTTTGTTTTGTAGAAGAGTGATCAGTATATTTTGAGCTTCTAGCAGGTGCGTCAGTGCTAATAGTAACTGTATGAGGATCATACTAGTGTTGTCTTTCTATATTGTAATCCTCATCCTGCAGGCTTAGAAGGCTTTTTGTTGGGTCTGTGTGTGTCGGTGGTGTAGATGGTGGTTGCAAGTGACATAGAGAGTTGTGTTCTCTTTGTAGAGTAAACTTGTTGTGCAATAGACAAGGGGGTGTGAAATTGTGAAGAGTGGCATGTTGTTAATTTTATTTGCATCTGTTTAGAGTGAAAGGAGTATGGGTTAGGGATGTGGTGGAATATGTGGGTCATATTCTAAGGCTCTGAACAATCCAATGGATGAGAGGCGGTGAATGAATGTTGCTGTGTCTGGGTTTTTGAGGTGAATGGCGATGAAGAGTATGATGAATTTGGGAGTGAAGTTCATTCAGGATTTGTATTATTTGTGTTGTCATGAGGCTGGGAGTGGGTTGACGGGAAGTAATATGAAAGCGTGTGTTGTTTTGATTTGCTGGTGTGTGTATTTTGTTTTTGTGAAGTAGTGAGAGGAGATATTGATGTAGTGGTTTTCTGTGAAGGATTTGTATGTGAGTTACTGCTGGTGAGTGGTATTTGAATTGTACAGGGGCGGTGATGTGTTTGGAGAAGAGTGTATGTAGTGTGAGAGGGGATTGACAAGAGGTATGAGTGTTTATGTTAGATTTGATCACTGGAAGAGGTAATTTGTGTGGAGGAGTAGAGTATAATGATTGTGTGATTGTGTGGAATTGGTAAAAAAGAGGAGGAAGGTGTTGGTGGATGGTGTGATGGAAGGCTGAGTATAGGATTTGTCATGATAAAAAGGTGTCTGCTAAGAGGAAGTAGAAGATACAGCTGGTGTTTTGTATGAATAGGAAGTGTGTCTTGATGCATTGAAGTTATGTATAATGTTGCTTTGTGTTGTGTTGGTGATATGTGGATGTGTTAATAGTATGGGATAAAATTGTGTTTTGTGTGAGAATGAAGGTGCCACAGTGTTGTAACTGTAGTAGAATTGTGTATAGGTGTGGTTTGTGGTGTTTTGTAGTGGTTGTTGAGACATTGAAATTTGTATGAGGCTTGTTTGTGGAGTATAAGTAGAATGCCTTTACTGATATTGGGCTTGGATGTTTGTGGGTGAGGAGGGCTTATTGTGGTAGATGGTGAGTGAAATATTGGGCAGCATCTCTGTCCCTAGCCCCAACTCAAACAGGCCCAAACAGGCAGCTGCCCGTATCCTCTCCACCCGCTCAGATGCCCTGAGCCCTAGGTTTCAAATGCTGTATTGGCCAATGGAACCCTAGCCCTAAGCCTAACCAATCAGATTTGTAACACTGAACACTAGAGCCAATGGAAGACCTGGCCCTATTAACCAATCACAGCACTAGCCCTAAAAGCCATTCAAAACTAAGGGGGTCATTACAACCCTGGCGGATGGTGTTAAAGCGGCGGTAAGACCGCCAACAGGCTGGGTGTCTTTTTTTTAGTATTATGACCATGGCGGCTACCGCCATGGTCATCCGCCGCTTCACCGTTCCGCCCACTGGGATGGAGACCTGGGTCTCCACCCCGGCGGCCGTCACAATACCGCCACCGGTATTTCGACCCGGCTTACCGCCGTGGATTTCCAGCGGTAGGAACCGCCATGAAATCCATGTCGGTAAGCCCTATCAGTGCCAGGGAAATCCTTCCCTGGCACTGATAGGGGTCTCCCCCACCCCCCACCCCGACTCCCTCCCCTACATCCCCCACCACCCCTTCCACCTCCCAAAGGTGGCAGGGCCCCCCTCCCCACCCCGACCCCCAACATCACATAACTCACACACACACAACACGCACGCAGGCACCACCAACACACATACACGCACACACACCAACATACATGTCTACATCCACACACTCAGTCATACACGCACACCCATATACAGACAAACACGCACACATCCATACAGACATACATACAGACATACACGCACTCATTCCCAACACAAGCAACACCCCCGCAAGCATCCACGCACTCACACGCCCCTCTACATACACAGACGCACACCCCCATGCACCCACACAACACACAACAGCCCCCCGCCCCCCTCCCCTAACGGACGATCGACTTACCTTGTCCGTCGATCCTCTGGGAGGGGACGGGAGCCATGGGGGCTGCTCCACTGACACCACACCGCCAACAGAACACCGCCGTGCCGAATCACAGGACGTGATTCGCTGGGCAGTGTTCTGTTGGTGTGGCGGTGGAGGTGGAGCAACCTCCACTTCCCCGCCGACCGCCAGTATGGCTGTAGGTGGCTCTCCGTCGTACAAAGGACGGAGAGCAACCGACAGTCATAATACGCCGAGCGGCAAACCGCCACTACTGGCGGTCTTCCGCACGGCGGTCCCTCAGCGGTCTTGTTAAAAGACCGCCGAGGTTGTAATGACCGCCTAAAGCCCTAAATCCAATAGGAGCCCAAGCCCCACTAACCAATGAGAACCCGAACCCTGATGGCCAATCAGAACTGTTACCCTAACCCTTAGTCCAGTGGAAATACTAGCATTAACAACCAATCACAGCAACAGATGAAACAACCAAAATAAACTTATATAAGGGGCAAGTGACCTTAAACTCAGGCTGCTGGGACAGGGACAGGGAAGTATTCTTCTATTCAGAATCCTCTTGGATACAAGCAGGCACAATCCACCATTTCTAGCTACCAGATTCTACTTTTCAGGTGAAGAACAGTTTTGAAACCACTGAAATACTGATTTTTTCCCACTTAAACTAATCACTTTTTTAAGGTGCTTTGGGGCGGGGTAGATTAAGGTGGGCTGCATTGGACTGGAGTGGGGTGGATGAAGGTGAATTGGATTGGAGTGGGATGGATTGCAGTAAGGTGGATTCGGTTTCAGCAGATTGAATCGGAGTGAGATGAACTGTATTGTAGTGGGGTGGAATGGATTTGAATGGGTGGGCTGGATTGGACTGAATTAGAGTGGGTTGGATTGATGTTGAGTGGATTGGACTGGAGTTGGGTGGATTAAAATGGATTAGAGTGGGGTAGATTGTGGTGGATTGGATTGGAGTGGGGTGGATTGGGGTGGATTCGACTGGTGTGAGGTGGACTGGATTGGAGTGAGGTAGATTGGATTAGCTGTATTAGATTGGTGCGGAGTGGATGGGAGTGGGGTGGATTGTGGTGGATTGGAGTGGGGTGAAATGGGGTGGGGTTGGTTTGGAGTGGGGTGGATTGGAGTGGGTGGGTTCCAGTGGGGCACACACTGAAGTGGGGCATACTGTTTTGGATTGGAGTGGGCAAATTGGAGTGGGGTGGACTGTTTTGGATTGCAATAGGGTAGATTGTTTTGGATTGCAGTGGGGCAGATTGCTTTAGTTGGAATGTGACAGATTGTTTTGGAATGGAGTGGGGCAGATTGTTTTGGATTGGAGTGGGGCCAATTTAATTGGAGCACATTTGAGTGGGGCAGATTGTTTTAGATGGGTGTGGGGCAGATTGCTTTAGATTTGAATG
Source organism: Pleurodeles waltl (assembly GCF_031143425.1). Classification (NCBI taxonomy): domain Eukaryota; kingdom Metazoa; phylum Chordata; class Amphibia; order Caudata; family Salamandridae; genus Pleurodeles; species Pleurodeles waltl. Next base: position 381,089,674 of record NC_090442.1, read on the forward strand.
GGGCACATTTGGGGTGGGGCAGACTGGAGTGATGCAGGTTGTTTGGGACTGGTGTGGGGCAGATTGGAGGGAGCAAATTGTTTTTGAATGGAGTGGGGCAAACTGGAGTGGGGACAGATTGGTTTGGATTGAAGTGGGGCTGATTGGACTGGGACAGACTGAAGTGGGGCAGATTGTTTTGTATTGGAATGGGGTAGGTTGGATTGGGGCAGATTGTTTTGGATTGTAGTGGAGTAAACTGGTGTGGGGCAGATCTGAGTGGGGCTGATTGTTTTGGATTGGAGTGGGGCATATTGTGGTGGGGCAGATCAGAGTGGGCATATTCTTCTGGATCGCAGTGGGGCAGATTGGAGTGGGGAGGATGGTTTTGGGCTGGAGTGGAGCAGATTGAAGTGGGCAGATTGGAGTGGGGCAGATCGTTTTGGATTAAAGTAGGGCAGATTGTTTTGGATTGGAGTGGGGCAGATTGTTTTGGATTGGAGTTGGGCAGATTTATTTGGATTGGAGAGGGGCAGATTGGAGTGTGGGTTATTGTGTTAGATTTGATTAGAGCAGATTGGAGTGGGGCATGTTGTTTTAGATTGGAATGGGGCAGGTTGGAGTGGAGCAGAATGTGTTGGATTGAGTGGGGCAGATTGTTTTGGATTGGAGTGGGGCACATTGTTTTGGATTGGAGTTGGGTGGATTGGAGTGGGGCAGATTGTTTTGGATTGGAGTGGGGCAGATTGTTTTGGATTTGAGAGGGGCAGATTGGAGTGTGGGGTATTGTGCTAGATTGGATTGGAGCAGATTGGAGTGGGGCATATTGTTTTGAATTTGATTGGGGCAGAATGGAGTGGAGCAGAATGCTTTGGATTGAGTGGGGCAGATCATTTTGGATTGGAGTGGGACAGATTGTTTTTTGATTGGAGTTTGGCAGATTGGAGTGGGGCAGATTGTTTTGGATTGGAGTGGGCAGATTGTTTTGGATTTGAGAGGTGCAGATTGGAGTGTGGGGTATTGTGTTAGATTGGATTGGAGCAGATTGGAGTGGGGCATATTGTTTTGAATTGGATTGGGGCAGAATGGAGTGGAGCAGAATGATTTGGATTGAGTGGGCAGATCATTTTGGATTGGAGTGGGACAGATTGTTTTTTGATTGGAGTTTGGCAGATTGGAGTGGGGCAGATTGTTTTGGGCTGGAGTGGAGCAGATTGAAGTGGGCAGATTGGAGTGGGGCAGATCGTTTTGGATTAAAGTAGGGCAGATTGTTTTGGATTGGAGTGGGGCAGATTGTTTTGGATTGGAGTGGGGCAGATTTATTTGGATTGGAGAGGGGCAGATTGGAGTGTGGGTTATTGTGTTAGATTTGATTAGAGCAGATTGGAGTGGGGCAGGTTGTTTTAGATTGGAATGGGGCAGGTTGGAGTGGAGCAGAATGTGTTGGATTGAGTGGGGCAGATTGTTTTGGATTGGAGTGGGGCACATTGTTTTGGATTGGAGTTGGGTAGATTGGAGTGGGGTAGATTGTTTTGGATTGGAGTGGGGCAGATTGTTTTGGATTTGAGAGGGGCAGATTGAAGTGTGGGGTATTGTGTTAGATTGGATTGGAGCAGATTGGAGTGGGGCATATTGTTTTGAATTGGATTGGGGCAGAATGGACTGGAGCAGAATGCTTTGGATTGAGTGGGGCAGATCATTTTGGATTGGAGTGGGACAGATTGTTTTGGATTGGAGTTTGGCAGATTGGAGTGGGGCAGATTGTTTTGGATTGGAGTGGGGCAGATTATTTTGTATTGGAGTGGGGTGGATTGTTTTTATTGGAGTGAGGCTGATTGAAATGTGGTGGGTTGGGAAGATTGGAGTGAAGTGGATTGGGATGAGTGGTGTGGTTTGTAGTGGGGTGGATTGAATTGGGGTGAATGGTTGGTTTGTAGAGGGGTGGATTGGATTGGTGAGAACAGCCCCCATGAGCAAAAACAAAACATGAATGCAAAGTGAGAAAACAAGACTTGGCAAAATGAAAGAAAAGCATTAACTATAGAAAATAAAACTTTGCAATTTTATATGTCTTGCTGGGTATGTTTTTGCCAGTCACACGTCTTCTGTTTTCAGGGTCCTAAAAGTTAAGAAGAAGTACTGCAACCATGTTGGGAGCAGCAGACGGGCACAGATTAAGTTGAATCAATCTGTGCTTGGTCCCAGCTACGCAGACAGGGACAGAAATGATGATTGGTCTGCAGTGATGAATTACAAGGCTTTAAAGAAGAGTGCTACACAAGCCCACAAATGGGAAAAGAAGACTTGTCAAAATAAAAGAAAAGAGTTAATGATAGAAAATAAAAACTTTGCAATTTTGTTTTTCCGGCGGAGCATGTTTTTACCAGGCACACACTTTCTGTTTTCAGTGCTCTAGATGTTAAGAAGAAGTGCCTCAATCACATTGGGAGCAGCGGACGGGCACTGATTAAGTTAGATCAATCAGTGCTTGGTCTATGCTCCACAGACAGGAACGGAAATGATGCCTGGCCTGCAGAGATGAATTATGAGGCTTTAAAGAAGAGTGCCACACCAGCCCACAAATTGTAAGCAACAGGTCGGGCTCCAAGAGTTAACTCTAGAAAATAAAACTCTGTAATGTTGTTTGTCCTGCTGGGCACATTTATGCCAGTCATGCGGCTTCTCTTTGCAGGGCCCTAGAAGTTAAAAAGAAGTACCTCGATCACATCAGGAGCAGGGGATGGGCACTGACTAAGTTGAATCAATCAGGGATTAGTACCTGCTCCACAGACAAAAACGGAAATAATGCTTGGCCTGCAGTGACGAATTATAAGACTTTAAAGAAGAGTGCCATGAATGTCCATAAATGGTAAGCAATGGGTAGGTTCCAAGCCCTTTTCAGTTCAGAACAGAGTGTTGCAAGCGAGACGCATGCACCAGCACATGCTCTCGCACACTCCATCCTAAAAACTGAAGGGTTGGATTTTCACAATGAAGTTCTTGTCTTGAGATATACACATACAGTAATTCAGATGCATAACGATTTGGAAAATTTTTAAATACAGGGCCATATTTATACTTTTTGACGCAAAACTGCGCTAACGCAGTTTTGCGTCAAAAAAATTAGCGCCGGCTAACGCCATTCTGAAGCGCCATGCGGGCGCCGTATTTAATCAATGACGTTAGCCGGCGTTAGCCGCCGGCGCTGCCTGGTGTGCGTGGAAAAAAACGACGTACACCAGGCAGCGCCGGCGTAGGGGGATATGGAGCTTGGGTGTCAAAAAATGGGGCAAGTCAGGCTGAGGGAATTTTTTTGCCTCAACCCGATTTGCGCCATTATTTTCGACTCCCAACCCCCATAGAAATGACTCCTGTCTTATCAAAGACAGGAGTCATGCCCCCTTGCCAAATGGCCATGCCCAGGGGACTTCTGTCCCCTTGGCATGGTCATTGGGCATAGTGGCATGTAGGGGGGCACAAATCAGGCCCCCCTATGCCACAAAAAAAAAAAAAATGACTTACCTGAACTTACCTTAATGTCCCTGGGATGGGTCCCTCCAGCCTTGGGTGTCCTCCTGGGGTGGGCAAGGGTGACAGGGGGTGTCCCTGGGGGCATGGGAGGGCACCTCTGGGCTCCTTCAGAGCCCACAGATCCCTTAACGCCTGCCTTTTCCAGGCACTAAAAAACGGCGCAAAAGCGGCCGTATGTCATTTTTTTTGACCCGCCCACTCCCGGGCGTGAATTTTGCCCGGGAGTGTAAATACGGCGCACATGCCTCGGAGTCAATTTTTTAGACGGGAACGCCTACCTTGCATCTCATTAACGCGAAGTAGGTGTCCACGCTAAAAAATGACGCAAACTCCATGGACTTTGGCGCTAGACGCGTCTAATGCCAAAGTATAAATATGGAGTTAGTTTTGCGTCGAAATTGCGTTAAAAAAAACTACGCAATTCCGGCGCAAACGGAGTATAAATATGCCCCTGTTTATTAGAACACAAGACCCAAGCAAACATCTCAAAGTAACTTTCTAATATTTGAGTGGGAATGGAAATAATGTACCAACCTAATGTTAATAATTATAATTTTCTGTGAACCACAATGTAGCCTTTGTCAGGGTTACGTGTTTTGGATTTTTGGGTTTCAGGAAAAAGTTTGCAAGTTCGGTTGCACAGAGTGTCTCGCTTCAGTCACATTACATTTTTTTAGAGTAACCGTCTCACGCACCTGCATTTCCATTGCGAAATTACCCCTGCACCACTCTGCATGCAAGCCGAGCGTTGCAGTGTGTAATCTTTCAAACCCATGAATCTGCTTTGATTAATTTGATATATCTACAGTTTTGTGATAGGAATGGGCATTGGACTCCAAAACACATATTAAAATACTGCATTTTAGCTCCTGATGTAATGTCCGCTAGATAATAGATCAGCGGACCTGCCAACCATCATTCTGTCAGAGTGATTCACTGTCACACTCAAGGCAATTTGTTAGGCGTCACACCTGGATGTACTTTGCGATGCGAATCAAAAATAAACTTTCAGTGTCACAATAAATATTTCTTCTTCGCCTCATGGCAGATGTCACACGTTGGCCGCACTTAATCAAATAGTTTTTGGCCAGAAAATATTTGTAAGACATTTTTGGACGATGACTTGGTCAATTAGCAGATTCAAGAACTGTGTAACAAGAACTTTAGGTAGAAGGGATTTAGTCAACTTTTCGAAAAAAAAAACTCTGCTATTAAAAGATAGCGGAAAACTGTTGTCACTACCGGCGTACAAAACCGCGCCAAACCGCAAGGCCAAGTGGAGCAGGCATAGGTGTGTCTTGGAGACAACTTAAAATAACAAATTGACTACTGCAGTTTTAAAACAAGGAATATTGCCTGCGAATAAACAATTATGTGTATCTTCTCAATTTTTCAGTTCATTTGCAAAAAATGTGAAAGGTGTCTTCCATGTCCACGAAAAATCATCTGAGTAATACCGATAAGATCGTCATCTAAAAAACCGCAAAAGTAGTTTTAAAGAAACAAGTTGCAAAACTCAGACTTATTATTTCATGATTACAAGCAAACGTCTCTCACACAGGAATCTAGCACTGGCGATGCTAATAGGTATGTCTAGTTTTAGGTGTGTGCTCATTGTTGTGCGACATATCAGTAACAGGAACTTCACAGACAAAAATCAAATACTAGTCAATGTTTTAATTTACTTGCAAGAGCGAGTCACACAAAGTGTCACACTTCTGCCAGTAGTATGTCACTCATACGCCAACTCAAGCCATAGAAATGTCACATGTAAGAAATCTGGAAACTTGGCACCCGTGCTTAGGAGGCTCTGTTTCTTCAAAGGGCAGATAATACACAACAGTGTCTCTGTCCCTTATCAGGACTCTACATCCTGCTGTTCACATACATGGCTTTTTTAAGAACCACCTCACCGGTGGGCACTATACTTCCTCCTCCTGCCCCTCAGCACCTTGAGACCCTTATGGGTGAGTAGCTGCACTTTAAAAACACTGATTGTTTCTTTTAGTGTCTTTGCGCTACACTCTTCCTTGTTTTTCTCTCACTCCGCTCTCTCACTCTGCTCTCTCTCTCTCACTTTCACTCTCTCCACCTCAGCTGCTGCACTCGTGGCCCCGCCCCCTTTTTGTGGCCCACCCCCTTTTTTTCACCGTTTTTCACCCCGCTCCCGCCATCTCAGCTGTCCTCTCCTCCCCCACCGCCTTACTTAATGCCAAAGGCAAGCCCATCTCTGACCGTCCATGCCTGGACCATGCCCAGCGCCAGAACCTCTGGCTCTCGACTCCCCCACCGCCACCACGCATGTCTTCACTACGACGCCGCCACCCTCCACGGCCTCAACACCGGTTGCTCTCCCACCTGCCTTCAAGCCTCCCCACAGACCACCCCCTGACCTTTCTCCTGCTGGAACTGCACCTTCAGCAGCCTCCACGCCAATGACCGACCCACCAAGGCAGGACGCAGCCATCTCAGATGTATCCTCCTCAACACCTGCTTCATCCACAAGAATCTACTCAAATCAGCCTCCCCAGATGTCGTCTTCCTGACTGAGACCTGGATGAACACCTCATCAGCGCCTGACATCACCATAGCCATCTCGGACGGCTACAAGGTCACCCGCAGGGACTGCTCCAACAAACCAGGAGGAGGCATTGCCATCATCCACAAGAATACCCTCAGGATCACGACCAGCACTGAAGACACCCTCAGCATCGCCGAACACCTGCACTTTCAGATCCACACTGACCCAAACACCACCCTCCGAGGGACTCTCGTCTACAGGCCCCCCGGCCCCCGACAGCAGTTCAGCGACTCCATCACCGACATAATCAGCATGCACGCTGTCGCATCCACTGAATACATACTCCTCGGGGACTTAAACTTCCTCCTTGAGAACACCAACGACAGCAACACCACCACCCTGCTCGACAACCTCTCCAACCTCAACCTCAAACGGTTTGTAACAAAACTGACCCACTCCGCAGGACACACACTCTACCCTATTTTCTCCGCCAGCAATCACGCCTCTTTCAGCCACACAACCGAACTCCACTGAACAGATCACCGCTGCACCAACTTCTCCTTCAAGAAACCCACAACAAACCACCACCCAGAACGGATCCCCCACGGCAGTTGGAACAAAGTCAACAAAGACCAACTTATCGCGACCCTCTCGCAGAACCCACCCATCGACACCACTGACACTGATGCAGCTGCCTGCAACTTCGGGCAATGGGTCGACACCTGTGCCAATACTCTTGCCCCAGTCAAGGATCCCTCCAACAGACGCACCGACAGAAAGGCCTTCTGATTTACCGCTGACCTCCACGAATCTAAGCAAACCTGCAGAAGACTCAAAAGAAAGTAGCGCTATGATCAGACTCTGGACAACCACACAGCCTTCAAAAACACCATCCGCAGACACCACCAACTCATCCGAGCCACCAAGGGAACCGCCTTCAAAGACCGAATCAACAACAATGCACACAGCCACAAGGAACTCTTCAATGTCGTGAAGGAACTCTCCAACCCCAGCTCCAATGCCAACAACATCCAGCCATCCCAAGACCTCTGCGACTCCCTCGCCTCCTACTTCCACTGCAAGATTGCAGACATTCACGACAGCTTCAGCACCCAGACCCAACGGCAACCACCAACACCACAGATTCACCTCTGACCAACTTCCTGCTCTCCTGGACCCCCGTCAATGACAACAACACTATTGAAATCATGAACACCATCCACTCCGGCTCTCCATCTGACCCCTGCCCTCACCACATCCTCAACAAAGCAAGCTCCATCATCGCACCCCAACTACAGAAGATCATCAACAGCTCCTTCGAGTCTGCCACCGTCCCAGAGAGCTGGAAACATGTTGAGATCAACCCCCTCCTCAAAAAACCCAAGGCGGACCCAAAGGACCTCCAGAACGTCCGGCCTATCTCCCTGCTCCCCTTCCTGGCAAAAGTCATAGAGAAGGCTGTCAACAGACAACTAACCCGCTTTCTCAAAGAGAACTGCACCCGGACCCTTCCCAATCTGGATTCCGCAGCAAGCACAGTACTGAAACCGCCCTCATCGCCGCCACCAACGACATCAGAACCAACTAGACAATGGTGAAACCGCGGCCCTCAGCCTGTTGGACCTCTTGTCTGTGTTTTACATTGTCTGCCTCCACACCCTACGCTCACGCCTCAGCAATGCAGGAATCCATGACAGAGGCCTGGACTGGGTAACCTCCTTTCTCACTGGCAGAACCCACAGAGTCCGCCTCCCCCATTCCGCTTGGAGGCCACGGAAATCATCTGCGGCATACCCCAGGGTTTGTCCCTCAGCCCAACCCTCTTCAGCGTCTACATGGCTCCGCTCGCTAACATTGCCCGATCCCACAACCTCAACATCATCTCATACGCCGAAGATACCCAGCTGATCCTCTCCCTCACCAAGGACTCCGCCAAGATCAACCTCAAAGAAGGAATGAAGGCCATCGCTGAATGGATGAAGAACAGCTGCCTCAAACTCAATTCCGACAAGACAGAAGTCCTCATCTTCGGCTCCACCCCCTCAGCATGGGATGACTCCTGGTGGCCGGCCACTCTTGGAGCTGCTCCGACTCCCACCGACCACGCACGCAACCTAGGATTCATCTTGGACTCCTCATTACCCATGACCCAGCAAGTCAACGCCATCTCCTCCTCCTGCTTCAACACCCGCTGCATGCTCCGAAAGATCTGGATACCCACCGAAACCAGAAGAACAGTCACCCAAGCCCTCGTAAGCAGCAAACTGGCCTATGGCAATGACCTCTATGCAGAAAACATCGGCCAAACTCCAGAAGAGGCTGCAACGCATCCAAAACATCTCCGCACACCTCATCCTGGATATCCCCCACCACTGCCACATCACAGACCACCTGAGAAACCTGCACTGGCTCCCAGTCAACAAGAGAATCACCTTCAAACTCCTCACCCACGCTCACAAAGCACTGCACAACACTGGACCAGAATACCTCAACAGACGACTTTCCTTCTACACCCCGACCTGGCATCTCCGCTCTGCCGACCGCGTCCTCACAACCATCCCACACATCTGCAGAACTACAACCGACGGTAGATCATTCTCAAACCTCACCACCAAAATGTGGAACACTCTTCCCACCCACCTGCGGCAGACCAAAGACCTCCTTACCTTCAGTAAACTTGTCAAGACCTGGCTGTTTGAGCAGTAGCAGCACCTCCCCCGTTTTCTCCCCCCCCCAGTGCCTCACAGGTGAGTAGTGCGCTTTACAAATTCCTGATTGATTGATAGGCAGGAATCTATAGGCTTTTAGGATCATACAAAGATGGTGGGGTTGTTTATCTCCTTCACACTGATTGTAACAATGATCACTGTTTTATGTTTCATCTGCCTGATCTATGCAGCCCATGCTTTTTATAATAGGATGCAATTGCTTCAATAAATGAAATCAACTGCATTTTGCATCTCTTGCTTTGCCTTGTCATGTGTGAGTCTATGAGTAACTGAGCGAAAGGGGTATGATCTGTTCAGCACTCCTTTCTTGAGGAGTCTCCGTGCCAAGTTTAGGTTGCCATAAATTGCCTTTCCTTCCTAGGGTTGGGTGAGGCACTGTGGGCTAGCGAAAAAATAGTCCGACAGTGTCCAGATGGTGTGGGACTGACTGACTCAGTCACTCACACTCTGTGGTGCTGCCGCCCCAAAACACGTAGTCTTATTACCAAATTAGGAACCGCACAATACTGTTAGATGTGATCTGAAACCTACTGTGACTATGTGTGGTCATCTCTCCCTCCATGAAGTCCATACCTCACATTCCACTTGGTTCTATGGTCTGTGCCTTTGCACTAGTGGCTCAGAATCTGCTGCCTCCCCTCAACCCTTTTCCACAGGCCTCAGCGGTTGATCATACTCAGGAGGAAAGCCTACCTGGCTGGGTTGAGTTGGAAGCCACTGGAACTTTCCTTTCCCTATGTCTTTGTCTGTGGTCCTGACACAACTACACCTTTGCATCAGTTCAGGGTCCAGGTCCACGTCCAGCCCCCTCCATGGCACCGGTTCAAGCCAGCCATTCACTATAGTCCCCTGTCTGGTCCTCCTATGCAGGCCAGAAGCCTTCCACCTGCCTCAGTGATTCATTGGTGGGAAAACACTCAGAATAAGTGTGACTTCAGGGCTACCATCCATTGTGAATGGCCATACCAGGGAACAGCCACCAAGTAAGCACAGATTCAGAGGTCAGCTCACGTTAGTTCCACAACATATGCCCCAGATGTCATACTGCTGTCACAACATTGAGTGACATCTTTGCTTATGATAGTATTCTAGATAGAGAAACAAGGCATTTGAAATAAAAGACTGACATACTAACATGGTTGCCACATGTACATATGTGTTGCAGGACCGAGGTGTTCTGTGATCGCTTCTGTTTCTTCCAGTAGCAGCTCCTTACTCTTTTTTGTTTAATTTGCAAAACAAGGCATGTGCAAAAGGCCTTTGTTGGGGGGGTTACAGGGAGAGATGTGAACAAAATGGGATTGCAGTATTGTCTGGGCTTTCCTTTGCATGTAGCAAGATCATCATATTTTAACATGGTGGCTATGTTTGGTGAAAGAAAATCCTCTGACAGCCAAGAGGAGTGCAATACAAACACCTTTTCGAGGAAGCACACAACTTCTGCCCAATCAAATAATGGTCCTGTCTCCCAACCTGTGGGCAGAGCCAAAGCCTCACACCTAGTAATTCTCAAATAATTGTGGTGACAAGCCAGACTATAAAAATCAGTGGTGAGCAATGAATTCCGCTCTGCCAGAGGAGTTTGTGGCGTTTTTCCCACTCCGCCCTGAGTGCGACGTTCTGAAAAACTGCTGCTCGCATTGAGGAAGTTGCCGTTCGAGTAGAAAATCTACTTGAGCAGCAAAAAGGCGTTAGCACCCTCAGGCTGATTCAGTTCGCACTGATTTTACAGCACAGGAGGTACTCCTGTGCTGAAAATCAATGTGAACAGCGTGCCTTACTCAAACTTTGCGCTCGCTGAACTCCACATAGCGCTGCAGTTTTTTCGGCACTTCATGGAGTTCCTCGTAGCAGAACTATGCAAACTCCACCCAGGCCTGATTAAAATGGATGAACCCACATGAAAAGAGGGGGCTACTGGTTCAAGGCTTTTTCTGTGTTAAACTTCTGCTTCGTTTTTGCACAAAGGCTTGTGCATTTTCCTTGGTCTGAGTGAACCACTAGCTTTCTAGCTCATTTGTGCCACCCTCCCCAAAGTCTGCTCATCCTTGCTGAAGTAATTTGACGCATGATTATTGAAAAGACATTTATCTATTGTGAAGTTACTGAGATTCATTAATTTAAATATTTTAATTATAAGGGATTTGGGAGCATGTAATGTTTAAATTGAAAAAAACATATTAACAAACATAGAAAACCCAAAAAACGAAGTCCACCATTTGAGACAGGTTGCAAAGGCCAAACCTGCTTCATAGGTGCCACCCTCATTCACCTTGTCAATGATGCTACTCTTCCAGGAGGAAACGGAAGAGAACAAAGGAACAGTGGCATTTTAAAAAAGAAGCACGGGTGGCTGTTGGAGGCAGTAGCATGTACAACTGAAAATGAGACCCTTGGTGATCATAGATATCAAACTAATATGCAAAATGCCCTTGGAGTTACTTTGGGTACTGGGTTCAAGTGAAGTGGGTCCAGCCCTTCTCACCCAGGCAAGGGGGAAGCAGACAGCAGGTCAGCACCAGCAAGGAAGCAGTTTTTCCAGAGCTGCAGTCCAGCAGAGTTGCAGTCCTTGTTGCAGCACAGCAGTCCTTCTTCCTAGCAGAGTATCCACAGATCCAGAAGTGTACTGAGTTTGTAGGGTCAGAAGTTGCAAGTAAATTAAATATGCCAATTAGATATATAACAATTAAACTATGTTTTAGGCAGAGAGCACAAGCACTTTAACACTGGTTAGCAGTGGTGACGTGCACAGAGTCCTAAGGCTAACAAAATGAATTCGGCAAAAAGTGGAGTGAAAAAGGTGAAACATTTGGGGGTCACCCTGCAGAGAAGGCCAACTCCAACAGTTTTAGAGTGGTAAATCTGTCCCCTCCCCAAATACTATTCCTCTTTCCCCAATGTATTTGGACTCATGTTGTACATTAAACCTAACTCCCCCAATGTGGCACTTTCCCAAATGTTTGTTAGATTGGAGTTAGAATAATACATTTGACTTGCATGTTCTCCAGTGCTCATTGGAGTGGATTTAGAATAGCAATTGGGAACCCCTAAATATATGCAATTTCACCAAACCATCAGTTTTGAAATTTCACCAACTTCAAAACTGGAGATAGAATGGTAAATTTGCCCTCTCCTCTCCTGTGTAGGCACTTTCCCTAGCATTTGTTAGATTGGAGTTAGAATAGTAATCAGAGTTTACACCCTCCCCCAATTTATACATGTTCCATACAGCATAAACTGAAGTTAGAATATAAAATCTGTCCCCATTTATACTTGTAAAACTATCAAATGAGGCTAGAAGAGAAGAGAGGTAACCAGTTGTTAAAGTCAGAGTTGAGAATAGCATTCTAAACATAGGATCAAGAAAATAAGTAACAGGGGAGTGTTTTCGTGATCGATGTACAGTAGTCCTCTAAGGCAAGGGAAGGTGAGACTGAAAGTCTCAGGTAAAACTGCTTCCACTTTGGTTGGTCTTGATCAAGGAGGTAGTAGGGGTCCTTCTAATTAGTTGCTGTAGCATGTCTTTTAGGATATACATTATGGTTACATTAGTTAAACTGATTGAACCCTAGATCCTTTTTCAGGTTAAAGTTAAGTTTTTGGGCTGCATAGCCAGTGAAAGGAAGATTTAATGTGGAGTTCTTGCTAAATGGTCGCATTGCCAAAGAGATTACGTTTGTGCTTTAAAGGTTGATCTTTGACAATGACTATGGCCAGTTAGATGCCTCTGTCTGGGAGAAAAGGAGACAATAAGCAATCACTTTTAAGAAGAAAATGACCTGTGTTTTGAGGGAATGATCAATGATCATAGAAACTTTAACAGATTTTTCTGTTAGCTGGTAAATGGGTGGAACTATTGCGTACAGACGGTTTTTGATAAATGTAACTAGCAAGGGAAAAAATAGAATTTTATAACTTTAGGTGCAACGGGAGTCAATAGCTTACTATTTCCAATTATTTTAACTAGTGCCAAGATACCGTTGTAAATGATGGTCTGTGTTTATCTGAATATTTTCCTACCCTGTCCAAGTCCAGATAGGTTGGGTTATAGGACTGTCTGGTAACATGGTTATACCCTTAGTCCAGAAATATGTCTCATGTGGCCTAGAATAAAAATTGCAAACTGTCAGCAATGCTGCAGCATACTTCCATTACGAAAAGTATAAAATAGGTATTCGGAGTAAAACAAATAATAATTGTTACTGTTGGTGGCCTCATAGTGAACCCAAGAATGTCTTGAAAAACAATATATTTTAACCCAAATATTCTTACCTAATTAAATACATATAGACTGAATAACATTTATAAAAGCACTGATGGCAAGACATTTGCATTGTGAATGGATAGCATATAGGGGTTATCATTTTGCAGCATTAAGGGCAAAACTGAAAGATATTTTCGGTGGCTGTGCAATGACAAATTAAAAAGAACACGAACAAAATATAAAAAGTTGCAGAGAAGCAAGAGAAGCTTTGTAGCAGATAACTCTGTCAAAAAGTGAGTTTTTCCATATGCAGTGGAAAAAGCAAGACTTAATCAAAATTAATTTATAATGTTTACTTCTATCATCCAGTATTCCTTGCCTAAATGTCTTATATTTTCCTTGTGTGAATCATAACATTTTGCAACTTCTTTGTGTATTAATAAGACTTTAGAAAAGTTCTGTGGGAGGCAAACCTGATGTCATTTTATTTCATCAAAGAAAACACAATGAAAACGTGTATGAGCAATATCCTGTTTGTCTAACTTTATGTGATATAACCATTAATCTAGAAATACACAAAATAACAATACTCTACTCGTCTTCAGCCATGAGGTCTAATCGATAAAGCACTATTGTCTTCTTTTTACAAATACATTATTTAACTTATAGTAGAAATAACTTTGCAGAAGTTGATGTTAGGACCTTATGTTTCATCAGAAGTAACATTAACTTCAGGAGTCCTTTAAGGTTCATCACTGAGTCCCATCCTCTTTAATATTTATATGACCCCCTTTAATGTCTTTGATTGTGTAGTTTGGCATTAATACTATGTCTTACACAACAATACCTAGATGATACTATCATTGTATAAGACATCACAGGATCAGAGGTGAACTTCAAAAATTGCCTCACCGCAGCCACCCAGTGGATGCAAGATAATCACCTGAGATGTAACAAGGGAACAATAGAGATTATGTGGTTGGGTAAGGAAAATGTCTTCAACCCATCCCAACAGTGGCCATAATTAGCCCTCGTCCCTCCCCCCACAGTGGAAGTGGTGAGGATTTTGGGATAAAATGTGATTCCCAACTGACCTTTCGGCCTCAGGCGCTGGCTGTTGCAGGCACTTGCTTTAATCTGATTAAGGTCTTAAGGAAGTTTTTTGATTTCCTCCCATTGACAGCAATGAAGACAGTGGCATGTACACTTATTTTGTCATGGCTTGATTATTGTAACAGTTTGTCTGCTGGATCTACAAAACAAACTGTGGGAAAACTGCAAGTTGTCCAGCATACAGCAGCTAGGCTGGTCCCTAGACTGCCAAGTAGGTCATCTGCCTCTGCAGCCTTAAAAACTCTGCATTGGCTGCCAGTGCACAAGTGAGTTATTTTCAAAATCATTGTGATGACTCACAGAGCCTTCAATGCAACTGATTTCAGCTGCCGTGTGTCATGCACACATCTTAGTGCCATAGTGGTAGGTTGTCTGTGTTAGGCCAGCATAGGTTTTGTACAAGAAGGATCTCCTTCCTGTACAAAATATCATGCCTAGATTATTGAAAAAGCTTGCCCTACTTCGTATGTGTGCTGTACAATGCAACACATTTGAAAAGTTGGAAAAGCATGGAGAAATTATAACATTTCTCCATTAATGCCAGCTTTTCAGCTGCATTAATTTTTGGAGCTAAAAACTTTCTACTGATGTTTGATGGTTGAGAATAGGATTTAACATAAAAAAGCATGGGTGGTAGCACACCTTGTACTGCCATGTAACTCCCCCTTGATGCAGAATAATGAAAAACAACATTTCACACTGCTTTGCATTTCCTTGCCATACAAACCAACACAAATAACAATTTGCGTTGGTTTGTGAATCCCCAAAAAGGTTTAGCATCTGGTTAGCATTAAGTAACACTAACCTGACGCTAAACCTTGAAGAATCTGGGACCTACACTTCTCACTCCTAATTCTCATCCTTTTCTTCATCCTCTTCTTCATCTTCCTCTTGGCTTGCGATGAGGTGTCTGTGGCCTTAGTATGAATGTTTAAAAGGTGAACTAGCATGTATTGATCAACTCCCCTAATTAATCTCCATATATCTTCTGCAGCCTCCACTGTCATTACAACAATGTGAAAATGTTTCTGTAATAGTAGTGTGCCTAGGAGAACCAGAATCCTTCACAAGTTAAAATCCAAGATGAATGGCTTTGTGGTTAAGGCATTCCAATACATTCCACTGGCAAAATCACGTTCATCTCTATCTCAGAGGAGTACAGAAAACAGCTGATGTAGACCCTTTCTTGAAAGATTTTCAATGATAGCAGGGATATGAAAAAAATATATCTGGGAAGTGAACCCAAGTAAACCCCCTACTTTATCTGCATTATGTATGTTTTCGTTGAAGCCCTGGAACTAGCAGGTCACAAGTTTGAATCTCATTAACTCAAGCTACACATAGTTCCATAACAAAATTTAAACAGATAAAACAAATTAGCTTGCAGATATGATATTTCCATGCCAAATGTTAGGTAAAATCTGATTTGGATATTAACCCCTCTTTCCCCCCGCAATTCTTGTAATTTTTTATCAAACATTGGTCTCATTTGGCAGATGGAATAAATTGCTGCAATGAGGATTTAGTGAGGGTCACATCTTGGAGTCCTGGTACACCACGTAAATGCATCATTTATTATTTATTTTTAGTACTTATTTTTGCAGGTTGTTTTATAATGCAAGCAGCACCAAAGGGTGTGAGAGAGCTTTACAACAAGAGAAAGCAGTTACAAGAAGAAAAATAATCTAACACCCACACCAATTTACAAGGGGTCAATCTATGCTAAACGCACACATATTTACAGAAGGTGATAGAGAGAAATATACAGTTGAGAGAGGAAAATGGGTACCAGGAACAACTGAATGCGCACACAACTGAATGAAGTAAAAAAAAACAAGTTAATTCAAGATAGTGAACTAGATATAGAAGAGTCACGGATGAGGTAGGTGAAGGTCATAAGATTAGCGTGTTCAAGAAGTTAGCCTAAAATGGTAGAGACAAGTGGACCAAAGCTATAGAAGGAACAGCAAGGAAGTGGAATAAACTAGGGGCCATATTTATACTTTTTGACGCACAACTGCGCCAACGCAGTTGTGCGTCAAAAATTGTAACGCCGGCTAACGCCATTCCAAAGCGCCATGCGGGCGCCTTATTTATTGAATGACGTTAGCCGGCGCAGCTGA
This sequence comes from Pleurodeles waltl, assembly GCF_031143425.1. Lineage (NCBI taxonomy): Eukaryota > Metazoa > Chordata > Amphibia > Caudata > Salamandridae > Pleurodeles > Pleurodeles waltl. The sequence goes on from NC_090442.1 coordinate 381,105,874, forward strand.
CTGGTGTGCGTCAAAAAAAATGACCCACACCAGGCAGCGCCGGCGTAGGGGAAAATGGAGCTTGGGCTTCAAAAAATGGGGCAAGTCAGGTCTGAGGCAAAATATTGGCCTCAACCCGATTTGCGCCATTTTTTTTGACTCCCATCCCCCATTGAAATGACTCCTGTCTTAGCACAGACAGGAGTCATGCCCCCTTGTCCAATGGCCATGCCCAGGGGAATTATATCCCCTGGGCATGGTCATTGGGCATAGTGGCATGTAGGGGGGCACAAATCAGGCCCCCCTATGCCACAAAAAAAAAAAAAAAAAATACTTACCTTAAGTTCCCTGGGATGGGTCCCTCCATCCTTGGGCGTCCTCCTGGGGTGGGCAACGGTGGCAGGGGGCGTCCCTGGGGACATGGGAAGGCACCTCTGGGCTCCTTCCGAGCCCACAGGTCCCTTAACGCCTGCCCTGACCAGGCGTTAAAAAATGACGCAAAAAGCGGCTGGACGTCATTTTTTCAGGCCCGCCCACTCCTGTGCGTCATTTTTGCACGGGAGTTTAAATAAGGCACACATGCCTTAGAGTCATTTTTTAGAAGGGAACGCCTACCTTGCATATCATTAACGCAAGGTAGGTGTCCACGCTAAAAAATTACGCAAACTCCAAGATCTTTGGCACTAGACGGGTCTAACGTCAAAGTATAAATATGGAGTTAGCTTTGCGTCGGATTTGCGTAAAAAAAAACGACGCAAATCCAGCGCAAACAGAGTATAAATATGCCCCTAGGTTTATTATCAATCAAGGGAGGTAATAAGCAAAAGGAAAATGTTTCTTTAAGAGAAAAAAGAAAAGCAAAAAAACATTTAGATTGAGCGGGAATAGAAGTGTCTGTGGAAAGGAAGACGTTTCAGTTCTCTCATAATATTGGCTAAAGGAAGTAGTATTGTGTGTGTAGAGCAGGACGAAGTGAGTTCTAAATTCTGGTTGCACGATCGCAGAAGGATTGAGCCATGGTACGCTCTGGTTTTAAAACAGTGGTACAATAAACAGACAACCTGCCCGTTAATGAGGCAATTGTCCTCTAAGCAATATCAGCTACTTTGTCAAAGAGGAATGGATGGGTGCAGGACCCTATGGGTAATATGTGCAGGGCAGCCATAGAATCTCTTGTACAACAGAATTGACTATGGTACATTTTTTATTTCAGTGAAAAACATGTTGCCACATGCAGAACAGCTCTCAATGCTACCAGATGTACTTTTAAATGACCAGTAAGAAGAGAGATACCCTTATCAAGTCTTGAATGAACAATATATTGAATTATGGTCTTGAGTTTATGTCCATTAATTAACTGGTCAATGTGCCACAGTTAATGTAGTTAGAAGTGAACATTCTTACCCATAGCATTCATTTGTGGTTGGAGGATTATTATTTTGTCAAGAATGCCATTCAATCGTTTTTTACAATCAATGATGGCAGGATTGAAATCAAGAATAATGCATGAGTCAATCCAAACTTGGACAGGAATGGTAGAGTGAATAGATGAGATTAGAAATAATTCTGGGTCATATTTACAAGGCCCTAGCACTGCTGGAGTGTCACTTTTTGTGACACTCCGGTGGTGGTGTGGCCTGCGCCATATTTACAAGGCGGCATTAAGCACACATAGAAAGAGCAAAAGGCCATTATTTAGGTATACCTTCCTGCACATAGACAATCATCCCTGCAATGCATCCCTGCAACGCAGACACCCTTGTACTATGATGCAACGGTGCCTGCATTGGCACTAGGCAGCCATCACTAGGGGAAACATGAATTTACAAAGGAGCAAAGTACTTGATGCAATAGACAGCACATGGATCTCCAGTAGTGCGATAATATGCACAAATGGGCTGTCGTGGAGAGGCATAGGTTGGAATGGCATTGGGCTAAATCACATCCCCAGCCCGATGCCCCAAAATGTTTGATACATATATGCATCTATAAACATTATTTATTTCGCTTTCTTAACTAGAGCACTAGCTACCTAGACCACTTAATTATTATTATTCTGTTATTGTTATTATTATTATCATTGTTGTTGTTATGTTGTTGTTGCTCTTCTTACTGCTGTTCTTGTTGTTATTGTTAATAAATGTTTATATATAATTTTGATGCCAAGAGGTGTCGGGCACTTTACATGAAATTATAGTGATCAATGGAGAGCACCCGATATGGTTGATAGGCTTGAGCTTAGTGAATCCCAGTTAAGTCATGCAGAGCTGCTCGAGAGACCACCTAGTCCTAGATGAAACATTCGTGAAAGGAGTCGTAGACTACTGTGCTCCATCAATCTTGGTAGCAGACTGATTGACCTGCTAAGAGTACATGCAAAGGGCTCATTGAGACTGTATAGCACTAAGTATCATGGTGCTTTAAGTCACTCTTAATCATGGGCTGAGTGAAAGAGGTGGGACTTCAGAACACTGCATAAATGGAGGAAGCCATCTCTCAGCTTCTGCGCACCAGGACAGTTTTCCAAATTGAAGAATTTCATTGGTAATGGGATCTACTGTGTAAGAACATGTTTGGCTGAGGAGGGCTCTCAACACAGCATGCTTCATAAGGGGTGAACTCGCCCACTGACTTCACACTAGTTTCCAAGTTAGTTGATTTGGCTTCTAATGAGTGCACTCTAGATCATTTAGGGGAAGCCAAGGGGAACAGTTGGTATCCCGGGCTCACCCGTTGGTTCTGTCAGGCACAGCCCTTATCAGCTCCAGTCTCAGGTGGTCACAAAGTCAGCAGCTCTAACAGCCCTGGTTTCTTCACAAGGTTTCCATTCCCTGTCCATTCGCTAGTTCCTCAGCAGCAAACAGTCTGTAGAAGGTGTAAGGAAGGCATGATCAGAGCACAAGTCCTAAAAAAAGAAGAAGGGGGGACTAAATGAGGCAATATGCAAGTGACATCACAGTATGTGACATCACAGCATGTGACATCACACATGACCTTGCAGGATGTGACATCACAGGAAGTGGCATCATAACACATGACCTGACAGAAAGTGGCATCACAAGAAGAGACATCAGATCTCAAGACCTCACACATATGTTTAGCAGGTCTATGAGTACCTTTGAATGCTTCATGAGATTTAACAAATATATAATTTTTGCATTGAGGTTGTGCCACAAAAGTATATGCAACCCTGACACAAAATCTGGACCTCAATCTATACATTCATTTGTTTAAAACTCTACCACAAAGAAACGTGACAACAAGGAGAAACATGGCATTAAATATATTCTGCTCAAATGTTTGCAAAGTCTGCATTTTAAAATCTCTTATGGGGTTAAGACATCTGCTTTAGAGATCTTTGTGTGCCCAGAAAATCTCAGAGAATAATAATAATGGAAAGACAACTCTGAAGGTTAACACTTTTTCTGCAGAGATCTCAGTTTTATCTAGTCCCAGGTTTGAATCATAGTAGCATAGAAGGTTAATATGTCTCCTGCAAAGCACATCATGTAATATGCAGAAGACAGATTTTTATTTTATGTAGCTAGGTAAGTGGGTTACTGCTTTTAACACCAAGATCTGTGTGTTACTTGCAGTTCATAAATTGTGATTCTTCTAATATAGCACAGTGAGCTATGAAGGGCATGTGACCTGGTAGCCCTCACTGCCTTATGTTATACATTCTGGACATACATTTACACACTCATGAATTACTGTTAATGTATAATGTGTACATGTGATGTAAAGTGACACCCTACATCCGGATGAGTTTCACTATAAAAGAAATAAAACAAAGTAGTGGTATTTGAATTGTTATATGTGTAAATATTATGACAAACCAACACACCTGATATTTTTATAATGCACGCATATGTCTTATATACAGGGACGAACAAAGTCAAGAGCATGCCTCTCAAGTACTTGTTGAAGTGGTAACAATCTGTGTGCCTTTGCCTCCCCTCCATTGTGTTTGCATTTAGGTGTGGGGCTGCAGATAGTTCCCAGCCAGGATACTGGAAAAAGGCCCATTACCTTTGGCTATTGTTATGGGCCCAATTGAAATCTGATAAGCCCCCTCCTCCCTGCATGTTGCTGCTCGCAATGAAAGCAGACAACGCACAGGCGCTGCTGAATGTATCCCGCTGTCTTAAAATGACACTGAGATGAGTTCAGTATATTTCTGTGCGGGGCAACGTTTTGGCAGGGTAGAGGGCCCCCATCCTGTAAAATGAGTGGGTAGACGCCGTCTACCCGCGTGTACCGTCAACTCCGCCTCCACTATTCTCATTTTAAAGAGCTCATGTACAACCCAAAGAAGTATCTTGGCGCTAGAAGAACTCTGAGATCAGGAAGACAGTGAAGCTAAAATCACGGCCTCGCGTCTGCTACCCTTTATATCTGAGTCCTTCGACGTCATGTATATAAAGTAACATCACATTCTTTTCAGATGTGTAAATCACTTTGTAAAGTTCCCATCGTACATGCCTCAAGCTTTCCTGTCATGAGAGTTGCCGAGGTCTTTCACTCGGTATAGTTTGCAATCGAACGCTGGGAAACAATCCTAATTGCACAATTGTGTGCAAAAGTGCAAGAACTGCTTGTGGCAAGAACTGCCTGTGGCAGACAGTTTTGGAACACAAGCTTAATTACACGTAGCCCCGCCGAAGGACCTTTCTCGGTGACACATCACGGAGTGTAACTAATTAAAAGCGATATAAAGAGAAAAGATTAATTTTTGAGCACATTATTGATTTTCCGTCTTGGCTACTAAATCTGAGTGAAATACAGCACTTTCTGGCTAAATTAATTCCAGCAGCCGTTGCTCACAATGTTGCTTGGGACTAAAGCGGGTCACTTACCAGTCAATAATGATTTTCCCTTAGAAAGCAGTTGAAAACACAGTAGCAAAGCAATTGCATGCTTGCCTAAAATCTCCAGTCAGCGCACAATACTGTCTCAGTAAGAGGAGAAATATCCGTTAGCCTTTTGCCTGATCGACGACTGCACTGACATATATGGTCAGTGGCCTAGGAAGGGTGCGGGAGCCTTCATGCAAGCAAAGAAAACGCCCTTATGCCCCAAGGTTAGGTGATGATAAACAGGCATATCTGGAGTGCAGTGGGCCACTCACATCCATGGGCCCTGGTGCCACTGCACCTGCTGCATCATTATCACCCCTGTATGGATAGCAACTTAAGATAGTTTCACTCACAGAGCGTGACTCGGGAGTCCGGAAACGAATGCGTAGTTAAATGCATCTTTAAACAAATTAAAATGTTTATTTTGAGAAAATGCACTAGAATTGTGATGTTAAAACGATCATTTTGATATTTTATGTCAGAGCGATCTTGTATTTTCCTTCATTTCGTCTGCATTTCACTGAACTAAATCAAGACTTTCATTTTATTTCCTCTCCGGGTGCATTTTTGTAGGTATGACTGGCAATCATCGACATAGCATACTTTCACTATTCTGAAGGGAACGCACACGTTACAATGCCATGTTTGCTCCAAGTTCAGATAAGGAAGACATATGATTCCGCTCTCTCTCCACCAAATGTAAATTCTTCAATATGTAGGTTACTTCGTGGACAATGAACTGCCTGTCCCTGCTCTTGACCTCTGTCCATTCATCTCTGACTCACCCCCTTCTCTAACATCTACACCTGTAGGCCCTTTGGGCCACTGGACCATGATGTGATTAATATCAATAATGTCATTTGAGATGTCATTAGTGATGTAATAAATGATCGTATAGAACACGTTATTAGTGATGTAATATGTGAGTTCATAGGCAGTGCATGGTGGGGGCACAAGTTAGATTAGCTCTGCTGACATATTCACCTTAATATAATGTTACTTTAACCTTCGTTTTATTTGGTGAAATTCTAAGCTTTTTAAAAAACATAAACAGACTTTTTTAGCACACCAAACTATAAGGTTACTTTATCTTTTGTTTTTTTTCAGTGAATTTCTAGGTTTTTATTTTGTAATGTAATGTTTTAAAACAATATGTAACCTCCCTACCTGCAGCCACACACTGTGGCAAACCCTCCCCCGCCCGCAGCCCTGGGGATCAGCAAATTCCCGGGGAAAATAGTCAATAATCTAAAGGGGGTACATTTCAGACCCTGTTGTTCAGAGGACCACCACCTGCTCGGACCTCCTTCAATGTTGGAAGGGGGCCACCTGGGGGGTCTTATTTTCTATTTTTACTGGGGAATTGTGATCCCTTTGGGTCCCCAGAACCAGAGCTTAGGGGTCAGGGTGTTCCTATCCTGGACCCTTTTGTATTTTTTATTCTTTTTTTTCAGGGACTCGGCTTCTGCCTAGTCCCAAGATGGCTGACAACACTTCAACAGCTTCCTTTTTGAAGTGTTGGTAGCCAATCAGATCTCAGCACGAGAAGAGTCTTGAATCCTTTGCGACCCTATATTTACAAATGTGGATTTTCTTTAATTTCTCTAAAACGACTGAACAGCTTTACACCAAAGCAAAAAAAAAAAGTCGCTTTCTGGGCCACCACCTACCTTTCTGTCAAATTTGGTGTAAATCTGTCCAGTAGTTTTGGTGCTACCACTGTACAAAATCCCTATGGAAAAATGAATGAGGAAAATGTGTTTTGGGATCCCCCTTTTATTCAGACTCCCATAGACGGATCACCCTGAAAGTTTCCAGACAGCAGCAGAGGTGACTGGCAATACTTTTTGTAAAGTTCTATGAAGATTCGTCAAGCACCGCCAAAGATACAGATAGGCAAGTAAAAAAATGCTTGTCTTTATACAAACTCGGTCCTAACTAGGTTAGGACCATGTTTCCATAGAAAAAGCGTATTTTGACTTGCCTATATATTTGCCACTATTTGACGAATCTTCACAAAATTTTCCCAAAAAAGTGTTGCAGTGATTCTTGTTGTGCACAGAAAGTTTTATGGTGATTCGTCAAGCAGGGACAGAGAAAAATGGGGGGGGGGGAATGAAACAAGTTGCATTTCCCATGTTAATTCCCCTAGGACCTTTAGACACGTCTACAGCCTGAACTGCTAGACTAAATTACACCAAAGTTAGCAGAAAGCTAGCTTTCAGTATGCATATCACGCTTTCGCTTATTTGGTGTAAATCCATTCAGCAGTTTTTGAGATATTAAAGAGAAAATACATTTGTACATCTATGGCCACAGCGACTTCACAATTATTTTGCAAATATTTAATGAAAATGTATGAATTTTCGCAAATACACATGCAAAAAGAAGTGTTGCACTTGGCTGACCGCAACCTGACTAGAAAGTTGTGTCCACCATTTTGTTTCACAGGACACGGTCCCCTGGGTTGAAAATCCAAATTTAAAGTGGCATAAAGGGTCAGGGGGAAGGTACCCTGACCCAGGGGATATGATAGAGGTGTATTTTAGGGGAAGATTATAATTTTATAATAATTTTTCATCGCCATGTGCAGTATTTATGAAAATTTGTCAATTGTAGCGAATTGTCACAAATTAACACAAAATATTTGCAAATATGATAACATTTGAAAGGATAACCACATACTCATTTATGCACTAATTTATTCACTCGTACATGCACTCAGAGACTCAGGCGCCAACTCACACACAGAATCAGACACTCATGTGTCCACTCAGACTCACTCATAGGCTCACACACCCACTGTCAGATCCACTCAGTTGGAATAACGTATACTAATTAAAGTAATGGCAAGGGCGCAAGTTATAGTTACCTTAGGGGGTGAGTTGTAGTTACTTGAAAGAACTCTAACTGCTGAATTTCTGTGGTTTTGTATGAGTAAATTCAGAATCTCACTATAAAATCCCTGTAACCTTTGTTTTTTCAGTATATATATATATATATATATATATATAAATATACATATATATATATACACAAATATATATATATAACAAAAATACAAATATATACATATATCTATATCTATATTTCTCTCTCTCTCTCTCTCTATATATATATATATATATATTATGGCAACTTGCACTTTTGCAAATGAAAGAGTTGGAATACCCTCACGACTCACAATTTATCCAGTTGTGCTGCTTCCTTTCCTCCGCAGCCCATCTTGAAACATGATGTGGTGGTGGATTGCCAAGTAAAGGGAGACTGTGATGAGGCAGAAGGAGAAAAACTAATTGTACGAGATATATATATATATATTACCTAGTGCCGATCGCCACTAGCAGTTATAGTTAGGAACATGTTTCCATAGAAAAAGTGCTTTTTGGCTTGCCTATATCTTTGGCACCGTTTGACAAATCTTCGCAAAATGTTCCCAAAGATGTGGCCCGGTGATTCTTGGTATACAATTTTCAGGGTGATCCGTTAAGTGGGGGCCGAGAAAAAGGGGGCTCAAAAAACATTGCGTTTCCCATGTTAATTCCCATAGCATCTGTCAACACATCTACAGCCTGAACCGCTGGGTGTAATCACACTAAATTTGGTAGAAAGCTAGCTGTTGGTATGCAGATTGTGTTTTTTGTTAATTAGTGTAAATCCATTCAATAGTTTGTTAGAAATTTAGGGTAATTACAATTTGTATATCTCTGGCAGCAAAGTATTCGCAAACAAAGACGAGCTAGTGCAGGGAAATGCCCAGCTCTCATTGGCTGCCAACACTTCAAACCAGGAAGTATTGCAGCCATCTTGGGACTTGGCTTACGCCAAGTTCCAGTAAAAAGTAAAAAAAAAAAATGAAAAGGGACCAGGATAGAGATACTCTGACCCCTTAGCACTGGAGGGTTCCGAGAGGGACCGCCCAGAGCAAAAAAACATTTTATTAACTTTTTTTTTCACAAGTTCATGAGAATCGTGAATTTGTGTCAAAAAATGTTTTGAAAAACAAGCGTGAGCTCTTGCACTTCCCGGGTGGGCCAAGTTCCGGGGGGGGGCATTATTAATTTTTTTTGTGGGTGGCCTCCTGGCCCCCCCAGAGCTCTGGGAACCACCACCTTCCTGGAGCTTTCATTTTTTTAATATTCCACCTCCCTGGGGACCACCACCACCTCCCCAGGACTTCTAGTTAAATATATGTCAGCGGCCCATGGCCCCCGCACCCTGGGGCCCACCACCCTGAGGCCTCTAACTAAAAACACACCCCACTCACCCCTGGTGATCACCACCACCACCTGGGCAAAGTGTAAAAAAAAAAGAAAGGGTGTCCCTTTGAGACCTTCATTGCCTGGAGACCACCGCCCCCGGGGCTATGTAAACATTGGTGGGGGGTGATGCTGCCCCCTCGAGGAGCCTCTGATAGCCCTTGGGACCACCACCCCCCAGGTCCGGCTCCTGCTATGTCCAGGAGTTGCCCACCCCCAGAACATAGCTGTTTGCTGTGGCTCGGCTGAAGATCTGAAGCTGCAGCCAAGCCACAGCAAACACTCTGCTGTTTGACCACAGGACCTTGAAAGCAGATCCCGCTGTCAAACAGTGGAGCTTTCATCACTGTTCCCTGCATCTGTGCAGTCGACAGAGATGAAATACTTCAGCAAGCAGGGAGCTGCTGTCAAAGCAGCTCCCTGTTTGCTGAAGCAAGGCACCATGTGGGAGGCCTTAAGGCTTCCCACACAGTGCCAGGTAGCCTGCAAAGGGCTTTTTATTATTTTGTTTAATAAGGGCTCTCTTGCGGTCCCTGAAAGCACATAAAGGGCTAAAAAAATAAACCCCGCATAGCTCAGCGTGAAGGTTGCAGACCTTCACAATGAGCTTTGAGGGTTAGAGTCCAGCCAGACTCATTCCCTTTTTTTAACAAAAAAAAAGTATTATATATTTTTTTTAAAACAAATACATTTTTTATTTAAAATTGGAGACAAATAACTCATTCTAAGTATATGAGACATCAAGGCCTAAAAAACTCTATCTCTCCCTCTTAATTTCTTTCTCTTTCAATCAATTCTCCCACTCATGCACCCACTGAGACACTTATGCACCCACTCACAGACCCACTCAGACATGCCCACACCTACTCACAGACCCGCTCAGACACTCACGCACCCACTGACAGACCCACTCAGACCCTTATGCACTCACTCACAGCCCCAGTCATATGCTCACCCACCCACTCAGACCCACTCAGAAAGTTATGCACTCACTCACACACCTACTAAGACCTTCACACACCCACTCACAGACACACTGACACCCTGATGCACCCACCCACAGGCCCATGCACATATTGACACACCCCCTAAAACACTGATGTACGCATTTTCACACCTAAACAGACACTCTGACAGCCACTGTTAACCCCAGATACACATTCTTACACCTATTTTCACACCCAGAAAGGCTGCGGCCAACTACTGCTGTGCATGCGCTAAAAGCCGTGCACAACATCGGGTTGGGTGGTTAGGGGGGTTGGCTGCAAGGACTGGCTACAGGCCAGCCCTTACAGGCGACCTCTACTGCACATGGGAGAAGGCTGTGCATGGTGCAAGGTTGGGTGCTTATAGGGTTTTGGTTTCAGTCCGTGTGCGGCGGTGGTTGGGTTTACGTCTATCCGAGTTATAGTTACCGTATGGTGCGAGTTTAAGTTACTTCAAAGAATTCTAACTATAACTGCTGATTTTTAATGATTTTGTATGAGTAAATTCAGAACCTAACTATAACATCCCTGTAACCTTTGGTTTTTACAGTGAATATAAACATATATATATATATATATATATATATATATATATATATATATATATATATATATAATTTAGTGGAGTCTTCATTGATGGGTATATCCTGCAATGAGTAATAGTGATCAATTGCCAGTTGTTGTGGCTGTGTCCCTTTAGCTGTTGGTTTCTCCCTTGCCTGCAGTTAAGCATTTGGTGACTGAACATGCAGGACAACTTGCAGCATGTACTTGTCACTTAGGCCCATATTTCTAATTTCTTTGCGCCGCATTTGTGTTATTATTTGCAGCAAAATCAGTGCAAAATTACAAAATACAATTGTACTTTGTACGTTTGCGCCACTTTTGTGTAAAAAAATTACGCAAATGCGGCGCAAAAAAAGTATAAATATGGGCCTTAATTTGTAAATTTAACTAAGGGTCCAACTAACTATAGGTTCTGCCCTTGTCCATGTTTAAGCCTTTTGTGACTGAATCCACTGGATGACTAGACATATGCACTTGTCACTTTGTTGTTGGTAATCGTGAATTGAACTATGACCCACTGCATTGCGCACTTTAAAGTATGTTCATGTTTACTTACAATATGCATCAGTAAGTTTAGAACGTATACATCTGAATTATGATTATTAGGGTCCCTCTCATAATAACGGGATGCCTGGTATTGGCACTGTTTGCATCTGCACTTGACACTTTACGGTTTGAATACAATGTACATGGTACGGACTTTCCCGTGAGAAGGTGCACATGAGAAATAATTACAGACATGAGCACATGTTACTTTTAATTGGTAAAAAAAAACTTTGCCCCAGCACACGTCACTTTATGGTCCTGAACATCATCCAATATGAGATAAATTGCCTCTAAGAAAGAGCAATTGGATAACATAATCTTATACACATAGAATGAACTATCTTTAGAGTAGCTGCAATTGAGTAAAAACTATGGATAGATGAGCCCATGTTATTATTTTTTAATAGCAAGACACTTTTGCACCAGTGTATGATAATCTCTGGTCCTAACTATGATCTAATATGGGACATATTACCTCTAAAAAGTAGCAATTGGACAATAACTAGAAATGTGTTTGCACAAGCACATGCCACTTTCTTACATTAAGGAGAGAAGACAGACCACTTGAAGTATGGGACTATCAGGTAGTATCCTTTATGCATCATGAGTATTAACATATGTTGCTTCATCATTGGTCCCTCTATTTGAAGGATAGATTGGCTACAGGTCTTTACATATGGGAGGTAGCTATGTGTAATTTGCACTTGCACAAGTCACTTTTTCTCAGGTAAGAGCTAGTATCAATTGAACCCAATGGGTGATCTTGTTGGAAGGATGAGTTGTTGTTTGCACTATTATATCCCATTTTCTTGCGAACTCATATATTTAGGGAATTAATTAGCTATGAGATATACACCAATGAGTACTACGAGTGTGCGTAATTTGTACTTGCACATGACAATTTATTTCGGGTTCAATGCTATTTGAGGATGTGGCACACAAAATATAATTTAATAGCAGCTATTGGCATATTTTCCACCTACACATGTCACTTTATCTCGAGTTTGACGGAGTATGGAGATGTGACATAAGGAACATGTTGATAAAATAACTTGAATGGATAGTATATTAGAAGGGCATGTATTTTATCTGCATAAATGGATGTTTTATTTGAAAAGGAAATTAGAACAATATCGTACCACTTACATGCTGTAGAGATTATTGTTGATCAATTAACTTTGGTACATTGTCACTAGAAAATGTGTTGTAAAATGGTGGAGAGATAAAATCATAAAAAGGCTGGATCAAAGTAATGACGGTAGGAGGTTCAAATCAAGTATATTGAATTATTAATTGTATTATGGGATGGGGTGTTTTGTGATCTTTACATCCCCTTACTTTGTGCTACGTGACAGACGCATTCTGGTAAAGATTATTTATATTTACTAATATGTTGTTACAAAGTGATGAGTACTCTCTGAGAGGAATAACGGTTGCGTTCTAGTGCTCTGGTGCAATGAAATAGTGAAAGGACTACGTGTGTATTGTAATGATTTCCCCCATGATAGTCAGAGGGGCCCAGTGGAAGGCGTTGAGCCGATACACGTCAGATGTTTATTTGTTCATGTTTTGTTGATACTTTAAAAGTACCTACGTGGGTGCTAAAAAATCAACTTTTCTTGTGATTTTTGGCACTAACGCTGGCTTTGGATGATGCTTCTGTGTGCCGCCATACCACGGGTCCGGGAAGTGGCTGCGTGAGGATGTGCATATATAAAATATATATGTGTATATATATATATATATGTCAAATGTTAATGGTAATACATTTTAGATATTTATTTAAGAAATGCTACAGAGCTATTATCTTAATCTTTAAATACACTTTTAATTAATGTGAGTATAATCAATTAAAATAAAATTATTTTTTAGCATGTATCTAAAAATCAGCTCATGTATTTTTTGTATTTTTATTTAGTATTTACATTAAGATACAAAAATGTATGCATAGAAATAATTTGTATGACTGTATTTATTGGTTTTAAATACTAACATTTACATCTATTTATATATTTAAAAAGGAAATTAAAAGCAATTATAGTTATTTGTAACTCACATTTCATGTTTTACCATTAAAATAAAGGTGTATATGTATTTTTGGAAAAATAACTATATAAATATATATTTCAGCATCTTTCATAAGGGGTTCTATTTTGAGTCCCTGCCAAAAAATGTTTGTGTGGGAGGGTGTTGCAGTGCAAATGGTTGGCGATCTGTGGTGCTGCATTTGCTACAGGTTTGAGGTGGAGAACATTTACGACTGTTTTGGGACCTTTTGTGCAGTATGAATTTTAGAAGTGAAGTTTGTGAACAGCAATGGTCTAACTCCTTAGTGGGTGTGTGCATGTCATTCTCTACACCCCTCTCTATTCCCCTTATAACCCCTCATTATTCCTCCCAAACCCTTCCCCTTAAGTTGTCTGTATTCCCCATTTTCCAGCCATTCCCCCATTCGTTCCACATTTACTACTAAAACGTATACCTGTGTGTTCAGAGATCTCTGCTCATAAAAGATAGGAAAGGTGGAGGTTTTTGAACTCCGCATGTAGGTCTTTGAATCACATTTTCTAGCATGTTAGTAGTACTTTTGTAGTACTACCAAACAGACTGTTAAAAGCAGTTTGTGAATAGCCCCCATTTTGTCTTCAGTGGTTAGTTCGATTTTCTGTTCCTCTGATTTTGTTCCTTATAATATGGCACCTTAAGACGGCTAAGTATGGAATTTCCATTGTTTACCTGCTTTAAAACGTATAGACTGAATAGGTTATTACAAATGAGTAGTGCATGTATGTTTCCCTTTCTTTCATACTCAATTGTATAATTAAAGAAGCATATATTTTAATTACTATTGTTTGTATTACATATGAGGCATTTATTTCTTCTACTGTTTTATATCTAATGTGACATGGTTTTATCAGTTTGTACTCAAAATAAATCTCTTTGCCACCTGAGAAGACAAGAGGGAGAATAGTTAGAGAAAGGATGGGGGTTTCCATTGGAAAGAAACAGAACATTTACCAATAATAAGTAGGTTACAGGAAAACAAAAAGGTTCATGGAGTGCCTCCTGGTAGATACGACATTGCCAAAAATGCACTGGTGAAGTGTGGAATAGCTGAAATTCCTCTCAAAGCATGTAGCCATGTGCTGGCACACTTTAGGCTGCCTTGTTTCCAGAAGACACTGTTGTGCCATAGAGCAAGGCTGTGTGCGTTCTGTACGGAATCGTTGTTGTACTGGAAGGGAAGCCTATCCAGTACAAAAACTATACTTTAACACCTTTCTTGTCTTTTATGTGTGCTGTACAACACAGCAAACAGGAAGGAGCAAGTAGGAAAATCAAGAAAGAAAGAAAAAAAAAACGTTTTGAGGTAAACTTTGTCTACGAATTTTTGTAGATAGGGAGTAGTGGCAAAACCGACAGGTGCTTGCATGGAATCGCCCGGGTACCACCCAAGGAATACACTCTTGACGAAAGCTAATGCAAACAAATGCAATGCGTAGCACAACTTTGCTTTACTTTGGGAAACTATCTAGTGCAAGTGCTGAATCCCAGCATAACACTTTGTGTCCAGTTTGCATAAAAAAGTAATGTAAACAAGGGGTAACGCTCAATAAATCTGGTTCTTAGTCGCCGTATATGTAAACGAGTTGTGTGATCCCCACGTGTTTGTGTGATCTCTATTCATTTGATGTAAAACATCTCCAGACACCTCATGTAATGTACAGCGCTCGACTGCTTTACAGATAGGTTTGCGCTGTATGATACCAGTGGATACAGTGTTGTCACGGTTGGTGTTGTATGAAAACGTTTGTATGCTGGCCAAACTGGAAAAACTTAACATAGAAAGTAATAGCACTTCAGAGGCAGCCCGAGTCTTTTCAAAAACTCTTTTGTCAGAATACTTTCTCTTTAAACTCTTCTGCTTCACTAAACTGAAATAAAACAATTTTTAGTGTAACCCTCCTTCTGTAGTCAGAAGATGGAGTCATCACTCACCCCCTACAATACTGTCTTAAAAATTATAAAAACTGCACAAAGACAATGCCGTTCTATTTTATTAGCTGATGGACTCGTTGTCTGTTCTGCTTACGAGCACGCTTTATTTTCTGTATATCTGTATATTTACAAGATAGCAGAAATCATTCTTTGTACACATCACCTTCTTTCAGCTGTCACTTACACGTCCACATGTCTGTCTGGGAAACAAAACGTGGCGCCGTCTTTTTCACATCAGGTTGTCATGACTGTCTTCCCCATCTGCCGGGGAGGTACCACTGCAAGTTGGCCCTCCCTGATATGATAGCGCAGCGACCTTTCTTTCTCGTTCTGACTGAAGCGGGTTACGTTCCCGCCTCCTCCATCTTTCCGCTCACATGTTATCATGATGAAAGTAACAAAGAGGCTTTCAGAACAGGAGTCACTCATCCTTCCAGTATTCACTGCTCGCAGGCAGTCATTCATAAGACATAGAACCTGTCTCATGTCCAATTAATGGTGCTGGCGTCAGCCCACCACTTAATGGGACAACCATTGTGCATCAGTATCCTGCTTTTTTCTCCATTTGAACCCATGCACGCATGATATAACAGGCATCAATCGGGCAGCGTACACGGTACGGGAATTTGGCTATTTTATGTTTCGTAGAGGTCAACGGGGACACTTTTTTTAATAGAAATGTCTCTTTTCAAGAGGCATCATAGAAGCGGTACATAGTTTGATGTACTTGGCTTTATATCGTGCCTGGGATAAAAAGCAAAAATAGATAACTACCCTCTGGTGTGCTGTGGAACATTTTGCTGACAATTTCACTAGGCGTGCAAGCTTTAAAGAGTATAAAAGCAGCATCAGAGTGCCCAGTGACAACAAGTGCTTTGCCTTATTTCATTTTCATTTTGGATTTTTTATGCTTTTGCTTTGAAACTTAAAATCATGTCCTGAAAATTCCATTGCTGTGCAAAGCTGCAGGGCAAGAAAATGAAAGACAGAATAAAGTTATCCTTCCAAATAATACCATCGTCAGTATCTGGCAGACATCAAAGGGTTTTAGTTAGGGTGAACAGGCGTCCCGGATTTGCCGGTTTTTCGGGACCTCTCGGCAGATTTAATCAAATTTGGCTCATGTCCCGGTTTTTAGAGGGGGTCGACTAAAAATAGTGAGAGGCACTTTTTTGGGCGTTCCAAAGTAGGGCTAGTTAGCAGCTGTTATAAGTAAGGAATTTAATGAACAGGTATGATGTTCGTTTCAAAAATTACATTTTATTTCTAAGTGCTTTTTCTGCGTTCGCATGTTGATTAAAGCTGTCATTCTGTGATGCTCTGTTGATGTAAAAATGTAGTCCGTCTTCTATTTTTGCAAAATGTCCTAGTTTTTGGTGCTCACGATCTGGTCACGCTAGTTTTAGTTATCCCGGAAGCTTGTGCGTCCCTTTTTTTTTTTACGTGTAACACTTCAGCACTCAGAAACCTGGATGCTGAACAAATATGTAAATAATCTTGTATGTATAGTAAATTATGGAGCATTAGCCTAAAGAGCAATGAATTGCCGGAACAAGGGGAGATGAGCTGTGATTCAGGATCTCTGACAATGAAGAGAGAATGCTGTCTGTGGTTGGTGAATCCAGTTGAGTGTTAGATCTTCAAGAGGTCAGACAGAGGACCACGACAAGGTGGTGGGGCTTTCCACAGAGCTGCACTCAAGCCAGGCAAGAAAAAACAGGTTCACCCCACTCAGAACATTTTTGCCATGCTGAAACTGGGTTCAATGTGACCTTGGGATAAAAGTATTGATCCTTGTGGAGCCCTGCCTGGTGATAGCTTGCAACCTCACCCCTCTGGAGGATTTTCAATGCAATGGGTCTCACATTTGCTTGAGTTAGAGCTATTTGTGTTGCAAGTTCCTAACTGGACTTTTCTTGCCAAATAAATTAAAAATGAAAAGTAAAACAGTTGACATAAGCAAACCAATTCAAAGCACCACGGCCACCATGAGCGTGAGCGCGAGGGAGAGACACAAAAGGAAAAAGAAGTTTACTCACAGTCATGCGTATTGGCAATCGTGCAATTATCCATGTAACAGGGTCGATGGCCAAGGTGGTAACAAAACCTTGTCGGCTTCAGTCACTGATCTTGCAATGATGGAAAAACCTGATTTCCAAAAAGTAGACTAAGGGCCTCATTACGAGTTTGGTAGTCCTTGGACCGGCAAACTTTTAGTGGCGGTCATACTGCCACAATCCTGGTGGTCCAACTGCCAGATTATGATCCTGGTGGTCAGACCACCAGGAGACCAGTGCCTCTGCCGGCATCAGGGACCCCAACTGGTTTTTGGCGGAGGTCAAAGTCCTTGCGAGCCATGGCAGTGCCAAGTTCAGCACTGCTGTGCTGATCACGAGTTTCCTTTCCGCAAGCCTTTCCATGATGGGGTCCCCACCATGAAAAGGCTGGTGGAAAGGCAGAATAGGGGGCCACAGAGAGGCTCCTGCACTGCCCATGACCATCTTGTAATCAGGCAACAAAGTCAGTAAGTACAAATTTGACTGGGAGGACTCGTTTCCAGCCTCTGCTCCATCGCATTCAGCCTGAAATCACACTTAGTTGTCCTTTAATGGCAAAAATATGTTTTTCAGTAGTGCTTTACTTTTTCTATGCTTTTTATGACTAAAACTGTTATTATTTCAAATGGTTGCCCTGATCCTATTTCAATAATGATCACGTCTTTTTTATAATAATTTTTTTCTCCATTTTCCCAAATTGGTTTGGGATTTTTATTGTACATTTTCTTGACTTTAAATTGAAACTACTTGACCTTTTCCAGCGAACTGCCTGCTGTTTGTGCCCTAGTTAGCAGGGATGAGTTTCACTAAAACGTTTGTTGAGTCCTTACCAGGAAGTTTGTATTAAATTGGTAATAGTTCCCCCTTCCTACATCAATAGCCACGTCTGACAATTATCATAAAGTACATAAAAGAGAAGTCTGGATCTCAAAGTGGCATGTTGACAATTGTTTCACAACCTTGAGGTTACTGTTTCCTTTTTCAGAGCCAAAGTTAAAGAAACGCCCTTATTGAATCAAATTGCAAATCATAGCCATTACAAAGGTTAAAAACTTAAAGGCTGAAAAACAAATACTTTGTGTTTTCGATATCTGCGTGTTTCGAAGCAGTAATTCATTCAGAATAAGTTTCAAACTTCAAAATGAGAAACAATGATAGTGTCTTTTAATGATTTGATAGCACTTTTGTAGTATTGTTTAAAAGGTGAAGAATAATTTTGGTGTCTCAGGGATATCTACATTTCAATATAAACGAAGATAAACTGCTATAGCTGGTACTTCTTCACGTCCAATGAGTTTGCAGCCAAACAATCTTTTTGAACCTGAAATATGAAAGAGAAGTTTTGACTTAGTTAAAAAGTATCACGAATAATTAGAAAGTTACTTTGGGAATATGCTTAAAAGATTAAGGAAATCATCGGTTCTCAGACATATTTAAAATTTGAATGAAGAAAAAATATTGCTACAACTTGTGTTCTTTTCCACTTCCAGTGAAGGAAGAAAGTGCACGTATGGTCTATTACAAGATGTTTTCTGAATTGAAAGATCACATTTTATGATCTAAAAAGATGTTAGCTCTAAATGAATTCTCATTCTGGATTTAGAATAGTTCGAACAAAAATAAGAGCACTATATACATGCAGAATCATGTACTGTATTGACAAAGCTGGCACAGGTAAAAATCCCTTACTTCGAAACTGACAAAAAGAAAATAGTAAATAAATATTGTAACTTAAACTGACAAAAAGAAAATAGTAAATAAATATTGTAACTTTTTTAAACAGGGAGCACAGACAAAATTGTTTAAAAACAGACAAAGCATACCTTAGAAAAGCTCCTTGGAATTATGTATTTCATGCTGTTGAGAGAGACAATTTGTTCTCAGTGTAGAGAAACTGAATTAAATATGTTCATTATCAGAAAAAGAACAAATTTAGTTCATATCATAATTTCAAATAAGCAAAGAGTGCAGTAGGAATGTTGTTTATTTAATAAAAATACCTCTACATCCTACTTTACAAAATATAAATAACGCAGACTTTGAGATCCTTATTACACAGAAGGCATTCATTGGAAAACGACTAATGGCACCTGGTAGAACAATGTTAACACGCAAATCACGTTTAGTGATGGTGAAAGGCACCGTTTTTATGCCTCACCATTAAAGATGGCAGTAGCTGCAGTGAAGAGTCTATCCCTTCTCAGATAACCTTCACTAGAGTAGATGACGTAGAAGGAGAGAGAGCGAGACAGAAACTCAAGCGGGAAAAACCCATTAGGTATTCCAATTTGTTTTAGAGATCATTTATACGAAGTTACTTCTTAAAATAAGCTCTCTGCATTTTGTTCAAATTTCACTCTTCTTAAAATTATAAAACTATCAGCAATTTGGGCCAATTTTACATTAGCCATGGGTTACAGGAGGACTCCAGATGTGATGATGTTTCATGCATGTTTGGTATTTCCAAAGTGCTAACCTCGCTGGCTGGGAACACAGCACTGTAAGGGGGCAAGTCCAGTGAGAATGCATGGGGGGAGGGAAGAGAGGGAGGTGGTAAAGGTAGTGGAATGGATGAGAATCCAGCATATCGGAGGCAGTCTCCCAAGTTTTCAGTTTCTTCTGGAATTGTGAGAGTTAGTGCTGTTCTGAGGACCTGGTGTCACATAATGGGGACCTAAGCTGAGAAGGCTTATTTTCTTGTTTTCTACTTCCTATAATGTTTATTCTCTAATTTGGCAAATTCAGTGCTCCTCGTCTGGTGTTGACTTCCAGACAATAGTAGGTAACTAGCTAGGTAGACAGAGTCTTGGTGTGGATGGCTTTGTAAGTGATGCAACTGTTTCTGATGATGATTGGGGCTTACAGTGGGTGCCATTGTAGACCTTTTAGTGAAAGAGGAATGTCGTTGGATTCCTTCGCCCCTTGATGAGCTGTGCTGCTGAGTGAAGAATGCCTTTTATGGGAGTGGGGGTAGTCTCTGGGATGGCACTGAGCAGGGCACTGGCTCCATTTATGTGTCCAAGAAACAATCATCTTGCGTGTGCTCCATTTTTAGCGCCTTAACTGTTAGGGTAGTTTGACATTTGTGCCCAAACCATTGTTAGCCCTTCTAGGATGTGTCAAAGAGATACTTGCATCAAACCATAAATTAATATAATATAATATAATATAATATAATATAATATAATATAATATAATATAATATAGTATAATATAATATAATATAATATAATGTATTATAATATAATATAATATAATATCATATAATATAATATAATATAATATAGGGTTTAATTGCAGATTTGGAGTATAATGAACTATATCTGATCATCTATGAAGGACTTGATGGAAGCTCAAGTGCTTCACTTTACTCTTTGTGTTACTCATATTTTGGTTCCTGAGGGCGGTGTGGGGTGCAGTTGAAGCTTTGGTGTTAAACTCCACATTTGATAAACTCTTTAGAATTAAACTTGTGTGGTATGTCTGGAACATAACTACTAAAAGCTGTTTTTGAATAGTATAAATTTATAATGTTGCTGATGAAAAGACACGTTTCTAGTAACTGGGAGAGCAGGTCCCTGTCTGACAGTAGGACGTTGGCTGAAAGATTTCACCTACTGCAATGAAATGGCTGTAATGTACAAATGCATTTTCTCTTAATCTGCAAGACCTAGAGACATTTGAGCTCCACTGAAATCACCCTCTATGAACAGGATACATCACTTCCCTATCATGGTATCGCAGGGGCGCAGGGTGATTGAACATGTCTTCACTGTTTCCAGCAGTTAGGGGCTCTGACAGGCAGCGTGTGCTGCCACTTTCAAATAGTCTGATATGGTTAGCGATTCGAACAATAAGTTAGTCCAACTGATAGTGTGCCTCAACAGGGTGAACTATTTTATGTGTATTACTTGGGATCCACCTCCGTTGTGCTTACCATTTACAAAAATGTACAAAACTTAATGAAAACTTAATGAAGGTGACTGGTGACTGCATGTTCAATTTTGTACTTCTGAGAAAATGTATACACATAAAAATAAAAAGCAATACATTTGAATCTTATATTACAATCAAATAAAAACATGTTGTCATCTCCAATGCAAATAAAGCATACCTGTCTTAAAACAAGATGGAGATAGTGTAAAAGATACAATGGAGGATTGGCCTTCAATGGTTCATTACTTTTCTGATAAACAGATGCAAGCCGCAAATCTATATTTATCAGGGTGGGCTTTGAAGTACTGCAAGGACTGTCTCACTCATCATTCTTGCCTGTTTTAATCCCATTGGTGCGGGCATCGGCCACTGGCCAAGACCCGCACACCCTCTCTGGTGCGGGTCACGACCAGTGGCCGACGCCAGGAAGGGGTTTTAAAAATACTCCGGTGCAATGCACAGGAGGATTTTTTTTTTACCCTGGGAGATGCAGAAGAACTTCTGCATCTCCCTCTGCCCCGCCACCTGCCCCTCTGTGAAGTCAGCGCATCACAAGGCGCGCTGACATCACATGTTTCCCCACCAGAGCAGCGGAGGAGCAGGTGAGCGTCCCCTCCTGTGGGGAAAAAAAGGCCAAAACGGCCTCCCCAGATGCCAGGGAAGATATTGATGAAAAGGGGAGAGTTTCCCCTTTCCATTGATGCCTTCCTGGCACCGTTTCCTGGGCATGGATCACATGGCCAGGAAACACCCCTAGGCACCAGGAATCTTGTTTGGGGGGTCGGCCCCCGTGTAAGTGGGTCAGCCCACCGTAGGGCACAATTTAAAAAAATTAAATTTACCAGATGGTAAAAATAATGTTTTTTATTTTTTATTTTTGAAAACAAAAACAAAATGGTGGGGTTGGCCCTTCCTACACGGGCCGACCCGGGGGGGGCCATATATTATAATTTTAAAAATATGTTTTTCCCTGGGTGGGCAATCACGCTCCCCTAGGGAATTGAAAAAAAAAAAAATTAAATGTTTGGGTCAGGCCTTCGGCTGACCGCCTATGGGGGAATTTTTAGGGTCGAAGGTAAAGCGCTCTTTCTCTGGTGTAATCTCTCTGTGGACTTTTAACCATGCCCATGTCAAGCCCATCAGTTTGGTTGGTTCATGGGCTTGCCTTTTACAATTAGCTTGATTTAATTAGTGAAATACATGGATATTTGCACTTTTGCTGGTTACATGGATAATTGCACTTTCTTCTGTTTAATTTTGTGTGTTTGCTTTGCGCTTATAGCGGTCATCAGTTTTCTCATGTGAAACTGTTTCACTTTTCAGTTTATGCGGCAAGAAAAGTCTGGTTAGGAGCTTACAACGCTTATAGCGTTAACTCGAGCAAACGTGAGACCCATTGCATTGCAAATGCTTGTTTCATGCATGTGTGCTTTGCCATGGGGTCACGATCGGCCCCAGGGAAAGCACACATGTATAAAAAAAGAAGTGATGTAGAGAGTCAGTCTCTCTCTTTCTCTATCTATCTATCTATCTATCTATCTATCTATCTATCTATCTATCTATCTATCTATCTATCTAGATAGACATATATATATTTATCTATAAAACTAGAGACAAATCTCTCTATAGATATGTGTGTGTGTATATATATATATATATATATATATATATATATATATATATATATATGTCTCTTTTTTACATGTGTTGTTTTCCAGGAGCCACGATCGTCCCCCAGGGAACCCACACATATAAAAGTAATATATATATAATATATATATATATATATATATATAGATATAGATATATTATATATATGTATATGTGTCTAAAAATATATATAGAGAGAGACAGATTCTCTCTATATAGAAATAGATCTGTCTTTTGTCTAGTGCCAGTTTTGATGCCATAAAGTAGCTCAGATGGTTTATATGCCTGCTGCAAAGGATATACATGTACTTAGCTGAATGGATTAGTAAAGCCAGGCATTACCTGAGCTTTAAAACAAATGAAATGTATGTGGAGGGGGCTATGTAGATATGAGGTGCACTTTTGCTGGGTGTACTGAGAGAATTAGAAGATGAGGTAATGGGAGGCAGAGCACCAAAAATGACTGTTGCACTGGGTGCCATCAGCGCTAAAGGCTGTGATGATGGGTATGTGAAGTAATAGTGTGTCTTTTTAATTTTTTTCATTGTCTTCAGAGAATTTGCTGAGTCAGAGAAGAAAAGAAGGTAAGGTGACGACATTTACTATTGGACATATCACACACACCCATGAGCAATGTTGCGATTCTATCTGCCTTCTACGTAGGCTAGTATTTTAGAGGGACAGTTTAGCCAGTAGCAGAGATGGCGTCTCGTTGGATGACTGCTGCTCAAGCCCTAACTTAGGTTATGGAGGATAGCTCTGAGGCAGGATCAGAGACTGAGACAGCATCTGAGGGAGAGGACAATGGTGCAAAATCTGGGAGTGATTTTTCAATCGGCGGAGTCCCATCCAACAACACCTCTTCCAGTGATTCTGAGAGAGACAATGACGACAGTCGTGCTGTCCCTTCGCAAACACAGTCTGTGCAGCGGGACAACAGTGGGTTGGCCGAACCCAGAGAGCAAGAGCGTGCGGCGGCAAGCACAAGGAGAGTGCTCTCTTCGCAGCCCCTGATTTAGTTCAGCCCCAAATTCCACCTTTTACTGGTGACGCTGGATGTAAAGTCGATATGGCCAACATTTTGCCAGTCAACTACGTCCATCTATTTTTAGATGTTGAATCCCTTCAGGAAATTATGCAGCAAACAAATTTGCGTGCAGACCAATTTCTGAGGGAGCATGAGGGCATTCTAGGCCCCATTCTAGGGCACACCAGTGGACTCCTACATCGCTGGCAGAGTTGAGGATATTTTTGGGCCTTTCACTCAAAATTGGGTTAGTGCAGAAACCCACCTTGCACTCCTACTGGATGACTCGCATAGTTTGTGTAACCCCCTTCTTGACACCATACATGAGCAGAGATCCTTTTTTGCTAGAGGTGCGCATGCTGCATTTCAATGACAATGCTGCTGCATTGCCCCAGGACTATCGGACCATGACAGGTTGTTCAAAATTCAGCCTTTCATGGAACAATTGTCTGCCAGGGTTCCAGAGATCTATACTCCTGGAAAGAATATAGCAGTCGATGAGTCCTTGATCTTGTACAAAGGACGGCTACTGTTCACAAGAGCTTGCAATGGCAAAAAGCTGTAAATTCTGTGTGAGAGCTCTTCTGGCTATGTTTACAGCTTGAGAATGTATACAGGGAAGGACTCTACCCTAAACCCTGTAGGTTGCCCTCCCCATTAGTGGTCACAGGTAGGATTGTATGGAAACTTGTCCAGCCACTCCTTCACAAAGGTTATAACCTTTATATGGACAATTTCTATAAAGGAGCAGAGCTGTTCAGTGAGCTCTACAAAGCTGGCACTGTGGCCTGTGGTACAGATCGTTGTAACCGCAAAGGATTCCAGCAGGAGCTTGTTTGCAAGAAGCTCCAGAAAGACCAGAGTACTGTGTTGCGTTCCAATGAACTGCTCGCAGTCAAGTTCTTGGATAGGCGTGATGTATACGTGCCCACTACAATTCATGAGAGCACTTCCCCCATCAAGGTTTGGGGTCAGATGGCCGAAGTACACAAGCCCATCCGTATACTTGAATGCAATAAGTACATGGGCGGAGTGGACAGGAACAACCAGGTTCTTCAACCATACAATGAGTGTCATAAAACTCACACTTGGTACAAGAAACTGTTTACCCACCTGATCCAGATGGCAACATACAATGCATATGTTGTTCATTGTCAAACAATCACAGGAAGACTCATGACTTTCCTTGACTTCCAGTTGTCTGCAATTGAAAGCATCACTGCTATTACAGAAGCAGCAGCAGCCTCCACCTCATATATTCTGGAGGATGTGGCAAGGCTGCAGGAGCGACACTTTGCTGATCGCATTCCTAAAACACCCAAAAAGCATTGTCCATGTTGTTGCTGTAAAGTGTGATCAAAGCATGGAAAGCGGCAGGAGATTTGGTATTACTGTCCCCAGTGCCCATCTCAACCAGGTCTGTGTCCCTACTTGCTTTACATTGTATCATACTAAAGCAAAGTTCTGGGAAATCGACTGAGGTTCTTTCATTGGCTGTGCATGGATACTGAATGTCCATGGACCAGTGCTTCGTTAGGCAAGCAGCCACAGAATTTTACTTCATCTACTTCAGGAAATCATGGACTTCCTCATAGCCTGCTTGACACCTATATCTACCGTCAGAATGTGGTAGGTGTTCTGTTCAATTATAGTCCACATACTGCACATACTAGTGGACAGAACATATGCCACATTGTCATGGAGTACCCTGTGTGGCAAAATGTTAAAGGCATGACTGAATTTTTAAGTGCTTGTTAGGGAACTTATGTATGCTACACCAGGACCACCATGATCGCCAACGAGAACCAGAGTGAATGCAATAAGTCAAACAAATGTCCTGTCGAAATTATTCACCAAAATTTAGACTTGCTTGAAAGTCTGCAAACTCACTTTGTAGCATCACTTTCAAAGCAAAAGTAGAAGTGTTGGTGAATGAGTCCCAAAGGATATTTGTTTGACTTTTTACTTTAGAGACCTTAGGATTTCTTCACCAGCATGTCTGCCTTAGTTTTAATGGTAGAAATGCTTGCTCATTTGGAGGAGTAGGCCTCCCAAGGCATACTCGGACACCCTCAACTTACATCCACAAACTAGTATAGGTTCACTTGGCAATTATACAGAATCAGTCTCTAATGAGGAAAGAGATATGAATGGGTAAGGAAAGCTTATGGTAGGTGTGCCTTCACAGGGATATTGCACAGGTAGAAGGCAGATAGTAAAGGTAGTACAGATGTACATCATCTATACCTATGGATTCAAACCCATTGGGCTATCCCAGTACTGAAGGACAATGACACGTATGGGTCAGTGTTTGACCTGCTTTGCATGTTCATCCTCCATCAGAACTTAGTAGATGTTCAATTTGCTGTCTTATAAATACATTCCAGTCACAGCACTGCACATAATGATGGTTGGGACATATGCTACGTTCTCACGGACTCCCCTGTGTGCCAAACACTACCTTTTTTCATAGCCTAGGACCTTCTCTTTAGGGAACATCAAGAGAATTCCCCAGCATGTCTGCCTTAGTTTCAAAGGTAGATATGCTCACTCAGTTCGAGGAATTGCTTTGTACGGCATACTCGGACACTCCAAACTTGCATCCACAAACTGGAAGGAGTTGGATTTAGCATAGTGAGTGCACTAAAGGCGCATGAAAAACATGTCTTCCTGAGCCTCGGATGGCTGTCATGGGAGTCATTAGTAAAGGTTTGTTACGCATGGCTTCAGTAATGTTCAGGAAGAAGGAGGCGGTTACTTGAAAGTTGGTAAAATGCAGTCCAACTTATTCCGTCCTGTGACGTATGAATGTAATGGGCCCTTGTCTGGCAGTGGTAAGTTAATGTGAGTGCAGTGATTGGTTGGATTTGGCCTGGGGCCAGTGGTATGAAAGGGTTGTTTGTTGTGCGTGACTGGCATGTGAATGGACCATAAAAAGGTTGGTGCCTGGACACAGCTTTATTGCACATCTTCTGAAGGCTTGGTTTTCAGATACTTTGATAAGTATTCATGCTTTGAAACCATAATTTCTGGAGGTGCTAAAACCAACCAGTGTGAGTGTTGGATTAACTTTAACATACTAGTACCAGGGGAGTCCAAGGGTGCAGGACTTGCATGGCTCTCACCAGTTTTCCTTTGCCCAGAATCCCCTTGAAATCACAAACTCTGCTTAAAAAACACTTTTGCCTGAGGGGAAGTCCTGGAATCTGCAGGCAGCCACAAATGTTCTACCACCCAGCGTTCCACTAAGTCTCCAGAAAAAAACACTGTCTCACTTTAGTGGGTGGGCAAGTGACCGCAACAGGGAAGTACCAAAAACGGATTGTGGAGACATCAAAATTACCTACCACAAAACAGCCTGGTTTTGTAAGACAGTCACCTGAGTATTTGGTCTTCGGCTCGGCAGCGATATAGGGAAACCTACCAAACCCAGACATTTCTGAAAACCAGACACACAGGGCAGTCCACAAAAGTGTGGCGTGTTTGGTTTTCACAAAGTTTTCTTACCCAGAATACCCTGCAAAAATAAAACGTTGATTAAAAACACAATTTTTCCTTGCTTTTTCATCACTGAAACTACAGGAATGTGCAGGGATCCACAAAATTCCTTCCACCAAGTGTTTACCTACTTTTCCTGATAAAAACACATCCCCACTTGTGTGCCTGTGCCTTGTGCCTGCGTAAGGAATGGATCACTCCAGGGTTAACAGTAGCCCTCATGCAAGGACTGCCATTGACCCTTTTGTGATCCAGTCCTGTTGCAGGCACTAGCCTACCCACACAAGTGAGGTACCATTTTTATCAGGGGACTTGGGGGAATGCTGGGTGGAAGGAAGTTTGTGGCTCCCCTCAGATTCCAGAGCTTTCTATCACCAAAATGTGAGGAAAAAGTGTTTTGCTTTGGCAAATTTTGAGGTTTGCAAAGGATTCTGGGTAACAGAACCTGGTGAGAGCCCCACAAGTCACCCCACCTTGGGTTTCCCTTGGTGTCTAGTTTTGAAAAATGTGTGGGTTTGGTAGGCTTCCCTAAGTGCCTCCAGGAGCTGCAGCCCAATCCACAGCTAGGCACTTTCCCAAAAACACATCAGTTTTCAGTGTGAAAATGTGATGTGTCCATGTTGCATTTAGAGGTATTTCCTGTCGTGGGCATTAGGCCTACCCACACAAGTGAGGTACCATTTTTATCAGGAGACTTATGGGAATGCTGAGTGGAAGGAAGTTTGAGGCTCCCCTCAGATTACAGAACTTTCCATCACCAAAATGTGAGGAAAAAGTATATTTTTTTGCCAAATTTTGAGGTTCGCAAAGGATTATGGGTGCCACACAACCATCATTGTAGTGCATTGCTGGTCACAGATGTCATATAACTGTGGTGCACTGTACCGCGCCGGTGACAGGATTATTTGGGCAGTAGGAACAATATACTTTACAATATCAAGAGGCACAAGAGGAGCATGTAGGTGTGTTATGTGCACATATATGTTGAGACACATGTCTAGACAACCCTGAGGATCATAGCTGGACCTTGAGTTGTAGACAGTTTTGATGTATAATGGGTGTAAGGTATTTCCAGTTAGTGATGTTTTGTCACATGACTGTTCCAACTCATTTCATTCCACAAATCGGTACCCTAGTAGAGGTAGGAGGTGACAACCTCTAGTCTACTGCCCATTTGCAGACCTCCAGACCATGGAAGAATGTGACTTAATAAAGCAGTTCCAACTGAATAGGCAAACAATCCAAGATTTATGTCATCAGTTGGAGCCAGAACTCATGCCGCAAAACAATAATCTGACATGTATACCACCCATTGTGAGACTCATGGCAGTATGACACTTCCCTGGCCACGGGCCATTTCAATGTACAGTGGCTTTATCTCGTGGTATGTCACAACCTATGTTCAGTGATGTTTTAAAAGATGTGCTATCAGCAATTATGAAACATATTGACAGCTATATCAGGTTCCCCAGATGTGAGGATTCAGCCAATGTGAAGGTTGACTTCTATGGATTTGCTCACCTCCCACATAGTATGGGAGCCATTAATGACACCCATATTGCATTGGTGCCACCGCATGCCAGTGAACAAGTCTATGGAAACAGGAAGCACTTCCATTCTATCAATGTGCAAGTTGTCTACTTGTCAGATCTGTACATTTCAAACGGCTTTGCCCGGTTCCCAGGTTCAGCCCATGATTCATTTGTTATGCACCACCATTCCCCAGCTATTGTCACAACTGCAACCAGAGAGGGCCTGGCTTGTTGGTAAGTCACATCTGTCCTGATCTTGTATATGCAATGTCAGGTGCCACAATCAGGAAGTGTGTGACTCATTGTGACACTTATGTCTCATTCCAAAAGGAGACTCAGTATATCCCAACCATCCTTGGTTGCTAACATCGATGAGGAATCCAACTACGCCAGGGGACGCCTGCTTCAATGAGTCCCAGGGAAGAGCAAAGACGCTAGTTGAGCAGGCTTTTGAGCTCCTGAAGGACAGATTTTGCCTGGGGGACTGGGGGAGCCCTCCTCTACTCACCCAGAAAGGTGTGTCAAATCACTCTGGCCTGCTGCATGCTCCATAACATCACCCTGCGAAGGAACATCCTCACGTCCCAGAGGAGGGGGAGCCTGCAGTCTCACCAGGTGAGAATTCAGAAATGCCAAATGAAGATGATAGTGATGAAGAAGAAGGGGCTGACTTGCGACAAAATCTCATAAAGAGCTTTTTCTCATGAGTGTAAATATATCATGAGATGTCATGACTTTTACTGTACAATGAACTCTTGTGATGATGTGAGGAGTATATTTGTTGGAAATGTTCGGAAGCTGAAGCTCTGGCAAATACTGGCAAAGTGTGTCTGATGAGGAAGCTTTTGACACAATCACATGTGGAAATGTTACTTTATTTGTGTGAGATTTATAACATTGACTGCGTTCTCCAGACTTTTGCTATGTGAATTGTGTCATATGTAGGGTTTCATAACTATACTCCTTGTTTTTGCATTGTTCAGGTACCTTCACCATGACATCTTCATTAGGACATTTTCGAGTTGTGACATTGGCAGGTTTATGATGCTGTTGGGACATACGAAGTGGACATGGATTGTTCCTGGGAATGTATTTCACAGACTTTGGGTGCACAAGACCTGTGTAAGACAGATTGCACAGTGATAGGATGGAAGTTTAGACGACTCCATTGGACTTGTTCCTTGTAGTGTGGTGGCCCTGGTGCATCATGTGTGTCATTGTGTGGTTAGAAATATGTAGTCCTAGGCTGAATTCATATTAGTTTCCCTTCACATTGGCAAAACATTCTTTTTGTATGAACTATATGTAGCTGTTGATGTGTTTCATCATTGTAGACCAAAGTGCCAGTGACACATCGCTGACATTTATTTGTGGTACGCTACCAGATGCAGAAGCACTGAATTGTAATGACCCTGTTATCAGATGCTGTTGTACTACCATCTGTCTGAGTCTTGACTTATATGATGTTGGATTACTTTTGTGATGTAGATGATATGGCTTCAGCTGATGATAGCAACTAATTTAATGATTGCCTATTCTACAGGATAATATCTGATATATTCCCTTCTTTCCATGTTCTGTAAGTCTGTACCTGTAAATTTGATAATATACACAGTATGATTCAATCACGTATGGTTTGCTATGTTTCAGACATAGTGAAAGCCTATGAACTGAACAATGTAATAAAAGGTATTCTTTGACAAGGCATTTGTATGTATGCGTTTGTGTGGAATGATTGCAATCCTGAGCCCGGACACTGTGTATCCATGTTTCCACAAGCAGGTTGTTTTTTCATTGTATGGTTCCCATGTTACATATCTAAATTGCTAAATGTGAAATTTAAGACAGCAGACAGTGAGTTTGTGACTGGTGAATTTAGTATAGTGCTGAGGGTGAAAACAAACTTGTGGCAAAAAGTAAAATAAATGAAAAGTGACGGGGTCAGTCAAGGTGAATGAAATCATAGGAGTAGATGCCACACCATCGTACGTCCAATGTCCAGAGTACTCCTCCCATCATAAATGGAATGGGGTTTAGGATCAGTCCACAGAGTGTATGTGTGACACACAAAGGAGGACATTAAGGATGAGGTTTCTTTTTGGTAGTGGTGGATGTTCTCATGGATGTTCCCACTTGCGAGGGGGGAAGAGTTCAGCTGCTGCAGGGGTGCCTGATGGTGGTTGGTCCTCTGGCAGGGCCTCACTTACTGTGTCTGCTGCAGATGTACTTGGGCTTGATGTAGTTGGCCCACAGGAAGGGGTAGATGATGGGGGAAAAATCCTACTCAGAGTCACTCAGCACCCCTGTTAGGGGGGCCATGTTAACATGATGGTCCTCCATTTGTTGGGACATGTCCCTCTGCAGCTGCTTGATTTCCCGGAGTTCAGTTAGCACATGAGCCTTCACACCTTGGGACTCCTGATAGACCCCCCCAAGAGTTAGCTGATGCTATCCTGGTGGTGAGTGGCTCCAGTGACCTCACTCTCCTGGGCCACAGCATCCCTCCCGCATGAGCCCACCATGAGCCCTTCGCACAGGGTGCACACTCCAATTGGGTCCAGGACCCTCAGTGTCAGGATTGTTGATTTGCACCTCAGGATCCAGTACTGGGGGGGCACAACATGGTAGCAATTGAGGTAGGAGTTGTTGTTGTGGGCATAGTGAGACTCACTGTTGCTGTCTGACCAGGCTGCCCAGATGGGCTAAGACCATCATCCACGCCCACATGATCAGGACATGTCAGCATCACTGAGGGTTTTATCCAGAGGTGGGCTGGTCAATGGACAATGTCTGGCCAGGTGCTATGCCAGCTTGACCTCTTGAGAAAGAGAGTACATTCTAATTGGTTGAAGTTTGGAATTTACAGCCAAAGCTTTTGTGTCACTGTAAGTATGAACCTTTGACAATCTTAAGTGGTGGGTTTTCTGATTGTGCTGTTAGCATGGTATTGAAGTTGTTGACATGTGTGAAGCTTGTAGAAAGTATTGGACTCAAGCAGCTCATTAGATGTGGTGATCAGTTGCACTTTAGATGAGGGAGTGAACATGACTTCTTACAAACAGATAAGCCAACACAGTGGCAAGGAAACATGCATATTTGATCATTTCATGGCCTAGTTATGTGAGATACAGGCAAACACACAACTTTGTGGTATAAGTAGATATAGCCATCATATGAGCAGTGTTGAGTCAATGTGTTAGTTGACACTACCAGTCTGATAAAGCAGCTTAATGCCTTTGGAATACTTGATGTACACATTTAGTAAGGTCTCGTTCCTGTCCTCAATAGTTTAATTCTGGGATACCTGGACAAGAGCAAGCTAGGTAGACAGACACGTCTCTGAATTGAGCATGATATATAGATTGCTCACTCCAATGTAAGTGAACATCAGTTGTGAAATGGCAAACAGGTGTATTTGGGCTAGTGTGAAATGGCCTGTTGGTTTGAGTTACCGAAACAAGACCTCCGTTAGTTGTAGGCATGTCACTTTCTGGCTCCCAACACTACACAAATGCTAAACTCTTAGGTGCATGCACATCAGTTGTGAGATGGCAAACAGGTGTATTTGGGCAAGAACACAAAGGCCTGACGGTTTGAGTTACAGAAACAGGGCCTCCTGGTAGTTGTAGTCATGTCACTCTCTCTACTTCCCAACACTTGACAAATGTTTAGTCTGACATATCTGTTGCTACACTGCAGTTTGGTTGGCCCATACATTTACATGTTGACACATACTGTAGGTCCTAGGATTAAGATTTGATATTGAAACACTTACGGACCCCATTCCAACATATGGCATGTAATGAGGATTGATACATATGATGTTATGTGTGACAATATTATTGTATATTTCTGTATTGCGTGTTGGTAATGTAGATAAACAATGCAGTGGCAAAAAGTTAGATGTGAGCATGCAGGACATTGAAGATTTGTAACAGTTTTTGTGTTGTAACTTACCAGATTCCACTCCCCTAGGTATTCCTGTAAAGCCCTCTGGATGCAGGATGGCCAAGACTTTCTTCCCTCAGGGAAAGAGTTATGATGGGGCACTGGAAGGACCACCAATAGGCTTCAGGTACTCCATGTGTTTCCTGAAGGACAGGGAATGCACCTTACCCCTCATGTCGCTCCACCTCTTCCTAATGTTCTCCTTTTGCGTGCAGGGTGGTGCCTGCAGCTTTCACTCTGTCGACTATTCTTTGCCACATTTCCATTTCCAACAGAGAGGCGTATGCTGGACTTTGGCTCCAAACAATTGTGGCTCTAATGTTATGATTACATTCACCATGACTCTCAACTCATCTTCAGGAAAATGAGAAGTTTTGGGACATGGCACGGATGTAAATTAAAGTGGGTGACAGAGTCTTACTTAACAAGAAAAGTGATATAGGGAGGAAATGGACAAAGTGTGTGAAAGGTGTTAAATGGGATTATGACATAAAGGGATGCCTTATCTATCAATTAAAAAAACAGTGGTTTTGGGTCTCTTTCTTGCAGTGCTGTAGTGGAGAGGCAAAGGATCATGGTCTGGGAAGCGGTGTGTTTTATAGTGTGATTTGGAAGTGTGTCCACTGGGCCAATGTATGGCAGCTGTGTAGTTTTTTAATCCATCCAACGGGCACTTATATGCTGCTTTGCTGAATGTGTACCCTGGTGGCCGACCTCCGTCAGTTAACGGCTGCAAGGAGACCATCACATCAACTGTGTTTTTGTAATGGGCTTGGTAGTGCCACACAGCCATGACGGCAATGGTGTGCGCACCACCAAGTTTGCAGACTGCCCGCAGGTAGTGGACCTCCATTTGTATTGGCTGGTGGGGGTTTAGCCCACATACATCGTAATACAGCAGTCTGGAGACCGCCTGCTCATCAGTCTTTTTGGGACTGCTGCTGTGACGGTCTGGCGGTCTGACCACCAAACTCGTAAACGGGCCCTAAATCTGTTGAGTCTTTTAGGAATATTATACACAATCCATTTTTTTCAACTAATTCCATTGATCTGAAATTTGCAGTCCTTTGATGATTCTGAATTAAACAGTGGTATCTATTTTGTGATAAAATGATCCAAAATAGTTTCCTGTTTCAAACAAACAGTTAATGTTATAATATTTTCACCTGTTGATATAATATTTTGTACCAATGGATAACACCACTGTTTGTCTACTTTGTAAGATAAAGTCTATATATCAGAGACCCTTGTTTAGTCTCTATCACTTCCAAACTTTAACCTATTGTTTCTTTAATTTGCTCAAATAAAAATAAGAACATGGAATTATTCACTGGATTTAAAGGCTGAATTATATCCCAGGTTTTTCACTTAATTCCTAGACGAAGATCGGACACATGATGTATGCCTACATCTTGCCTTTTCCTAAATCCCTGGGAGTCAAAGTGAAATACAACCCTGTATGATGTGTTGTTGATGGACGATATCTTGGAAAAATTACTTGCCAAAACATGATAACCAGGAAACAAATATGGTGCAGTGTAAAATAATATGGGCATCCCTGTCTAGAAAAAATGATAGCTAGAGGGTTCTGTTTTATATACAATTATACCTGTGAGGCACTCGATAGTGGCACCCTTCATGATGTCAACCTATAATGCATAACCAGCTCATGTGAACTAAGTGAAATTTATTTCTAAAATCTGTTCTGTTCAAAGACTTAACTTTGTTGAGTACAACATCCTGGAGTTGATTACTGGTTTAAAAACCAGTATGAGAAAGGATAACAAGGGGTTCCTGAATGCTGAATCTCCTAAACTGGCATGTTTGACATCATATACCAAAATCACAACTGGGAATCCCCAAAAGGAACCCAAGCAACCAAGTGTGAGATTATAAGCACACAGCACAAGTACCCAAACATGCAAACATTTCATGCAGCTGTATGAGAGTTATGAACAGCATGTCAGCTCGTCAAATAGTATCCTAGCATTGTAACTAAATGTATCATTTGTTGCCTGGGAGGAATAATAATCCTCAGGCCACCATCTCCAGCAAGAATTAGACTGGTTTTAAAAAGTATTACAGCCTTGATTCAATACCACAGGCATGACCACATACTTTTAGCATCAGTAAGGGGTCAACTAATTTCAGTGTTTCCTAAAGTATGCAAACCCCACCACTGCTAGAGACTACGCAGGAACTGAAACTTATCTGTTAACACAAAACAAAAACCAAGATATATATACAAGTGCATGTCTCCTTCTAGTTGTCAAACAAACGAAGATGATAGAATATACTATGTAAAGGCCTTTAGCATATTCCTGAGAAACCAAACAAAGCACAGAGGTTGTCATTCTGAAATGAGGCCCTGAAAGAGGGCCATGAGGCCAACGTGCACACAACCTGCCTAATAAGAAACTAAGGCCCATATTTATACTTTTTTAGTGCCGCATATGCGTAATTTTTTGACACAAAAGCAGTGCGAACTTACAAAATACAGGCCCATATTTATACTTTTTTAGCACCGCATTTGCGTCATTATTTTATGTAAAAGCGGCGCAAACTTACAAAATACATTGTATTTTGTAAGTTTGCGCCGCTTTTGCGTTAAAAAGTCGCGCAAATGCGGCGCTAAAAAAGTATAAATATGGGCCACAATTGTATTTTGTAAGTTTGCGCCAATTTTGTGTAAAAAAACAAAGCAAATGCGGCGCTAAAAAAGTATAAATATGGGCCTAAATACGGGATGTACCCAAGGTGCGCCAAAATAGAAAGGAAAAACACAATAACAGCATAGTCTGGAAATCAAGATTGAATGGAGATAATGTGTGCCAATGACTAGCCTAAAAAACGTTTGTCAGCCTGTGAGAGGAAGGGTAAGGGCGTTTAAGGAGGTGATGCTTCATGCCATGAACTGCCTGAGAGGCACTTCTGCTCCTCCCCCACTACTTTTACCCTGCATCAGGAAAAACGTAAAAGTTCAGTGAGGCTGCCACCAATGTCCTAGCGTGCTTTCAAAACCTGTAATGGACACCATTCCTACATAAACGCCTAAGACAAGCTCAATACCCACTCTGTGCGGGGCCTTCTGTCTCACCTGGTGTGCAGCGTGTTATATCATCTCTTCACCTGGACACCGTGGGAAGTGTTCTGATATTGTTTGACACACGATGGCACCATGTGAATTAGCAGGTGTGCTGTAGCTGCCTCAAGAGCAGAAAATATAAAAACTG
This sequence comes from Pleurodeles waltl, assembly GCF_031143425.1. Classification (NCBI taxonomy): domain Eukaryota; kingdom Metazoa; phylum Chordata; class Amphibia; order Caudata; family Salamandridae; genus Pleurodeles; species Pleurodeles waltl. The sequence continues at coordinate 381,141,950 of NC_090442.1, forward strand.
GTTAATATTTACTTGCCCTGTATGCTGATTAATATCAGTGGAGTGCAAAGAAGGAAAAAACATCCAATTAAAACTAAAAAAAGACATAAACTACAACAGAAGCAGATTGCCATAGCGAAGTCCTTCAAACCGAGAGAAAAACAGGCTGCTGCTAACCAGACTGAAAAATCAGATACGGACGGAACGACTTCCTCAGGACACCTGAAATAAGATAAATAATTGGATGCAAATTCGGAAATGGAAATTTAAAATGTGTAGTGGATCAAGCTAGGTGGTGAAGTAAAACATAAATCAATCGGTGTAATACAAAAAGTCAGTGCTGAGTAGCTCAAATCATGGAGATTCAAAGCAAGACAAAGTTGGAGAATTAATAAATACTGTAATCAAAGAGCAATGACAAAGGCCAATTGGATAGGGCAATAAACCTTGAAGCTTGCAGCAAAGAACAGCACGCCTAAACCCCGCAAAGCACCTTAGAAATCATGTTACAAAAAATTCCTGAAAACATTTAGCACCAGTGACCATCACCAAAACAGAATATTAAATCTTGAATATTTCTTGAAGAACTAAAACTGATAAGATTGTGGAAAGTATGGGCAGGCGCCTTCTGGAACATAAGGGCCATGTGAACAAATAATTTTTGGCGTCAGAAATGGCTTGATTCACAGAATTGGGCTATTTGTGATAGCAGAAATGCTTTTTTAAATATAAAAAGCACAAATTGCGATTCGGTAACACTTTACCAAATTGCAACTTATTCTAGTGATTGAGTATTCAGGATCATATGTACCAAATAAATTTGTGGTTAAGGAATTGTCATTTGGAAGGGGCGTGTTTAGGGAATCCCTTCCAAATACCAAATTGCAGTGGTATGTCTGGATGTCTTGTGATTGACTTACAGTGGCAAAATATGAATTGTTTATGGACACAACAAGGGTGGTTTTAATCATTCGCAAATAGGAGGTGGACCCCACAGGACCAATTCCCTTTTGTGAATGTTGAAGCAATTTCTTTTTGAAACAGGCAGTTGTCCAAGAGACCACTGCCTGCTCTTTAAAAAATGAAACTTAAATGTTTCATTTTATTTATTTAAACAATACCCATTTTCCTCTAAGAAAAACAGACTGCATCACAAAAAAAAACAGATTGCTTTATTAAAACACAATCACAGATATGGTGGTCTGCTGACCCCAGCAGGCCGCCCTCCCTCTGGTGGTTGCAAATCCTAATGAGTCACAAACTGTGGCCTAACTCATTCATGAGGCAGGTCTAGTTGTGACCCCATTAGGAATTGGTAAATTAAACCTGATGTGTTTCATGCATTAGGAATAGCAATTTCCTAACTGCAATTCACAGAAAATCGCAATTGGGTAATTAATACTCCTAAAATGTGTACATATGGCCGTAAAACTGATAAGATTGCAGGAAACATGAGCAAACACCATCTGCCAGATAAGGGCCATGGGGTATCTGTATGAATTATCCGAATTGCGATTACCTATTTGCAATGTTCTGTGAATCACAATTTAGGAATCACAATTTAGAATGTATGAAACTAGTCACTGTAGAATTACTGATTCGGTATTTATTGAAATGTTATTTAGGGAATTGCAAATAGCAATTACCTAAAGAGTGAATCTGCTTGCAAGTAGTGAATTATACTTCTGTCCTTGTCTGATGACATCACATCCAGAAAGTAGTTCACTAGTAAACGGTGGAGAGGATTGATACTGGAAGTGTGTGAAATAATTCATTCTCAATTTCCCTAAGGATTTGTCATCCATTCCTACATTTTTGACCATACCAAGAAACAGACAAGACACGGAGGCTGGAGCATCTGTAGATACTGACTGATTATTGTATCTCTAGCCATGATGCATTGTTTGGAAACACTAAAATGTACAAAAAGTGATGGGTGGGATGCTTTAATTAATGTCAGCCACTGGTAATTACTCAGGCTGCATCACAGTCCATTGCTACTTTGCATACCATGTCACCTCAGTTTTGACTCAGCAAAGCAAAGCAGTCTTGACCCTGCTCCAATTGGAACAGTCTAGCCCAAACTGCCAAACCATGTCCTCTCAAAACCATAACACAAACAACCCAGGACTGGTTCCCCTCTAGCAATGGATTCATTAGTCGGGTAAAACTTAGTTCCAGTGAACAGTGTGCACAGGACCTACATCTGGGTAAATGCATTCCAGTTAGGGCGACACAATAAATATACAAAAAGTGATGGATGTTGGATTTGTTTTGAATTGTTTTGATAAGCTTCCCTTGCAGTGCCAGAGCCTCAAAGAATAAAATATGGAAGTCCATACAGCTGAAAATGAATGCAGTGGGAGTCACACAGATTCACTGAGGAAATTCGTAAAAGATGGTATGACCTCAGATCTTGGACAAAGGAGCACGTAGCAAGCCAGCAGCTAACAGAGGTAACAGCAACAGGAGAAGGTCCACACACTGTCCCCACACCACTGCACTAAAATAACTTGTGCAAACAACTTTGGAACCCTTTGGAACACAAGACAACAGACGGATTTGGCACAATGGGCACATCAGAGATTCCTGGTACCTCTCAATGTAAGTGTACAACAAAAGTCTAACAACTATACAAAATACATGAAATAATTTGCAGAAACAAATTACATATAGCATAGCATTGTGTAAATGTGTGTATATCAAATACAAATTATCTATATAATGTTGTTCACAAACAAATGGAACTATGTATTTATTACATTCAATCTAGGAAAATGTGATATTTCAAAAACTTAATTTTTAAACATAATTAAATGAAAGACACATTACGTAGTCATAGTACATAAATACTGATTCAATTTTCAAATAGATTTCCATGAGCAAGGGGGTGATGTTTCTGAAGGTGAGAGGCTTGAGGATTCCCAGTTGCAACTTTATGAGCCACTGGACGATGACAGCCATGATACAACACCCAATTGCAAACAATGAGTCCCACATTGCAAGTCCCCGACAGCCAGAAAATGTAGTGGGTGCTAGGACCCTGTATTCAGGCCAAGAGACCCACTGGAAAGACATAGACATCACATTTGCCATATGCACAATACACTATCCCTTGCAACCATTGAAAGTGGTGACACCTCCCAACATGTGAAAGTTTTTGGTTCCTTTAAGTTATTGATTCTCAAAGTTCATTGTCTGCAACAGAGGGAAATAAAACTGGTTAATACAAAACTTATAAATATATAGCAGCAAGTATTACCACAGGATTAGAACACATTTCCACAACCCTAGCTAAAAATCTAAGTAACATGCATGCAAAGAGTGACAATCTCACAGAAGCTATTAAGACCCTATGCATACATATTAATACCGACCATGTACAAAAAGGATGTAGGGAACATTAATAGTCTGCCCTCATTGAAGAACTGACAAGATCAATTAACAGACTGACACATGAAACACATGTGTTGTCAAAGAGTACTCTCAACCTGCAAGTTGAAATGGGGCACTACAGTGGCGATGTGGCTCATGGACTGATACAGATACGGAATGCTGTAGAGACTTTACAAACAACACAGATAGCAGGTGTCAGTTGGGTAGTATGTCCTGAGAGAGAGGATCATTCTAGTGTCAGTAGCATTTCTGTCAGTGGCACCATGAGTGTGTGTGAAACCAGGCATAACAGTGCAGGAAGTGTAAATGTGTGTGCCACTACGCCTGTTTGTAGCAAGCACAAATCATAGCCTCATATCCTCATGGTTTTGTTT